>NC_135314.1:4273574-4603574 GCF_048772815.1 Callospermophilus lateralis | reverse complement strand
CATAAATGTACCAAAGGGATTCCACCTTTATGTACATGCAGAAAGTGCCAGTCAGAAACAAATAAGTAGAGGAGTGAAAGGGAGATAGTAGAGCAGAGGAGGAAGGGGGATTGAAACCAAATTCCTTGTGTGTATAGTTGTGTCAAAAGGAACCCAGATACTAGTGTAAATATAATGCTCTAATTTAAAAAAAAAAAAAAACAGTTTTGTGTTTTGTTTTCCTCTTTGTGTTACTTGGTTAACTTGAAGAGGTGACTTAAAAGAAAAACAAGCTAATGATAAGCATTTATTTGAAGATTTTTCTTACTGATCTGTGATTGTAATGACAATGAAAACCACTCACCAAGCTGTGAGATTGCGTGTAATCCTGCTTGCTACGGTGGGCTGTGAGGCAACGGCCCACGGGGTGGGATCTGGAGCCAGGAGCAGGGAGGACAAGTGGCCCAGGTTTCCACCCAGCTGAAATGCCACACGGCATCTGGACAGTGAGCTCGCCCGGCTGTTCAGAAACCCTTCCCATGAGACCCCACCTTGAGGGAAAACCACGTGTGTGTTAGGTCCCTAGATATTAGTAACTGCCAAGAAAAAGAAACTTCAGATGCCCTGTTCTCATAACTGCCCCCTGCCCCCGCCAAGGTCCCTAAATACAAAACTCTGCTGCTACCCAACCACCTGTACCCAACGTCAATTCTAGTTTGCCGCATCCAAGGTCACTTCCAGCTTGCTCTTGTTCCTTGTTAAAAAAAGATATAAAAACCTCTATTTAAGTGATTCTGGCTGCAGCCTCTTGCAGAAGGGCAGCCTGGAAGACACTCTCCGTCAATAAAACTTGGCTTGAACTCAGAGATGCGTCTCTTGTGGATATTTGCACCAGCTCCCAAACACGTGAACATGGATTTGATGAAACGTGATCCCTGCAGCATCCCGCACCATAATGAGTGGGAACAGCCATGTGCTCTGTGGCACAGCACGGGTGGCGAGCCACACAGCATTCCACCTGCCTCCACCAGGGGCAAGAGCACTCCCTGTTGGCAAGGGGTCCATGGAACCCACGTCCATATAGGAATATCGATGGGCACCAAATGACATAAATCATGTGAATTCAATGAGGGATGATAACTGTGTCTTCCTATGCACACACATACACACGTTCACTCACATACATGCATGTATACACACACACATCACTTCATGGGAATACTTTTTAGAAAACACATGGTTAGGGAATTTTGTTGTTATGTGAACATTATAAAGTCCAGTGACACAAACTAGGCATCACTTAGTACAGTGTTAAAATCCCACCACTGAGTTCGCACAGGCGCTATTGTGTGGTGCGTAACTACTCACGTGTTTCATGTGTAACTGCCTTAAAAGTGAGTGGGGATCATAAACACCAAAATGTTAACAGTACTTTTCTCTAAATAATGGAATGACAATGATTTTTATTATAACCTTTCTATTTTATTGTCATTACATTTTCAATAATTCTGTATTACTTTTAAACTCAAGAAAAACAGATTACTTTAAAAGCAGATTCCTCATTATTGTTTTCAATCACTTTCAGGAGAGAAGAATGTGGTGGGTGAGAGTCAGATAATTAAGCCAAATGCACCCCAGTATGCCTGCAGCATTTCACAATGAGATCCCACTATTCAGAGGGGTAATGTTGCTTCCTAAGAGACTGTGATGTCTTCTAAATGTGAGGTACTGTTATTTTACACACAAGAAAAGAAGAATGTCTCCAAACACAACCTTGGACCTACAATGTGGCCTGCGATGTGTGGTGTCATGAGATGGGTGGAGCTGAACTCACTGGGAGGCCCAGAGCTATTTACCAACAAAGGTCTAAAACACAATTATGAGAAACTTTGTTTTTTACATGTAACCTAGGCCTATAGATCTACTAAAAACAGAAAGAAAATATTTAAAATAATATTTTTTAAAGTCACACGAAGGTAAGTGGTACTATCACCACTTCCCCATTGAGTCATGCATGGTCTCCAATGGGAGGCTTCAAAGCCTGCTTTCTAATGGAAACGATAAAGATAATGGCTGGAATCGCCGGTCACACACCACAGAAAAGTCAGTGCCCTTGTTATTTTTTAATTACACGTGAGCCAGTTCCTGACTCTTGGTTGCAAGCAGTAATAACAAAATTTGTCTAATTTAAGCAAAAAAAGAAAAAGAAAGAAAGAAAAAGAAAAAGAAAGACTTCACTGAGAAGTTCCTGGGGAATGCACAGAGAGATCAGGAGGGATCTGACAACCATGGTGGACAGGAGTTCTCACATCTCTGCAGGAGGGTCTGCTGGCATCACTGACCCTTGGCCACTCCTGCTAGTTAAGATGGTGATCTTGAACGCTGGGGGGCTGGAACATGATGCATATGCACATCTGTGTGGCCTGTCCCAACCACAGGATTCATGGTGTCACCGGCTTTCCGTCTGGCAGTGGGTGCCTATGTGACCAGCCCTTGCAACAGCTCTGGCCTCCTGCATTCCAGCCGCCTCCCCTGGTCTAGACTCTTGGCTCACATCAGTGCAGTCCCTCCCTGGAGGGACAGGCATGTCCTGAGCCACAGGAGCACTCTGGAAGCTGCTGCTGGGTCTCTTCCTGCCTCTGCCCCACACACATACCCTTTCACTGTCACAAAGTCTGGCCACCTATGAGTCCTGTGAGTTACTCCAGAGAATCAGAGGACTTGAAGGTGGCCACGGAACAGCAGAAATGCATTCAAAGAAGGTCACACAGAATTCAAACCACACACCCAGGAGGCCGCAGAGCCAGTGGAGAATGACTGTGGCCACACTGCTGCTGAGCACGAGGGGCCACGGCCCACCCCTTCCAGCTGCCATCAGCACCCACCCACGCAGCATGCGGGCATCTCCCCGGCCCTGCCGCAGTCTCTGGATATCATCCAGCTGCCCTCAGAGCAGACCTCAGAGTTCTCACTGCTGGACTCCACGGGCTCCCGGCAGCGACCCAGAGCGGGGTTTCTCAACCTTGGCACTGCAGACATCCGGAGCTAGAGAACGCTATCGTGGGGACCTCACATGCATGGGAGCGTGTTCAGCAGCACCCCGATCTGACTGTACACACTGGAAGCCAGTAGCTCCCCTGAATCATGACAGTTTAAAGTGTCTGTGACCTTACCATGTGTCTCCTGGGGGCAAAGCCATCCCTGACTGGGACCACTGACTTGGAAGAATCTCGGTTAGGAGGTAACCACACAGGAGCTTCAAGAAACCCTTCTGGGAGCTGAGACTCTGCTGACTCTGTTTCCACATCTCTCTCCTTCCCCCCAAAGCCCACCAGAGAGCATGGTACAGGCAGAGGAAGTGCTGGGGGGGGCAGGCAAAAGTGGCACCGCTCTCCTGGCCCCACTGGGCTTCAGTCAGTGGGCTGCTCTGGCTCACTGAAGAGTCTAGAACAATAGGAGTGTTAGGTGGCCTTCCAAAGAACAGTTTCTTTTCTTACATTTTAGCTCCTGAATTAAGTAAGACCTGTGTGGTACTGATAATGCAAAATACGGCACTGCATTAAGAAATTGAAGCATTGTGTTTCACGAAATATCCCTGATAACAAGAAAATTTCTGGTTACTGAATGTGAAATCAATAGGCACCTTGATGCCTGTCAAAATGCATGCTTCATTTTTATGGAATCCAAACTAGGCAGGAGTAAGTGTCTTTTTACATCTACCCAGTGAAATTCCCGGAGGAGCTTTCTACGGTCTTTGCCCTTATGGAACTTCCACTGGTCAAGGAGGAAGGAGGAGACAGAATTAGGTAGAGAAGTAGGCCCTGGGAAGACGCCCGTGTGGGTGAGCTCCTCTGCTGTGCCCCCTCTACAATCCTTTAATGGCCTTTGAAGGGGGAGATGCAAAACTGTATCCTGAACATCTGGGTTCATTCTGCCTAGGACTTTCCTGCATGATTGTGCTTTGTCTGATCTGAAATCCTACTTGACTTAATAAATTCTTGGTGACTTAACATTTGAATATTATCGGTGATTAAATTATTACCCAGCTAAGAATATACCTCCAAGTTGACAGACTAAAAAGCCAATATTAGAGGGTAATAATTTTTAAGCAAAATAAAATTCAGTGTAATTATTTTCACATAATCCACATTTCTCCATTTCTCACAAATATGAAAAAAAATATACCCAGCAAATTATTCTAAAGCACAATTAAATCAATTCTTTGAGAAGAAAGAAAATTAGATCCCTTTGATATAAATTATTTTTAGCGAAAACCACTGTGTTGTGCTGATCACTACTTATTTAATATCTACTCATAACAAATCTACAAAATAGTCTATTATAGAAGCTTATTTTCCTCTTCGTTCAGAGGCATTTAAAATATACTTTGTAGATTTAATAGAGTCATTTTTTGTTGAAAGACAAAACTTGAATCAAATACTATTAAAAAAAAAACATATGGCAAAAAAAAAATGCTAACCTAGAGAAAAGGCCAAAGTCCTGGACACATATGCCTCACCAAGATTGATCTCTGAAGAAGTAGGGGCTGAGAAGACCAACAGTGATAAGGACACTGAATAAGTAATAAAACATCTTCACTGAAGGAAGAGCCCAGGACCAGGTGGCTTCACTGCTGAATTCTACCAAACATTCACAGAAGGACACCAATTCTTTTAAAATTATTCCAGAAAATTGAAAATTGGGAGACCCTCTGAAACACATTCTATGAGAATAGCAATGGTCCTGATACCAGACCCAGACAAGGACACAACATAAAAGAGAGCTACAGGCCAATATCGTTGATGAACAAAAATGCAAAACTATCAACTGAATACTAGCAAAGGGAATCCAACAGAACACTTAAAAAAATATTTTCCATGATCAAATGGGAATCACCCCAGAGATGCCAAGAGCGTTCAACTTTCACTCTGATGATGTGTTATATAACACATCATCAGAATGAAAGTAAAATCACATGATCATCTTAATAGATGCAGAAAAGGTAATTGATAAAATTCAGCATCCCCATGATAAAAACTGGGCAAATTAGGCATAATAGTAGAATATAAAATCAACACACAAAAATGTGTAATGTTGCTAGATGCCAATATGTCTACTTGGTTATTATCTGAAATAGAAATCAAGAAAGCAACCTCATTTATACAAGTTATAAAAATAAAATACCTAGAAATAAATTTAACCAAAGACGTGAAAGAGCTATCTATGGTGAAAAATAGAAAATACTTATTAAAGAGAACACAGAAAATGGAAAGGCACCCCACATTCATGAATGGGAAGAATCAATGTTGTAAAATGCCCATACCACCCAGAGTCATCTACAGATTCAATACCATTCCCATCAAAATACCCATATATTCTTCATATAACTAGAAAAAAGTTCTAAGATTTGTATGGAACCACAAAAAGCTCAAATAGCTAAAGTGATCTTGAGCCAAGAAGATATCTTTGAAATACACTGCAAAGCCATGATAACTAAAACTCAATGCACTGGCTTTACACAGACAGAGACACCAATGGAAAAATATGGAGACCCCCAAAGTAAACCCACACATCTACAGCCAACTGATGCTATATGTGGATACTTAACTGGTGCTGGGAAAGTTAAGTATCCACATATAGAAAGATGAAACTAGACCCCTTTCTCTCATTAGTTACAGAAATTAACTCGGAATAGATAAAGGACTTGAGTGTGAGAGCTGTGAGTGCTGGAAGCTATGTGCATACTAGAAGAAAGCCCAGGGAAAGTGCTTCAGGACATTAGAACAAGCTACACACTGACACCAAGGCACAGGAAGCAAAGCCAATAGACAAACCCCATTCCATCAAGCTGAGTGCTCATGCACAGTGAAGGAAGCAGTCACCAAAGTGAAGAAACTACTGCAGAATTGTGGGGGCTTGCAAGTTGCAACTCAAAAATATCAACAGGGAAAAAAAATGGCTAGATTTTACAAACGGCCCATAGACCTAAATGAACATTGCTCAAAAGAAGGCATGCAAATGGCCAATGGTATATGAAAAACACTCAACATCACACAAAGGATCGGGGAAATGCAAATCAAACCCACAAGGAGATATCACTTCACTCTAGTGAGAATGGCTATTACCAAAGTGCTGGTCAGGAGTGGGGACCTGCGGGTTGTTGTTAGGAATATGAGTTACTACAGCCATGGTGGAAAACAGTACAGAGGCTTCTCCAAACCTAAAAACAGAATGACCACACAACCCAGCACTTCTCCCTGGGTGTACATGCAGGGGAAATGGGATCGAACACGCAGCGCTTTGCACTCCTGTGTGTACCTCAGCATCTTCCCCATCGCCAAGAAGTAGAAATAACCCACCAGATGATGAGCTGACAAAGAAAGTGTGGTGCAGGTACCCAGCAAAATAACAGCCAGCCATGAACATGATGTCCTTTTGTTTGTGGCAACAAGGGTGGAACTGGAGACCACTACGTTAAGTGAATTGAGCAGACAGAAGTAAGTGTACCGCGTGACCACCTGGTGCATGGAATATACCAAAGCCCATCTCGTAGAAGGTGCCAACAGCAGGGTGGTTACAAGAGAACATGGTGTGACAGGAGAGAAGGACAGGAAAGGGTGACCAGCACATGCTCAATACCATTAGTCAGGAGAAGCAGCCCTGGAGTGGCATCACACTGTAGAGTGAGTGACAGTAGATGGCCAACAAAAGTGTACGTTTCAAAAGATAGAAGAAAGGATTTTGAAAGTCATCCCTCTATGGAAATGATAAATGTTTTAGGAGAGAGATATGTTTAACCAGGTTTAAGCATCATACAAAGCATGTATGTATTATTATACCCATAAATGGGTATACATTTTTTGTTTTTATGTAGTAGTTAAAAATGACTTTAAAAAATCTCAGTCAAAAGATATGAACAGATACTTCAATAATAAAGATGATATATAAATAATATGAAAAAGGTGCTCAATGGATTAATCATTAAGGAAATGCCATTTAAATCATGGGAAATAACACTGTGACATCTATTATAATAGAGATAAAGACAATGAAAGAAATAACAAATGTTCATGAGCTTATTGGGTCAGCTGCAACTCTCACCTGTTGCTGGCTGAAGTTCAAAATGGGATGCCATTCTGGAAAATAATCTGACCTTTTGGGTAAAGTTCAACATTTACGTCCAGGACTCCTCTGAGAGATTCTTCTATGGCCACACAAAGCCTATCACTGAATGTTCTGTGGCTGAATTAACAAGTCTCCAGGACCAACATCAACCCAAGCACTGTGCCTTCCACGGGTGAACTCCGTACATCTACACAGAGAATCACTCTGCAGGCCTGAGACACACAGTGCACATCAACTCAGCTGTGAGCAAACCTTTAGGGAGAGAACCCAGGTCAATGGCTGCATGGGTAATTCACTTGCACAGCTTTTGCAAAGGGCAGAGCCATAGGAGGAACTTACCACATGGGGTGTCAGGGAAATTTGGGGAGCTGATGGATGTGTTCTAGCTCTGATTGTGGTAGAGTTTACACATCTCTTTTCATTTGTCAAAACTTGAGGAGATAAAAAATTTTTAAAAGTAAATTTTATTAAGAGTGAATTAACTTTCATTAGAAGCAAACGATAAAACGACCCTGGAATGAAATGGAAACCGGGATCTCCAGGTGAGCCCTCAGGTGGGATCTGGGGCACTTTCCGCCTACCAGGTGTTCATCTGGAGAGCCTCCTCAACACCTCCACATTTGGGGGTTCTTTACTGTTACCCCCTGGGGAGAGAGCTTATTCTGCTGACTAGGGAAGGAAATGCACATTTTAGGAAGGTATCAGGATCCCAGTGAGGGAACTGAAGAGGCATGGGCAGTTCAAAGCTCCAGTGCACAGGAAGATGCTGGCTAGATGTCCCTTCTAGCAGGTGATCTGCAGGTTGTTAGGCAACAGACAGTAATTCTGCCTATCTAGTAAGGGCTCAAGTTCCCTCCCCACCTCAGCACATCCCCATGGAAAACCCAGTTTAGCCTCCATAGTGTATTAATTTCAATATTACCGATGAATAAATATATCTGTTCGGATCCTCTTTGAACCGGTTATACCATCTTCCTAGCTCCCTCACTGAATGAGTTAAATGAGATCCTTAACGTGTTTCCTTTTATACCTGCATGAGTGGTCTTAACCGAACCATCTGTGTGAGGGTCCCCACCCCAAAATCTATTTTAGGGGGCCAGTTTAAAGATTGGCTTTGACCTTTGCCCTGTGCCACCCACACTTAGTCATAGTTACGCTCCTTTTTGTGTTTGTGTGTGTGTGTGTTTAGGACTGGACTAACCCCAGTTCTATCTCTCTGGTGTTGCTTTTCACTTATCTGGCTCCGAGCCATCTTCAGGAAATACTTATTTATAATTAAAGGCACTTAGCACTCATTTATGTGTACCCAATACCCCCCCAAAAAAATCAACATTAAAGGTTATCATGTGCTCATTCTTTGGCATATGATTGAAGCTAATAAAGAAACATCGAATTAGTTACCTAAGTAAATTCCAACTTATTTCTAAATTAAGAGCTGTCTTCACATGTATCAAACATGGTCAATACTTTCTTGAAAGCAAATGCAACCCACAAATTTAACCAATTAGGTAATCACTTGCAGTAAAATGACTGCTGCCCAACAGGATGGACGTGAGGCATGGTCCCTGGCTTCTCAAGTCCCCCCTGCTCAGGACACATTGTTTTTGAAGAGGGAGAGTGAAGGTGGCCTGGGCTGACTCTTTCACTGAGGATAGCATAAAATATTTTGAAGCTCTTCAGAGGGAACACATTGAAAACAGCTCTTCTCCTGGAGGTTAAGTGGCAGGAATCTTTACAGAGCAGAGTCCCTTTGTTTTGTATGCTGTTTCCCGAGTGCAGCGAACTTATTAAGCACTTTGATGTAGTGAAAATTGTGATGTGCATATGTACAAATGATCCAAACACAGCAAAAAAGCAGCTAAAAAAAATCAATAAAGCGGCTTTATAACAAATGCATTCGGTACTGGATCAAAGAGATAGCCTGGCAGCTACATGCTGCTGATCTAACACTCATTACGTGTTCATTTCAAGGAGACAGCCTTTGCGACAGGAAGGTGAAGCCTGTCTGTAATGAGCTTCTTCTAAGGCAGGAGCAAAGCTTCTTTTCAAATAAAGCCTAAGTAAACACAGGCCCTGGGCAAAAGGGTGCAGAAGGCTCACCTTCCTCAGATTGGCCCCTGAGCGCCCCTACAGACTCAAATGGGGGGTTCTCCATGGTTTCCCGTCCTCCTCCTTCCCTTCCCCAGAACAGACTTTAATATGTAAATATGTGGTCAAGAGCAAATACTTGCCTAGGGATAGTGGGTATTTTTGTTTTCCTTCCGTTTTGTTTTTTAAAGTTTAGTCAAACACCAGAACTGGCTGCTAATAAAAGCTCGCCCACTTGGGTTTGATATGCTGGTCTCCCTGATCCTCAGCCCATGGCGTGGTCGCGTTCACAACTTTCCCAGGCACAGAATTTCTCAAAAGAGTTCACTCAGAAGGTCTGTTTGTTTTGCAGCACTCTCACAGAGAACACCCCGGGGGTGATCAATGGGTCCCTTATTCTGAGCACTTACACCCATTTCAGTTGTCCCTTCCAGGGTGCCCACCTAACCCAGCTGGCTCTATCCGGATAGAACACTGCACTAATCAGCTCTTTGCCTCCTTTACGTTTCATTGTGGTGGAAATTTGCCCTTGCCTCCATCATCAGGTTAAAAGGGAATGAAACACAGCTGACTCTGGATTCACCGTTGGCTATGCAACACAGCTAAGAAATGCATGCAGAATGCTCAGAGACAGAACCGCCTTCAGAGCCTCGCCCAGCACGCAGGGCACCAGCACTGCTGCAGGACGCCAGACTGAAACGAAGCAAGACTCCTGGTTTCCCAGGGCCTAAGGATGCAGGCCGGGCCTCTGTTCAGAAGGGAGGATGGGCACCTGGTCGGATGACCCCACTAAGCGCAGTCTCCTGCAGGGCAGAGCACCCCTCGAAAGTAGAGAAGGAAGCCGGGTAGAGGGGAGTCAGTCGAGCCCTTCGAGCGTCTGGAACACAGTTCTTGTGTGTAGTTGTTTATGTGGGATTTGAAGGGACTTCCATTGTGCTTCAGTTTGCCTAGAAGCCATTTACTCTATTTTAAAAAATAAATTCTACTGTGAATATTTAAGTTTTATGGCAGGATTTTGCAGGATATGTACAGAGAGTAAAATGGTTACCATAGCAGAAAGCTAACATTCCATTACCTCACACGGCTTTTTTTTTTTTTTTTTTGCAAAAAAATAAAATAAAAATAAATAAACCTACTTATTCAACAAAATCTCTAATGCAATACAAATCTATTGACTGTAGTCCTCATGTTGTAGCTTGGGCCTCTGGACTTGCTCACCCCACAAGGGTTTTCTTTCTGGGCCTGGTTTCCTTCATTTAGCAGGTCCTCAAGGTAGGCTTACTCACATTGTCACCAAAGCCAGGACTTCCTCCTATTCAAATTCCAACTAGTATTCCATTAAGGCACATCCACTGTGCATGAGCAGGTGTGTGCAAGGGTGCATGTGCACGTGCGCGCGCGCGCACACACACACACACACACACACACTTATGACAACCTTGCAGGCAACTGCAAATTGGGAAATATCTCAAAGGTATTTTGGAAAAGATGAAAGGGTATAAATGAGGAATTGAACAATATTTCAAACAGCTCCTTTATACCAGCTAGTTCATAAGCAACAATAAAAATAACTGGGTTATATAAAATGAGCAACGTAAATTTCTTTTACTTAGAAAATGCCACTTTTCTCTTACTTTCTCCCATACAGCCTCTGTTACGTCTTCTTTATCTCAAATTAAAAAAGTGGGGTCACTATTCCTCAACCTTGGAAGCATGCTTGATTTGACCCCCTACCGCTGTGCTGCCCCCCCCCACTCTCACCCCATTTCAATGTGTCCTAGTCCTTCTCCCTCTGAAATACATCTCAGATCTTTCCCTTTACTCTACTGCCACTTGATGCCACTACTGTCTCTCAGGTAAACAGCTGGAATAGCCCTAGGTGGTCTCTCTGTACCCACACTTTCTCCTCTACAATTTATTTCTCAGCATCCTTAGCAAGAGTGATCTTGTCCACCCAGGCCATATTTCTTTCCATGAACCTTCGGTGAACTTCCCATTGAACTTAGAGTAAGACTCGATGCTCTCCATTGCCTCCCAGTCTCTGGGTGACCTGGACCTGGTCCTAGCAACATTCCTCCCTTGCATCTCGCTCAGCTGCAGCCTCCAGTCTTCTTATCTCCCTCACTGAAGCCAACCCACACTCCTCTTGTGGCTGGTTCTTCTCATTCCTTAGACACACAGGAACATTCCTGCTTCTCCATTCTAATGTAGAACATGGCACTGCTTGGAGACAGGGATCCCTGGTTACAAAATTTGCTATGGTATCTGCGGAACACCGGTAAATACCATAGTAGATGTTTTTAAATTAAGTATTTGTTGCTAGATGATAAATAATTAGGCAGTCAAACCGAGGTTGTACAAAGCCCAAACTATAAATGTTGCAAACTTTACTTTTAAGAAACCAGCTAGATTTCTTAGATGCTTTGTTTACACACCAGGAAAACATCTAAAATTAATTGGAAATCTGTCTCCAAGATTCTTAGAAAAGTTAGAAGAGAGGAAGACCTTTAGTTGCCCCCCAATAACTCTCACCCTATAGTACAGAGATGGTCTAAGAATCAAGAGCTATTTGACCATTCCATTCCCTGTGCTTCCCACCATCTGGTAGGATGCCTGACCATGATGAGCAGCACCATATTTGTTGAACAGATATCAAGCAAATGAGTTCCAATAACCTGTGGTAAACAGAAATAATTCCACAGGATCGGGGAGAATCGATGACAAATGAAGTGTGGGGGATCTTAATGACAGTTGAGTGAGTCAAACCTTGAACAGTCTGCAGCTTTTAAGCGAGCAACATGGATCAGGAAGGCTCCTCACCCCAGTGAGCCACGGAAGCGAAACTGGCTTCTTCCACCACTGCTCTGTAGGTATGTCATGGAGCCTGAACGCTCAGTCTTCTCTAGAATCAGCTGGGATCTAGGCAGTCATTGTCCTGAGACGAGATGTGCGACTTATTCCTAAATGACTCAGTTACAGTAAGTATCTGGTTTTTGTGTGCAGTCAACCACAATCAAGTCACTTAAAAATGCATCAGAAGCAAAACCCTCACTGTGATGACAAGGACAGCGCTAACTCTTCACGTATCCATAAGATCTCCCAAGCCACCCAACACTTGCACTATCTTCATTCCCCCTCACACATGCTAAAAAAAAAAAAAAAAAAAATCAGATTTGGAGATGCACAATGACTTCCACATGCCGTATGAGGAAGTGACAGAGTCACTAGTGGAGGGAAGACCTCACAACTTGAAGTCACCTGTCTCCCACCCTCGCCACACCACAGCTGCCCTTCTCATTCACCCACAGTTTCTCTGCCGGTTTTTGGTCTCCTATTCTCCCCTGGTGGGGAGGCACAGGGCGGGGTGGGGGATGGTCTTTATGTGGTGAGTCAGTAAAGGCCAGACGTCAGCCAGATGGCCAGTTCTGGCCACTCCAAGCATTTCCCTGTCGTATTATGGTGTGATCAACAGGGGCACAACCCCACACAGCGAGTGCGTGAGTGCTTTGTGTCTTGGCTTAGATGGCAAAAGGGATCACCCAAGAAATGACCAGCTGTTACAACCTTGGAAGACAATTCCTCTTTTTCTGATCTACGTTTGAATAGCATTGACAGAACAGCACCGGATCTATTCTGACTGATAGGAAATTGTTAAATATCTGCCCTTCGTCCTGAGGACGTGCAGTGCAGGAGAAGACACCAAGCCTTTCCTCTGCCCCAGAGGACTTACCACAGGACCTGGTGCACAAGGAGGGCCAGCAGAGCAAAGGGCCTAAGGACATGTGCACAGTTAACTAACGACAGTAAAGACAAGGCAGAGGTTTCACAGTGAGGACTGCCTGCCACCATCAAGGAGGGTGGCATCTGTGATAAGGACTCCCCCAGGTAGGGGACCCAGGCTGAGGGGAGACTGCCATTCAACTCCACAGCATGAGTGGGAAGGTGAGAGAGGGCCTTAGGAGCAACTGTGGGGGCAGGACAGCACCGCCATGGGCAGAAGTGAGGGGTGTTTGAGCAAAGCCGAGGCGCGGGGCCCTGCACAGGAAGAGTGAGACTAACACGGGACCCCAATAACGTGGACCTTTGAGTAAAATCACAAGGCACAGTCACTTTTGTTGGTTTAGATCTTGTATCATCAACACTTCAGGTGGTGAAAATCATGACTTTCATGTTACATATATTTTACTACGATTAAATAAGATATCCTAAAAATGTTCTTTTGCATGTTCAGTGTTGATAAACCACCAACAGACAGACAGACAGGTACTTGCCCTCTACCAAGCTTGTCAGAGGTGGGAAAGACACATCGAGAGGAGGTGGCACCTCCTGGTACCCGAGCACAAACGGGAACACGGGGGAGGGTCCAAGGTGTGGTAGAGCGTTATTCTGGAGAGGACAGACAGCGCACATCGGCTCGCCTCCCGTCCGCAGGCCACTGCTTCTGTGACCCCACAGATGCCAGAATCCTTGGGTGCCCAAGCCCCCTGATATAAAATGGTATCATGATTCCACATAACCTGGGCACATTTTCTCACATATTCTTAAGCATCTCTAGATCACTTATAATACTTGATACACTGGAAATGCCACATGAGTAACTGCTACACTATTTGTTCAGGGAAAAATGACAAGGAGAAAAGTCAGTACCTGTGCGGTGGAGGTGCAATTTTTTCCCAAATATTTTCAATCTGTGGGCTGCTGAATCACGGACGCACAGCCTGCGGCGGCTACAAAGGGCACTGTAATTTGATTTTTAACCAGGCCTCCTAGAGGACATTTAGAGATTGAGAAATGCGAAGGTCTCAGTCCTTGGTCGCCAGCCCTCTGAGGGGGAAGGAGAGCAATCAGAGCTAATGAGCCCTGAAGAGGTGGAGCCCATGGCCAAACCCCAGGAAGTCAGGACAAAAGAATGGACTTTGAGGCTGGCAGGAAGCCAAGGCCGGAGTCCCCACGTACAGATCCTAGGTCAAGGGAGCAACAAAAGAAAAAGCCTGGGAGTTGGAGCATTTTTGTAGTAAAGTCAGAGAGTAAAAGCAGTATCAGTTTCCAAAATTAGGTAACATTAATTCTTTGCCTGGACTCTTTAGCAGTTGCAGCCGTTAACGATGTTACTATGTTATTTAATAGAAATGCTGGACTCTAGCACTTACACATTTCTGCTGAGCGCTGGACCTGTCTCCTGGGTGCCGGTGCACCCCTCGCCCACCCAGCGTCTTCCCTGTGCTCAGAGGCTCTCCTGGCCCTGCAGCCTGAGGTCAGCGCAGCCGGGATGGAACCTCCCTCTGCATCATCTGTCTTTGGGTGGCTCACTCTGGCAAATGGCTCCCCTTCATATTGAAGCCAGTTACTTACCTGCTCCTCTAGCTCCTGGGCTCTTGTTCCCACCTTGTGCCTCATCAAACTGATTTTGTTATTCTGTCAAAATAAAATGCATCATTTTCCCAGACCTGGCTCTCTGTGTGTGTGCAGAATTTTCTGTGGTTCCTCTTTGTTGCCCAGGTGAGCAGTTTGGTTTCCTGCCACCTAGCTCAGAGCACTTGGCAGCCCCCAGGGCACTCCCCAGTATCTTTTCTGTCTTCTGTCCTATCTGTTGTGCCACACAATCATGGGACCGGTGGGAGGGAGATAAGATAACTGGAATCTACATCAAACAGATTGCTGCCCTGTTCACTTGGGCACATTTAGGTGATGTTCCCTTCCATGCAAATGGGCCTGGACGCCAGACTCTCAGGACTAGAAAAGCCAAAAACCTCATCATCTTTCTCTCTGTCCAAAGTAGGAGTTTATCCAGCGACAAAATGTGATCGGGTACCTGACTCTCCCTGAGGCTTCGCAGCCTGACACCAGAGGAGACTCATGGTGCAGAGGGAAAAATAAGGTTGGACGGTGGCAGGGCCCTGCTCTGCCAGGGGTCCAACAACCACAGGCCACTCTTGGAGTCTCTGATCTCGGTGTTTTCCTTGTCAAACGGGGATTCTCCTGGCTGTGCCTGCCTCCCCGCAGTGCCATGAGGCCACATGGGGAGTGAGCTGGGGGGCACACTGGCACCTGTGCTGGCATCCTCCTACAAGTCGGAGTTTTCCAGGGCAGCAACCAGGTGCAGGGCCTCGAAGGGGCTCAGTGGGCTGCCCAGCAGCTGATGCCCATGCTGACCAACTGCTCCTGGATGAGGCCTCCCAGCTCCAGCCCCCAGGCTTCACAGGCCTTTCACAAGAGGAGGGTGAGCCCACCCTCACGGTGAGTCCTGTTCATGCAGCCAACGGTGGACAGACACGGCCCCTGCCCGGCTGCATGCACACATGTCACTTTGTAAACACATGGAGATGAGGAAAAGCCATTCACAAGATTAATGAAGTTAAAGGGTAGAAAACGAGAGGGAGGCTCTCTTATATACACACATATATAAGACACACTCACATTAAAAGGTTGTCGTACACCCACACAGCACAGCACTGCTTCACACACGAGTGTCAGGTGTGTGCAGAGGTAAAACCCACCAAGCCCTAAGAGTTCCTAGGCACAGTGTGCACTCCATGAATTCTGGGCATTATGATTGTCCTGAGCATGTCAGACACTGAGTCCAAAGTGAAACAGCACCCTGTGTCTGTTGGAAAGACGAGGCCAGGCGCAGGCACGGGTGGCGCTTAGCTGAACCGTGAACAGACTCCTTCACTCTCCGATTACCTAGTGTGGTTTTGGTTCTCTCTGGATTTTGTGCAGTGTTCCTGGAGAGAAGGAGCCACACAGCTGGCTGGATGGACATGAAATGCAGCCCTCTGGAACTGCAGAGAAGGCACGACCACAGGTCAGTCCCCTAGGGGAGGGCGTGAGCTCCACCCACAAGCTCTAAGCCCGCAGGACCACATCGCTCGGGTGCCGACCCTGAGCGTGCGTTCGCTGAGGGTTTTCATCTGCATCACACCTTCCTTTTATTTGTCTTAAGGGAATTTATTCTCACAGGTTTTATAAAATATCACTGAGGGGAGTTAATTATCCATTTCCTGGTCCTCGCCTCCATTAGGCGTTCCATATTGATTTGCTATCTGAGACCCCGTTGGGCTGCTTATTGATATTTTCCCACATGTGGTTCTCCCCTATTTAATATGTCATCACCAGAGAATAAAACAAACTTCCATGACAGTTAATTTAGTAGATTCCAAGTCTGAATATGATACTTGGACTTGGGCAGCAGAGAGTGGCAGTCTGAAATGACTTGTCCTGTAGAATCTGCCATGTGGTCACCAAGGAATGCAAACTCCACGTCATCAGATGGTGGTGGTTCTGGGAGGCAGGAGGCCCACTAGCCCCAATGGCCAGGGCTGCTCCCATGTCCCTCCTGTGAGCATGGGACCCACTGCTCAGGTACCACAGCAGAACCTCAGCTCCCAGCAGGCCACCCCACTGCCCACGCTTAGAATGTCCTGGGAGTTCCTGCCCTTGGCAAACAGCATCAAATACATCAAAATAGCAGTCAGTGGTTAAAATATACCAAATCTAAGACAATAAACATACATGAAATCCTAGGTTAGGGAAAGGTGCCTGATCCTTCATCGCTAAGACCTTAGTGTGTCCACTGACAAGCTTTCTTTTTGGGTAATTAACCAAAAGAGAAGGAAAGAAGAGTTTAGCTAGAAATTGAGGATAATCTTTGCCTGTGGGGCATCAGTTAGGACTGCAGGCCAAGAACGTTTGAAGGGGAAAGACTGAGGGACAGTGTTCCATGTACGAGGCACCTGGGTACATGCTACCTAGAGAGGACCGCAGACAGAAAAACAGCTGTCTCCTCACAAGGAGGGTACAGGGGATTTCATAGTTCTTCTTATGGACCCAGGAACTAATTAAAAAAGAGAAGAAGAAAATTGAAGAGCTTTTTATCCTTCAGTATTTTGGGATATGTTCCTTAAAAATATCTCATTAGCCATCTCTCTTTAAAGATAAACTGATAAATGGTTAATAGAGGAACATTTAGGAACTTTCAAAACACAGGAAGCTTGTACACAGAAGGGGAAGGGTGTTCCAGATGCAGACCAGTATGCGCCCCTTTCCTTGGTCTGTCCACAACCAGTCACATCATCTATGGTGGCACACTCAGCTACCAGCCCTCTCTGCACATACAGAGATATGTGGCTGTCACTGGACTTGCCCTTTCAGCTTCTGTTATCAAAATATTATTTCTCAGTGACCCCTTCTCTGTTGTTTGACCTTTGTGTTTTCATTTACATGTGGTCAACAGTACTCCAGAAATACTAAGTGGGAAATTTAAAAAAGAAGTTTTAAGTCGCTCACTGTTCTGAGTAGTGTCAGAAAATTTCACACCATCCTGCTTCACCTCGCCTAGATAAGGAATCCTTCTTTTGCCCAGAGTCTCCATGCTGTATATGCTACCTGCCCATTATTAGTCACTCAGTGGTCTTCTTGGCTATCAGGTCAACCTTTGCAGTGCAATGCCTGTGTTGAAGTAAACTGCATCTTAACAATGGTCCCCAAATACGAACTCAGGGATGCTGATAACTCAGACATAGGAAAAGAGAAGCTGTAAAGTGCTTCCTTTGAGTGAAAAGAGGAGAATTCTCTATTCAATAAGGAAAGAAAATAACGATATGTTGAGGTGGCTAACATCTACCATAAGAATTGCTCTTCTATCCATGAAATGGTTTTATGCTATTAGCTATCATGTTAATCTGTTATGGTGCCTAATTTATGAATTACATTTCACCATGAGTGAGCACATATAGGAAAAACAAAAGAACATCTACAGGTGCCGCAGTCTGGCTGGGCACAAGATCACGAGCCACTCAAGCAGGAACAAACTTTATTTCCAAAACTCCCGCGAACCCACACAGGAGGCCTCCTCCCGGGACACACCACACCAACAGGAAATCCCTCCTCCGGAAATCCCTCCTACCCCACTTCCCCAACCAATGGGAACTCTCCGGGAGTCCCGCGAGAGCTCCAAAGTAGCAGCGGACAGCAGGGGTCTAATATCCAACTGAATACACATCTTAACATAATCATATCATCTCAATGGCTTGCTGGCGTCACCTTTCAACCAAAAATGCCATGCGTCATTCCTACTGGCTATGGCTCTCAGCATACAGGGTATACAGATATTATTATTATCCATGGCTCCAGGCACCCCACCTGGGGTCTTGAGATGGCTCCTCAAATAAGTGGAACACTCATCAACCATCAGTGGGACACTCATCCTCTTATGGTTCTGTCTACCTGCACAGCCTTCCCCCTAAACATGTTCACACCCCTCCCCTCATTCTTTTCTGAGATGTCCACCTCTCAAAGAGGCCTGGCCTGGATGTCCCATGTGGAATGTTCAGCAGCTTCGACCTCCCACCCCTTTCTGGGTTATTTTTTCTCGACAGCACTCACCATCAGACACACCATATTTAACATGCTTACGTTAGTGGTTTTCTGCCTTCTCCCACTGAGGTGTTTGCTCCAGACAGGAAAGTGTGTCTTTCCTATTTTCTAGTGTCTTCCCAGTCCCCAGAACAGTGCCTGGCACGTTCTAGGGTCTGACTACCTATTTGTTGAATGAAGGGATAAAAGCCACATAGAGGAAATAGTCTGAAGAAGAAAGTCCGAGAGGCAGGTCCATCGAGGCAGATGACAAAGGGGAATCCAGGTGTCAGGAGAGAAAGGGGAAAGCATCAGAAATACAAGTAGAAATAGGAGGGGGGGAGGGGGAAGGGACAGGAGCAATTCTAAATGGCAGTGTGACAGCCAGGGATGAGGACTGTCAGATTTCAGAATGAAGCTTGATGAACTTCAAAAGGTAGCTTTAGTAGAACAATGAAACTGCAAAGCGGTGAGAGACAGATTTGGAAAACGGTTGATGGAAATAACCTAACAGAGAAGGAGGGAGGGAGGGAGGGAGGCTGGTTGGCCTTCACAGCCCAGACCTGGAATCACACTTCTTGCTTGTTGCCTTAGGAGTCAGGGCCTCTGTGCTGCGCTGGGTGTGTGTGATTTGCACATGGGTATGTCTGAGTGTGCAGGTTGGGGGAGAGAACAATGGACGGGACCCAGGACTGGGTGAGGACCAATAAATCACCACGTTTTCCTTTGTCAGCTGGGGGTAGGAAATGGACACTGGCCAAAATGCACCGTGAAATCTGGTCTCCCTCTCCAGCTCCAGGCTAGGAGATAAGACCTCACAATTTTCACAACCGCAATTCACTTAAGGCCTTTTTAGATAAAAAATTTCATGGTCCTTCAGAACTAAGCTTCCAAGTCAAAAGAGCCGAACCAAACATGCTGTTGGTGCGACCGAGGACAGTAGGAAGGAGGACAGCTCTTCAAACACACCCCGCACACAAAAACAAACGAAAAGCCCGACAGAGCCCAGACACAGAGGCAGGATGAATTCTCTGAAGAGAAAAATGCATTTTGTTCTAATATTCACTTAATAGATTTTTGAAAACGTGATAAGAAGATTGAAAGAAACCTGGATAACTCTAGATAGATTATGCAAATTCTCATTTCCCTTTCCTGCTTTGGGGTGAAGTGTCTGCACCATTTTTCAAGCTGTAAACCCCAACACTCCCTATCTCTGCTCCCCAGCTGGCGGAGCACAGCCAAAGGATTATGTGTTCCGCGCACGTGATCCTGGCAGCGGGGACATTTACACGGAGCTCAAAAGAATCTGGGATATGCAGTTTTCGGAGGCTTAGAATGAAGATTTTTTAAAATACATTTCCACGATTTTCCAGCTTATCTCAGCCAGGAGGTTAAATATTCTCTCTGAGAGAGGGAGGGAGGGAGCCTGGGGGAGGACAAGAGGCAGCTTCGCTGGCTCTGTGGCTGGGTGTGGAAATGACAGGCTCTGCCCCACAGTCATAGTGTCTTCCTCTCCTGCTCTCTTTTTGGAAGCATGAGGTTTGCAGAAGTGAATATTCTCTGCTGAATTTCCCACCATCACTCTTCATTGCAGGGAGTAGCTAGCATGGGGGAACATCGTGGTCATCACGGGGTTGAAAGGAATAGCAGGAGTGCATTGCACTGCACCGCCAGCTGTCATCGCTCCTTCTCCCTGGGTGTCCCAGGACTTGACCTGCCGGGAAACAAGATGCTCCAGGAGGAGTATTGTGGTGCAGGATTCTCATGACTTCTGGTCCCAACGTCTCATTCAACAAATTCTGCATAGCTTGAGAATCTATGTCTTCCAATTAAATGTATTGGCTGCCATGTCCCAGGGTGTCTGCAAAAGCAGGGCTTATTAGGAGTGCCCAGGAACCTGGAGATGGATGTCGAATCAAGCCCACCCTCCCCAATGCTATCCTTATTTAGCAGGAGTTACAGCTCCCTGTTTAGACCAAAGGGAGATCTACATAAAATGAACCCAGAAAGATGTATCTTTCTTCAGACAGTCATGAGCAAAGGTATCCAGAGTCTTCACTTTCCTGATGGAAACACAAGAGAACTGGTCTGTTTTCCATTAATCACGAGGTCAAACAACACAGACACAAATAAATCATAGCTCTTCATCTGAATGCTTGGATTTGTAGTCAACAGGAAGAATAAGGGAGGTATTTTCCCTGCTTCAGGTACTGACCATCTGTGTGTAGTCCCACCAACAGACCCTGGGTGTCAATTCACAAGGCACAACTTTAACAACTAGAATTGGAAAGGTGGGGGTCTGCCCAGGCTATCCCTAGCAAAAAATGATCTTTTGAGTTTGGTACTAGGAACAGATTCAAGGCCATTTAACCTAACTATAAACTGCCATTCGAACCAGAATGACAAATGCTGTGGTTTTGCATTGAGGTGGCAAGGGGACTCTGAGCTGATAAAATTCAAATTAGGCAGAGTCACAATTCCGTGTCAGCAGCCGGGTTAATTCAGACAGTGCTCACTGCTCCGCGTCCCCTGGTTTCGAGCCGATGAAGCTGGGGCTCTAATCAGGGAATGGGTAGTGCTCAGTGTTCGCCAGTTGTGTGCAAGCTTTAAACTAATAACTCAGCAATTATGAGAAAAATGAGCAGTAATTACGCCCATTTCACTCGCGGCTAGACAGATGGAATGCTCTCTCCACGCTATTGGCAAACTGTCACCACGTTTATTTCATTTTTACTGTTTACTATTTGTTGTACTTTGATGAAGAGTAATTATAGGCTGGGAAAATAGGAAAAACATGAAGGTTGGGTATTTTTTAAAAATAGAAGGCCCTTCTCCCCATTAGACATTGATGGAACTCTCGCTGTAGATGGGAGGAAAACAACGCCGGCATTCTCAAGATGTCTGGGCAGCCTTCGTTTCTCCAGGGGCTTCGGAGCAGGGGAGTTCCATGTTGGCTAATTATTTGCACCAACCCAGACCACAGAAATACCCTGCCTTTGTTTTGCATTTGTATCTGCAGGTTTCTCTCTAGCTCATGCGATTCCATTTTTATCTAGTGAACAAGCAAAGCAGAAATTCACCTGAGCCTGAAATAAACTAAAGGATGCAAAATTGGCCCTGGCTATTGTTTTCAAGGCTTTTAGGATCAGATGTTCGTTTCCCAGACTGCCGTAAAATACTTTAATATACACTGGGTCTGTTAAAGTAGGGCAGTGATAGTGAGAGTTTCTAGGTGCCCTCAGATGCTCTTTAAGTATGACTGACACCGGTGAACAGCACATGACATTATGATATTTACACCGCAGTTATGACAAAGCGCAGCAGTTTTGATAGCACCAGTGCAGAAAGCACACACAAATTCATTTTTAGCAGCCATGTTTCTAACTGGTATTACAAACAGTAAATTTATGTAGGCTAGAAATCTGCACACTTTCAAAAGAAATATCAATGATAAGTGAGCACACACAGAATTGTCATAAAACAAGCATGCATTTTACCTCTTAAAATGTTACCACTTTTGAGTAAGTCCCGTGTGTCAGATAATGAGCTCTCGGTCTGTATGGCTCGTGTGTGTGTGTGTGTGTGTGTGTGTGTGTGTGTGAGATAATGAGCAAGGGTGTAATTTCAAATTGGAAGCTGGTGAAGATAAAGCCCCAGGAGAAATAAAAGCCAACACAGTCCACCGTGAGCCCACAGTGCAGCAAGATTTGCAAATAAAATTGCCTTTTCCCTCTCTAAAAGGCATAACTGCAAACACCTGGAAAGTTGTTTCTGGCATGTTTTTCTTAATGGGAGAAAAATGAGGAGAAAAAAAAAAAAAAAACCCAGGACTTGTCCTACATGGCTCCTCATTGATTCATGGAAATGCCACGTGTTAATGCTCAGCCGGCTAATGGCTCTGCCTGGGTGTGATCTGCTGAGCCAGCGCGGGGCCCGGAATTGATTAGTTCCCTTAACGAGCCTGTGCTGGTTCTGCCACCCGGATGGAAGGCACAAAGCAGGCGAGGTGGGGCTGCAAGCCCTGCCCGGACAGACAGACGCAGCCAGCACAGAGGGGAGGCCGGGGACAGGTGGCTGCCCTGGCTCCTCAGAGATTGTGCAGCTGCCACATCCGGGCTTTCTCCCCGGGCAGGAGGAGGGGTAGGCAAGATGAGCCGCTGCCCACGCCTGACCGGCACTGGAAGGAGCCTCTGCAGCCCCGTGTGCCCCCCCTCACCTGCGCAGCCCTGGACCTCCCTCCTGTCGGCCGCTTCCCGTGACTGGGGAAGAGACAGGATGGGCAGCCGCAGTCCTCACTGCTGAGCAGTACATCCTACGGTCTTAACCAGAATGTTCTAGAGAAAGCAAACAGAACAAGGCTGTTAAGGAAGTCAGTTCAGTCAATGGCTGCCCATGACTGACGGACAGATGGGCGAGCCACAGGGGATGGCTGCTCCGGGAAGCTCGACTTCAGGCAGCACAGGGACATGTGCCGGGGGAGACAGCCGAGTCCTTTCTTCCATGGGCTCTGCTTCATGACGGGCTGGTACAGGGCCCAAGCTGGCAGAGGGGAAGCAGGCCCAGAGAAGGATGCTGGTCCAGCCCTGTCCTCATCCTGACCTCCTCCCTGCCCCACACAGGCAGCACACCCCACACGCCACGCACACATACGTCACACGGCACACACAACACACACAAACACCCATGACATGCCACACAGAGCAAGCCACACATACAGTACTGTCACATACATCACACGACACACATGCATGACACGGCATACACGGCACATACAACAGCACATGCCACACGCATACATCACACAGCGCACACGACACACAAGCATGATATGCTACACACAGCACATGCCACACACATCACACATCATGCACACATAATCATAGCACACAAAACACTTAGTACGCAGCATACACAGCACACACTACATGCCATACATACCATATACCACATACCATATATATCACCCCACACACATGTACATATATATACTCCTATGCAGCATACTCACCACATACAGCACACACAACCCACATGTGCATATTAACCACCAAAGTACATAATACACACATACATATCTCACATACCACACACCACAAAGAACACACATGCACCACACACCACACAATACCAGTATACACACCACTGCAAACCCGTACACACTATCCACCACACACACACACCCCACAGAGCATATAAATCACACAGCCCACACATGCCACACTACACATGCCACTTATTCCCATACACAACACACATGTGCACACACTCCACACACATCACATGACTTATACATGCATGCCACAGCACACATTCAACATGCAACCATACACTACAACACAGATACCACACCCCACACATGTCACACAGCCTGCCACATACCTCATGCCAAACACATCACACATAGCCCACACATGCATAAAACACAGCACGCCACACACATCAGGCACAAGAGCACACTTTTACTCTACACCATATGCATTAACCACACATACCAGAGCACACAATCCCCCCACACGAATACACACACAGGAACACACACACCCCATACCCAAAATAGGCCTCCTGCGTGCACACCCCACTCATACCCACCACCACAAACATATCCTACATGTGCATGGCACATATACACGTACCACACTACACATCATGCACATGGCTACCACAGCACCACACATGCATGCAACGCATCACACCTCACACACACCTGCGGCACACATTGGTGCCACATTATACACATGCATACCCCTGCACATGCACCCCCCACACACAGCGCTCATACGGCACACTCCGCGCACAGGAGAGGAGATGCAAGACAGGCTGCTCAGCCCTCTGTGGGTGTGGACTCAGGAGGCCTCGTGGGGAAGCCTTCTCCTCTCAGTGGAAGAGCAGACCCGAGCATGGCCTGCTCCTGGGGGGGACAGCTGAGCCACCGTGGCCCATGGCTGTGTGGGGACGTGTCCTCATAAGGAGTCCCCTGGTTCGCAGCCTAGAACACCCAGGTGCAGCAGTGGCCCTGGGGCCTGCCTGTTGCCACCTGCCTTCATGAGACTCAGTTTCCCAACAGCCCAGAGCCCAGCCCCAAGTGTGCAGGCCCTTCTGCTGGCCTGGGAGCTGGCCCTGTGGTATGTGTCACTGCACCTGTGCGGGGCGGCATGGGGAGGCAGGGCCAAGAAGGGTCTGGCTGGCTGTGGCGCCCCTTCCTCTGGGTGCTCTCAGGGTCTCCGAATCCCTGGGCTGACGACTGTGGGCCAGGGCCTGTTGGAGAGGTGCAGAGCCTCCCTGGAGGGTCAGTGCTGACCTAGGTCGTCAGAGGCACTGCGTGTCCAAAGCTTTGTCTCTCTTAACTGTGTGACCTAGGAGATTTCACGTGATCCCAGACACCTAGAAGAGATGTTCTGGAGTCAGCTGGAGGCTTCAGGTTCCAGAAAGGATGTATTTGATTCTGGTTCAGTGAATGGATTTTCTTTCTACTGAAGATCCTTATAGAAGACTCTTTAGGAACCTGATAAAAACCAGGATAATTTTTCAAATCCAGGCTTTGGCCTTTGAGGATTTTAAATAATAGTATCTGTTTTTCGAAGCCTACCAGTACATACAAAGCATCAAATGATAAGGCTTCCTACAAAAAACTGGAAAGGTGAGCTTAACCTTGGGGACATGCCATGCAGGAGCTCATGTGACGTGCTTCCAGTTACAGAGAGGACAGCACACACCAGGGTGTGTACAAGAGACCAAGTGCAGGAGAGGCTTTGCCAGATACCGTGAAAATACATGAAGTGAAATTTAAAGCTGCTCAATTTCTCCTCTAAATGAAAATATAATACAACTGGAGAAAGGTCAATGTGTTTACAGGTTTGTTTTTAGTGGTTTCAGTTTTTCTGAACAGAGAACACCAGGAGGCAGTGGGAATCCCATGGCAGGACACACCATGGTAGCAGTGACCATTTCTTTCCAACGTCCTATGGGCCACTGTTCTATAGATGGTGCACGGACGTTTTCTTCTGAAATCCTCAGAGCATCTTGCATTAGGAGTCTGGTTCCACCTTGGTGTTTGGACAGGAGAACTGAAGCTCTGGAGAATCAGCAAGGTACGTGGGGCTCACATCTTGGAATGGCCCACAGGTGCTGCCAGCTAGACTAGTGGTCCCATAGGAACTCAGGATTGGCTTCCGTGGTGACCTGGGTCTCCTAGATGAGGAGGGGGTGTGCTGGTCTAAGGACGGAGGGATCTTGCAGGAGGGAAGCACAGTAGAGTGGATGGTCACATTGAGGGAGCAGCTGACCAGGGCACAGTTGAGAGCACCCCTGAGTAACAATGAGAGCTGAACCCATTTCTAGTCTCTTTCTCAGAATCACGCAGAGACCTTCCAGAGCAATCCCCATGTCTGCCCACACAGTCCTGCTGATTCTGCAAATGAGTGTTTAGGTCCAGGAGTCTGCTTTTAGCTCTCTGTTATTTGATGTGCAGTGAGAACACACAGGGCAGTGAGGGCTCTGGATATGCTCAGGGCTGGGGCTCTGGATGCACTCTGGTGGGTGCTCTGGCCTAGGCCTGAGCTGAGTGCTCCATTAGTGCTCCTCTACTCCAAGGAAAGGCCTGGTCCCCAGGGTGGGATGGTCTTGGGCCTAGTGGAAGGTCTTCAGGTCCTTGAGAGTGTGAAGTAGCTGCCATGGTAGTTCCAGTACAACCACTTGAGTCCTGCCAAAAGGACAGGGCAGTCATAGAAGGAGTAAGCCTGGCCCCGGCCCCTCTCTACTTGCTGGCTTGAGATTGCCCACTCGCACTCTCACCATTACTACCCATCAATGGCCACTGGAGTTGCACCAGAACTGAGCCGATGTGGGTACCAGAATCTCGATTCTCCAAACCTGAAAACTAAATAAACCTGTTTTCCCTATAAGCAGGCTGTGCCAGGCATTTTGTTATAGTGATGAAGACCTGCCTAATACAATGGGGCTGTTTTGTGTTTCCAGGATTAGCACAGTATCTGGGGGAGGATAAAATACCTTCTAGTGGATGGATGAGTGAGCACATGGGTAGTGGAGGAACTGTAATCTAATAGAATTCTTGACTTCATCTTGCAGCCATCTGAGTTGCATTTGCATGATGGGTGCCTCCTGCAAATAGGCACAGAATATATTTCTTACTTTCTTGAATTGAGAGACAGATTATAATTCTCACTCTGCCTCACTGGCTAGCCTTCAGGAAGGGGCTTGCTTTGGTCCAGGACTGGTCAATGCGTACAGGAAACTCTGGGTTAGAATCAGTTAACCACGTCTGTTCAGGAGGAGGCATCAGAGCCCACCTCTGCACTGTGCAATGCTCCAGGAGACAGGACACTCACAGGACACAGGCTGGCACTCCACAGAGCAGACTGCAGGGCCCCGCCTGGACTGGCCGGAGGGCAGCTCACTGGCCATTTCACTCAACACCGATGGAGTTGTGTCTCCTGCAGAACTCGCATGTTGAAGCCCCAGCCCCAGCCCGACTATGGAGACAGGGTCCATAAAAACATAGTCAAGTAAAAATGTGACCGAGAAGGTGGGTCCTAATTCAACCAGACTGAGGTCATTCTGAGAAGACAAAGTTTGGATACGCGGAGCCCAGGGACAGAGGCACGGAGAGGACACAGACAGAACATCGCCACCTGCAAGCCAGGGAGAAACCAAATTGGCTGACATCTCCATCTTGGACTTTGAGCATCCAGAATGTGAGAAAGAAGAATCCTGTTGTTTTAGTCGTCACCCGGCCCGTGGGCTTGGCTAAGGCAGCCAGAGCAAAGAGCATGCTCCGTTTCAGTGTCAGATCATCCTGGGCTTATTGAACTCCCAGCCTCCCGAGCTCCTGCCCAGAGAGTCGGACTTGGTTGACAGGGATTCGGAACTCCACCTGGAGGGACACTGATTCCACAGCTTGGTAAGTGCTTTCTGGATAGATGGATGGGAGGATGGACAGTTTCCTTCTAATAAGAGTATAAAGCCAAATCGAGACAGTTTTATGACACTTCTCACTCAGTGAGTAGTGTTTGGGGAAGGATTCAAGGGATTTATCTGCAGTTAGGACCCTCACTACAGGATGCACAGACATGAAATTCAGAGCTGGGAATGGGGCTCGTGATTTAAATCTGAGGAGACACGTGATAGTCCCTTTTAAAACACATTTTAAAAAATGCAAAGTGCAAGACTTTGATGTTGTTTTTGAAGAAGTTAAAGTCAGGCACAGATACACTTTTATTAAATCTTACAAGTAAGAACACACACACACACACACACACAAAACCTTCATTTGTTTCAGTGTCAGGTTTTCGGCCACAGATGCATATTCCGGGAGCTGTCAAATCTAGGACGTTTTCCCAACATAACAGGATAATGGGCTCTTTCATGAAGAATGTATGCACTGTCTCCCTGCATCTTTCCTCCCTGATATTTTCTTTTTCTTCCCTTGGTCACAGGAATCACAGTCGGCCCTGTTTCCCGTGCTGCTGATGACTTAATATGCAACACAGACAGTCAAAGCCACAAAGATGCTACAAGTAATGTAAAGCCCCTGATAAGGAGCAGTTTAAGTCATGGATCAAGAGCAAATATCTTTATTAGAGATGATGATACACAAAGATGAAATCTGGCTGGAGTGTAGAAGGTAGTCAATTCGATTATGACAAAGAATTGAAAACTGAAATTGACATATTTATGGAAAAACATCACGTCTTAATACAGAGATGCCTTTTAAAATCATTTATTGTTTAGTCAAAACGTGTATCCACCAGTCATGTGGGACGTAGGTAAGAACTCCCAAATCCCGAGGCCAATCTTCAGGAACACAAGGTGCCTCTTTTCGGCTTACTGTCACAGAAGCTCAGCTGTCAGCAGCAAACACGCCCATAATTTACAAAATACTGTCACATTCGGTGGCATTGGGTCATAGGGCCAAATACCATGTGGTTACTACTTAATTGTTTTATCACATTCATTTCTAAATCCATCTTGATTTAGTAAAAAGGGGAAATGAAACAAATATTTTGTTTTGTGTAGGAACTATTTTTCCAAAGCAACAGACTGTGGAAAGTGTCCTTCTCCACGACAAGTATTTCCTCCATAAAGCACAGCGGGTGGAGGGTGGGTGATGTGTGATGCCAAGGGCCCCTGCACTGTGGCCCGTGGGCTTCCAGCCACGGGACTGACTGCATGAACTCAAGCGGAGGCTCGTCACCAGGGGACAGGATAAAAGCCCCCCTCCAGGCAGATGGAGCCAACGAGGGGGAGGCCAGTCCAACTTGCTGAGAAGAAAGACATGTGAGTGCAGCCTCAGTCCTGGAGCTTCATCATCCTGACAACCTACAGGTAGGGGGCTCCCGCCGGGTCCTGAGTGCAGAATTCCCGCTGGTGAGGAGGACTCTGGGCACCATCAGCGCCAGGCCTCTGCCCTGCGGCCATGGACTCCTCTGAACACCCCCACCTCCCCACACTCACTTTAGGGGTCCTTCCTAGGATGAGGTTTCAGAGGTGACAGAAATGTTGTCATCAAACATGACGTCTGTCAGAGGAAAGGTGGTGCAGGAAGGATCAACGTCACCTTCACAGGAGACAGCCCTGTGGCATTTCAGTGGGGCTAAGGCGTTGCTGGGCTCAGATGCCTGGAACACAACAGCTGCTACCCTCCCCAGCCCCGGTTCTAGCCGTGCACGGGACCAGAGCCTCCCTGGACTCCACTGGGCGGGGCGCTCTGCAGCCCTGGAGTCCGCACACGCTGCCGGCACACGAATGCACCCTGAGGTCTTTTCCTGACTTTCCTTCCAGCTCCTCTTTGCTCTCAGCAATGGTGCTATGCATTCACAACAAGAATCTGTGACATCATAGAGTTGTTCAACTTTTGCTCCAGAATATTAAAAGAAGAAAAGCTCAAGCCACGAATATTCATGGGGAACAATAACTTCTCATTGTGAGAGTAAGTTTTTCAATCCTATTATCATCACTTTATTGATGTGTGCATTGAAGGAGTTGTAAAAATTCAGAATGCTGAATTCAACCAAGCTGTTAGAAGGATGTATACACTATGATTAGCTTAGAAAGGCCGATTTCCCCATAAATTATAACAGAAACAAGTTCTTTCTTCACCCATGCATATGAGTGCCGATTCTCCTAGTGCATCTGTGTCCTTACTTCTGCATTGTTTTTGAATTTTCTGTAGTTTCTCCATCAGATATAATTGAGAAAATAACTACAAATAGCCTATTAAGTGGTATCAACCCAACAATTAAAAAGATATGATCAGGCTTAAATTAATGACATAAAGTAAACTTTGATGTATTGTGGCTAATTTGATGCAGGTCTTTGTTATTATTAAATAAATTTGGCAGATCTCCAAGAAATTCCATCACATAAACCACACTGCAGGTCTGCTTCCTTCTGTCTAAAGTGGCAAACTTGCTCGTGATAGGGCACAAACAACAGTGCCAGCTAGCACAGATGTAGGACAGAACCCTGGTGTCGTTGGAATTAAAATTGTATCTTATTTAAGAAATCATGTCCACTCATAATATTCCTCCTGGAACTACTTACCTTCAAAACTCATCAGATAAGAACAGTTGACAGCTATTTTTCACTGGATGACTCAGGAACCCCAAGACTTTCAACATGAACAGAAATGTGGCCAGTGTACACCATGTCACACATCTGCGTGAAAAATAAGACCCTCCACATCGTCCTGCTGTTTCTAAACTTCCAGATGCTCTGGAACCATCCGCCCATGCGTCTCCCACTTTGAAAGTGCCAAATAACGACCCTGTGTGGACAGCACTGTGCTGCTCACGGGCAGGGAATCATCCTGATGTTGGAGACACAGAATGAATTAACTTGGTGGAGCCAAGGGAGTGAGTCCAGAATGACGAGGAAAGCAGAAAAAAAACCAAGCTGGCAAAACCGTGGCGGGGCTCACATTCTTACAACACTAGGATTTTAATGCAGTAATACAAAACCTCCAGTAACTGCTGGGTTGCCCATATTCCCGGCGGGGAGATTAGAATAATTCAACAGCCTCTGTAAATGCATAAATCAGTAATTAAACTGAAAAAAAAATTTTCTCCAACTGCAAATCTATGCTAAACACCACACACACACACATACACACACACACACACACACACACACACACAATAAAAACTGCTCAGCAAGTTATGACACCACGGTATCGACTATCAACTAAATCACTCCCGTGCTTCCTGTTTTAGAAATTGCCAGTTGTGGTCTTTCATTGGGTGAAGAAGTCCCAAGGCATGTGACATCCCTGGCTGAGGCATGACGAGGCTTCGTGCACTTCATTAACTTCTCATGAACTGGAAAGCAGAGAGCCGGTGCCTGGAGAGGAGTTGGGAGGGAGCTGGGAGACGGAGCTTGGCTTTCCAGGGCAGAGACCTCCAGCCTGACCAGTCCTGCAGCTCAGTAGCTGGAGCCCCACCCACACCTGGAGGAACAGCCCAGATCTGGCCTGGAACGTCAGGAATGGGTTCTGGGGCGGACTTAGGGATCAGCTGCTGGAGCACCCGCAGCTCGATCCTCAGTTTCTGGCACCCACGCCTCATCCAAGGCCTGGCACCAGGGGAGGACACCATCTACCACAAGGACAGGCTGCAGTTCCATTCTGAATCAGTGTTTAAGGCTGCAAGGTTTGAGGGTCACCAAGGGAACTGCTGAGCACAGTTATAGAGACAGAATCTCTTAGAACCTGCACAAACAGTCGTGGAATTTTATTGCATATTTATATTATTGTGAACCTCCTATTTGATTCAACAGTTAGCATGTTCTCATTCAGTCTCCTGTAGGATTCAACATTCATCTGAGAGTGGGTTTAGGAACTGACACGTCTCTGTTCTCTCTCATTGGAGAAGTGGACATGGTTGCAATATTTGTTCACATCCATTCTGAACCATCCCACCAAAAATCTCCACTCCTCGGATCTGCATCTTTAAGAGCAGCTCAGTCGTTGCTTCCAACCAGAGTGCTCTGAAGTCTGTGGGAGGAAGACCCTGCCCTTGATCCTTCCAAGCCTCAGCTCCTCACCCTTCCTGGAAGCTCCCTTCCACCCCACTAGCCCACAGCAGCAGTGCATTTATTCTTGAGTGTTTCAGGGCACACGCAGCTGATAAGTCACCCAGGACACACCTCGACTTGTTCTGATGGAGATACACTGAGCTGTAGGGGATGACTTGTGTTGAAGTCAGGCTCACTCAGACCAGTCCCCTCTACTGGTTCACCTAGGGGTGGGCGCCTGACCCTGTTCTGGCCAGTGACATCAAAGGAAAACTGCTGGGCTTACAGTAGAGCCCCGTGAGGGACAGGCCCCTTTATGCTGCAGGCCCCACGTGCTGATCTGATGCCTGTCTCCTGTGCCCATTTCCCCCAGCTAATGAGGCCATGCTTCCCTCAGGAGAAATGGACTGGAGGATGAAGAAGGAGCAGGAAGGTCCGGGTACTTTTGGTTATGAGTCCAGCTTGAGCTTCAGAAGCCCAGCCTGTGTGTCCTGCAGGACATTGAGCTGATGAGGTAAGGGAGAGATGCCCGACAGGGTGCGATTTGTTAGAGCTGGCTGTCCCCCCCAACACTGAATGACCAGCAGTGGACCGGCCACAAGGGATCCCGTGCTTGACCCTGAGCTGAGGACCTACCCACAGAGGCCTCATCTGAACAGAGGAGATGCCACCCCAGGTCCATGTGCTTTGTGGTCAGCTGAGCCGGGGGGGGGCCTAGGCCTGTGTGCAGCAGAGGCTCAGCCCAGCAGGCTGGAGCAGGGCAGGGGCCAGACCCCTTTTAAAGAAAGGATTCACCCTTGACAGAACTCTGAGCCCTTGCAATGTCCCATCTGGAGAATATGTCTTTGTGTCCCTGGGACAAGAGACCCTACAAGGTGGCTTCTGGTGACAGTGGAATCATTGCTCTGGGGCCCTGGGCCCTAATTTTTCAGAGGGGCCTCAGGGGTACAGGAGATCGGCAGTCCAGGCAGTCACGTGAGTACTGCACCCCACGGGACCACTCCTGAGACCCGTCCTGGGCACCTCAGTGGGATGAGCACCCTGGCTATCAGCACAGCTGTGCCTGAGAAATGATGTTCCAGCCAACCCCGGGCCACAGTAAAGACGCAGCCTCGTAAGACGGCACACTGGTGGAGTGGCCCTTGCTGGTGGGTACACTCTCTGACATGCGCACAACGACAGAATCTCCTAAAGAGGCATCAGTCAGAACGTGTCTCCTTGGCTAAGCAGTGGGTGGCCGTGCTTTGTGTGGGGTCACCCTTGCTGCTGGGGCCACTGAGCTCTGTCCCTACAACTCCACGGCCGAGGACGAGTGTGGGCCTGGCCTCCTCAAGAGTCCTCCTGGGCTTCTTTCCACGTCCTGATTTTAATCTGTAGCTTTTCACTGCAATAAAACTAGAATCATAAAAATGACCGCTTCTCAGAGTTCAAGAGTGCTTCTAACCAGCCCTCCAGCCTGGGTGACCCTGCTGATTCCCAGGGAAGCCGCTGTCCTCTGTGGGTTCCTGCTGTAGTTTGGACCTTCGATGTCCCTCAAAGGCCTGCGCCCGTCCTGAGGGTGACTCTCCTGGGAGGCTGTGAAGTCTTCAGGGGGTGAGGCCCAGAGCTGGGCCACCCGGCGTGCCCTTGCTTACGTGAGGATGTGCCGCCCTGCCACGTGCCCCAAAGCCACAGGGCCCACTTCCCAGTTGACTGTGGAAACTACGAGCCAGAATGAACCTTTTCTCCTTGTAAGTTGATTATGCCGAGTTCTTGGTGCGGGACTGCGAGTTCCTTTCCACAACACAGCCTGGGAGTGGTGGAGGAGCTCTGCTTGGACCTACACAGGGGGAAGCGTGTGGGACGGCCTCCTGGGCCTCCCCGACCCCCAGCGGGGCACGTCAAAACCAGGCACTCCCAGGATGCCTCAGAAGGCCACAGAGATCCCCGAGAGAGCATTTTTCGCAAAAGTCGTATATTGAAGTTGGGACTCCAGAGGCCTGAAGCATTCATCCTCGACTGAGGGCACCGGGGAGCTTTTGTGGATGCCCGTGTTGACCGTGGGTTGATGCAGCAGCGAGGGGGAAAGACCACATCCTCCCAGTCTGCTCTGGTTCCTGATCCCCAGGTTGGACTCCTGGACACAGATGAAGCCCCTCACCTACAGGAGGGAGGGGGGCCTGAATTCACTGCCCAACCCCCAACTTGACTGTGATCACCTGAACAAAATGAAGTTGGAATTCTATCATGTGGTGTGCATTCTAAATTAAGCCCAACTCTGTGGTTTGGATCTGGATATCCTCTAGGTGTGAGGTGCTCAGAGGTGCCACATGCGGAAAGGAACTGGGTCGGGGGGCTCCTCCCTCATCAGCGGGTGCACTGTTCACTCACGGCTGAGTGGGCCATGGGGAAGTGGGACCTGGCTGGAGGGGATGTCTCCTGCCCCTTTCTTTCTCTCTCTGCTTCCTAGCTCCAGGAGCTGAGCGGCTTTCCTCCCCCATGTCCTTCTACCACCATGAAGCGCTGCCTCACCTCAAGCCCAGAGCAGTGCAGCTACATAAGCCCCAAACCCCTGTCACCAGGAGCCAAACAGACCTTTCCTCTTCTAAGTTGTTTTGCTCAGGTTATTTGTCATAGTGACAGAAGCTGACTGACACAGCTGTAGAAACGTCAAACACCATTTCTAACACGTATTAGTGACTTCAATTCACACTCATTACACATGTAAAAACATGAGCCTTTTAAACACTGTGTAGCATTCCTACAGATGGTAAAAATCTCTTCCTTAAAAGCCCTCTGGACTGTCAGAGGAATGAACACCCAAACACCCAAGTCCAAGTCCTCTGCCACACCTAACAGGGACGCTTTCCAGGCTGAGCCCACTCTGAACTCCTCAGTTCTGGAAAGCATTTCTGCTGCCTCTTTGATCTCAGTTCCTGTGGCAGGACTGTGTCTCAGTGGCTCACTGTCTTAGTTTCCTATTGCTCTATAACAAACGACTACAAACTTTGCGTCTTAAAATTTATTTTCCTGTATTTAGAGCTCAGAGTCCTAAGCTGGCCTCTGTGGACTCAAATCAAGGTCTTGGCAGGGCTGGAGGCTCCAGGGGAAAGCCTGTCTCATTTTGTCCAGTCTGCAGGCTGCCCACATCCTGGGACACGGGCCCTTCCTCCATCTGCAAAGTCAGCGGCAGCTCCTTGAGTTTTTCCTGCAGCCCACTATGCTGCATGCAATTTTCCTTCCTCCTCCTTTCACTCATAAGGACCCTTGAATTGCACTGGGCTTCCTCAAGTGACTCAGGGAATCTCCCCACCCCAAGATCCTTAATCACATCTGCAAAGTCCTTTTTGCCACAAAAAATAACATACCCACAGATTCCAAAAATGGGGACATGGATATCTGCTTCCCACATTCACTAGGTACCAGATTCTGGGCCAAGCGTTAAGGAGGCAGCCATACTCTAAACACCCTCTCTGTCCGTCCAGGTGCTCTCCATCTACAGGGAGATAGGCACACGCACGCCGGTTTACATGAGGTCGTCAGCTCTGGAGCAGCCAGAGGGAGAACAAGCCTGCAGCTCACTTTCTTGCAGTGCACCGTCCATGGCGAACACATGTCTGTTCACATCTTGCCAGAGCTAGGTGTTTATGCCCCTCTCGGGTTCCCACTGAAGGAACCCAAAATACCACTCTTGTCTTTTCTGCTGCTGTGGCAAAACATAGTACTCCAAGTGATTATAAATAATAAAAATGCACTTGTCCCAGTTCTGAGGCTGCGAGGCTAAGCTGAAGGCCCCGGCAGACTCACTCAAACCAATCCCCTCTGCTGGTTCGCCTAGGGGTGGGCGCCTGACCCTGTGCTCTCCCTTGCAGGACACAGCCCTGCTGCCACGTCCCCCTGGGGGAGGCCAAGAGGCACCTGCTGGCTCTCTCCCGCCACACTGGTGAGAGCACTGGTCCCACTCACGAGGGCAGAGTGTTCAGGACTCACACTCTCCCCCACTGGGCAGTAGGTTCCCAAGCAGGGATTTTAAGGGTGCACATTTCCACCATCGCAACTCTGCTTTATCCATTTATGGCCATTTTCTATCTTTCTTAGATTCTCTATTTTATTTTCACACACAAATGTTAATGGTCTTCATTCAGGCGCCTCACCAGTCCCTCCGAACGGGAAGAAGGTTCGCCTCTTTTTGCAAACCTCACTGCCCCGTTGTGCACAAGTGTCACTTGCTCCATTAATGGCTACACTGTCATATAAGTGGTGTGTGTGTGTGTGTGATTTCTTTGCTCGGGCCTCAGGTTGACGAGGGAAAAGGTGCAATGTGCTAGTTGATGCTTCTACACAGAAAGGATCTATCCACACAAACTTGTTCTTTTAAAAGAACATTTTGGGGCCACCACCGCTGCTTTCTGTATTGTGCTTGAGGTGGCTTCTACCACAAGACAATGAATTTCATTAACTCAGTGTTTCCTCCTAGCTGTCTTTGATGTTGGCAATTTAAAGACCAGAGTTTAATTACATATGACATGTGGGGAAAATGGCCGTGCCTGCTTCTTTCAGGCCAGTGGCAGGAAATCAAGAAAGAGAAATCACCAAATCCGTTAGCCCTGCCTAAGCGGGGGCACAGTGGCAGAACGCGTCTCCTCTTACCTGACACAGATCCAGGTTGAACACAGATCCATTTGTTCACTAGACAAAACTACTAAGTGCTGACCGCACACAAAGCACGGGTCCACGTTAACCCCTCAGAGCAAGTAAAGGGCCCCAGCCGTGTGGTTACATCCAAAGTGTTTGAAAAATTAAAATCTGCACTCAATAAAGATCAGACCAAATCCAGAGCCTTTAAGAACATTGTGTGTTCTGGAGAGGCTGACCCTCTGTGAGCAACCATGAGCTGGTGGGTGAGCTGTCCACACCCCACCCATGGATGGGTCTCTCTCGACTTGAGTGGGTGAGGTTAGCTTAGCCTGACTCTGGTGAGCTGAAGGCTACAGAGTTATGAGCAGTGAACGTCCGGGGCAGGACACTCTGCCTAATATTGCACCCCCAGAGGTCACTTTTGACTGACATAAGAAATGCATCAATAATTAGCCCTTAAGATGCAATTCTCTGTTGGCCTAATTAGCAGACCATGTTCATGAATAATAAAAGCAAATAAACCAAGGCACAACTCCTTTTAAAATACAAAAGGGGTTAAAAGCAGCATCAGGGTGCTGATGCAAAAAAAAAAAAAAGTGGAATGGACCAAGTCCAGAGTCTGAGGAAGGTGGTCCAGCAGAACAGCTCCATCCTGGGGACTTAGGCCGAAGCAGCAGAGACGGGCAGAAAGGCGTCTTCTGCGATGTGGCGATTTTATTAGGGAGTGCCAGGCAGGGGAGCAGGCTGTTGTCGGGTCGGCACGAGTGGTACCAAGTGGAGCGTCCTGACTGCCTGGGTATGCAGAGGGTTTCTGCAAGCCCACCCAGCTAATGGATCGCCACGGATGGGCAGTGGAAGATGGCCTGGGCCCCTGGAAAGCGGGGAGAAGGGCTGACTGAGGCCAGGCTAGAACTTTCTCTGTATTCTTTCTGAGTTTTGAATTGTGGATGATGAACTATTACAAAAGTAAATAAAATAAAAACAAGTCAATAGCAATCTCCAGTTCAGAAGTTTGTGGAAACAAATGGCTTTGATGGAGTCTCCCCGGGTATTCTTTAAGTGACACTGGGTGTGAATACAGCTAGTACGTAAGCACTGACGTGCCGGGCACCGGGGTCCAGGAAGGCCCCACTGAGGTCAGGCGCTGGAGAGCTCCCGGCCATGAGCTGTCAGGAGAGCGAGGCTTCCAGGGGGAAGAAGCTGGAGCAGGGAGAGAGAAGCTGGCTCCTTCTGAGATGGTGCCAGGACGAGATGGACCGCAGCAGAAGAGCACAGAACAAAGACAACTACACCAGCGTCCCTTCCTGCCGGGTCTGCAGAATTAACACGAAATTTCTGAACCTCGGGTCTGCGAGACACTGACCTTCTCGTTTTTTGCAGAGCCCTCTGGACTAATGTGCCCTCAGACTCCTTCTGCCGTGGCTTGAAAATTGACTAATATGTGGTTTGCACTTCACAAGAATAAACATCACCATTGCGACTGAGCCAAACTGACAGGCTCATAGGTCACAGTGAGCTGAGCAGGAATTTCATCCCAAATCCTCACCACGGGGCATCGTGGGAATTTTACGAGAATCTTCATATTCATGAAGCTTAATTATAGCAAAATTGCCAATCTGTAAAATACAGCTGCATTTGAATACTACTTTCAAGTCTGAAACATGAACAAGGAGACTACAGTCCCCTCGAGATGCCCACGGTTTGCGCAGAGAAGCACAAGTGAGAGGGAGGGGGCCGGGAGGAGGGAGGGCGAAAAATAAAACAGATCAAGAGGCGCTTTATTTACCCAGAAAAATGCAAGTGCCAATCACAGGAAGGGGCTTATTATGCACTTGTAATCAACCATAATATTCAAATTGGTGAATAAAGAATCAAATAAAGTCATGAATTTAAGACATTAGTCCTAAAGATAATACAGATTTTAGCTACTGAGAGGCAGGGGACAGTGCAGAAGCTGTCAGCGTGTTCCCTTTTGCTCTGCTAATAGGCCAGAGAGCCTGCATCTTTAAGTCCCTGCAGAGATCAACTCTAGATGTCTAGCGAACACTGCCTGGGGAGGAAGGGACGCAGACCGGTGCCTGAGCAGCACAGGGACAGCACTGCCCTCGTGGTCTGCCGACCTGCTTCCAGAGTCAAAACTATGTACGTGTTTCTAATCATTTGATAAAATCTGAGGCAGCTCAGTCCTGGCACAATCTTGATTTTCCAGCAAAGAAATGACCCCAGCCCTGTGCATTCTCCTCCCCACGTTCGGAAGGGTTCTGAGTATGCTCTGGTCCCACGTAACATACAACACACTTCCTGTCCACAACTGCCTGGTCTTCAGACAAAGCCTGCCCCGGTTTCCCTGTGCTCCTACCAGTTCTCACAGTTGGCTTAGATCACCAGTGAAGGCTCGCGTCCCTCTGTGGTCAAGCATCTCCTGACACATTTAAAGCTCGAGCTGATGAGCACATGGGAGACAGCGCGCGGTGTTGCCACGTAACTCCCAGGTAAGCAGAGACCAGGGGCATTTTGGAATTTGAAAAGACCTTTGCCTAACAATGTCACCTGGTGAGCAAGGAGGTAGGTGTGGCCATCACAGGGACAGAGCCCCTGGGGTTGCACAGATCAAGGAACACACACCCAATGAGCAGCAGAAACAGGACCTGGCCACGGATCTGTTTAACAGGAAAACCCAAGTCCTTAAAGACTGGACACTGCTGCCTGCCTCCAGACCCTGAAGAGATGACCAGAGAGGAAGGAGGGGAGCTGGGTGGGGAGGGAACAGGATGTAAGAGGTTGGGAAGGGGCCGGTCAGTTCTGATGAGCAGGGAGGAGGCTGGCCGCTGGCCAGAAGGCATGTGGATTCACACTTAAGAGCAGCAATGGCCGCTCACATCCTCGAATCTTCTCTGTAATTCTAAAACCAGAAGATACCTCAAAAATGAGAAAGCGCTCTCCTGACTCCCCTGATGGCCAGTCCTGGATCACAGTGGCAGGAGGCTGGTTTGTTGCACACAGAACAACAAGTCCAGGTCCTGCTGCAGGGACGTGGCAGCGCCTGCCGCAGTGCCCCTGAGAGAGGCAGAAACCTGCAGATACGCACACAGCCGCAGTTCTGCCTGAGACCTGGGAAATTATGAAACACACTTGCCCCCGCCCCCCGTGGTAGGGCTGGAGCAGGGGCATCTGCTGACCAAGAAACCCCTCCCCCCAAAATGTCCTTGACAATCAGAGCAACCAGAAAACAACCTGTGGTTGAAACCAACCAACGGCAACATGAACTTAATAAAAGGAAATGCACGTCAATAAGCTCAGAAACAGCTGCTGCTGTTCCAAGGGAACCCACAGCCCTGCCGTGGTGATGGCCCTCCACTCCCCTCCCTGCAGGCCTGCTCCTTGCTCAGCTTAGCTTCAGCGGAGCTCCGGCCTTGCCAGGACTGCTCTGGGTGCTGAGCGTGTTTGTACGCCCCTGGCCACCACCCTGGGGCCTTGACGTTTCAGGAAGTAGGACATTTGGGGCCACTATTTCTTGATTTGAGGTGATTGATAAAATGCTTAAAGTGAATATTAGCATGTAAAATATCACTTGCATACATTTATTTTTTTTCAGATTATATTCCTTGCATTATCTTTTTTTAAAAAATTTTTATTATTGGTTGTTCAAAACATTACATAGTTCTTGACATATCATATTTCATACATTTGATTCAAGTGGGTTATGAACTCCCATTTTTACCCCGTATACAGATTGCAGAATCACGTCGGTTACACATCCACTGTTTTACATATTGCCATACTATCACTTGCATACATTTAAAAGGCATTCCAAATGACAGCTTCTATGGCTCGCCAATTCACAAAATACATGGTAAAGGTCCCCAAATTTGCCTAAAAAACGTGAGTGGGGTCTTACTAACATGGTCATTTGCAAAAAGGAAATAAATTAAATGGGCAAAGTAAAACCTCAGCCTGTGCGTTGGGTTTAAGTACCTGTTGTATAGTTTTCTGTCTTTTCTGTTTCTTTAAAATGCATTCATTCAACAACAAAAACACCCCTCACTGAACACCTGGCCTGTGCCAGAGAACAAGAGGAAGGATCCCAGAGACGGCCTCACCACGGGGAGATTCCACGACTGAGATGACAGCTGTACGCCATCCACCGCGTCTTCACAGGCTGAAGACAAACTGACCTTTCTCAGTACAGAGGCACACTGTGCTCATGTGCTTCCTTGCTGCTGGTGGAGTTTGAGCTGGTTAAGGCAGTCACAAGAGATCACCCCATGACATGGACAGGATCCCAGACTCCACGCACAGCAGGGGCTCATACACAGGAGGTCCCTGGAGATCTCTAGAAGCAGGATGTCTACTTGGTCAGCCCAAAGGGATGAGGCAATAGGAAAACAGTTTCCAGGGCCGACGCTGCTTCTCTGAGCCAGTCTCCTGCCTGGTAAACGACTGTCGGCACCGTGGACACCGCGTAAACAAACACTGGAAGGAATGGGTAAAACTGTGCGATTCAGGTTGGTTTGTTACTGAAATATCCCTATGAAGACATGCTTCTGGTTTTCGAAGCACTTACGGAATTAGAGCACACACGCACAGAGCCAGCCCCTCGGCAGCCTCTGGGGACCAGGGCTTGGAACGCGCTCCAGACCTGCCCTGAAGCGTGAAGAATGAGGCCATTAAGTTGTAAAAAACATTCGTGAAAAGAAGGAAACCCTAGATTTAGGAGCCCTGATGGTTCCATGAGGAACAAGTGTCTCGAGAGGGCTCACTGATCCTGGCACCGCAGCCTTCAGCTCTGAGGATCCCCCTCTTTACAGCCATCAAAATTACTGTCAGAGCAGATGCACCAATCTGTGTGCATGCTCCGTTTCAGGCATGACGGTTCCCGAGTGCTAGCTTGAGACTGGCCTGCTGACATTCAAGAGCACACCCATCAGAAGGTACACCCCAGCCGGAGCCTGCACTGACCCAACCTACTCTTAAGGAAGAGCACTGGGTTGGCCTTGGAGGAACCATCCATGCTGAATATGGAACCAAGATACCAGCGCTATGTCCCTAGCCATGAAGACTGGCTCATAGATGGGCAGGTGATATGACCATCCCAGAGGCTTTGGAGAAAGGGCACCTTGGTTGGCCTGCCAAGGTGCCAGCCTAACCCAGAGATAAGCTCAGGAGACTGGCAGCAAGAGGGAGAGGTGCCGCTGTCAGATCTTTTAGGACATCTTGAAACAGCCAGACCTGAAGGCAGATAACCCCAGAATTTCCATGTATATTGCTAAACGACATCATTTTTTATTTCTTGTTTGTCACTTGCATTCAAGAGTCCTGACTGATATAAATTATTTCCCAACTTTAGAACTCATTCATTGCTGAAAAAAATGAATGAGATATAATACTTTCGAATTACAAGCTTATAACATACCTGTGTGTGTGAGTGATTATGTGTGTGTGCGTGCGTGCGTGCGTGCGTGCGTGCGTGCGTGTGTGTGAGAGAGAGAGAGAGAGAGAGAGAGAGAGAGAGAGAGATCAGAGATAGTAAGCCCAAAAGCCCAAACTTGAATTAGGCCACAAGAAATACATGAATGACACTCATGGTCACAAAGTCATCCCTTCCTAAGTGTCCTCACCTGCACATGTCCCCTTATCCACAGGCCTGAATAAAAGCAGAAATCCTGCCAACAGGCCAAAAAATACCATCTCCACCCGGACCCTGTGTATGCAGAACCAGCTGAGAAGTCCGTAGGGAAGTTTGCACTCACATGGAAGGTATCACAGTCTATTTTCTGTTACTATAACTGCAGACAACAGACTGAGTAGTTTATAAAGAATAAAGGTTTATTTGGTCCGTGGTTCCAAAGACTAGAAGTTCAGGATCTGGCAGCTGCATCTTCCAGGGCCTTCTTGCTGCAGTGGACTCTATAGGTCCGCAGCAAAGCCTCACGTGGTGAGACCCAGCAAGACTGCTGGCTAAGTGGGGGTCTCCTTTATCTTACAAAGCCACTAGCACCATCACAGAGGCCACCCTCGTGACCTCATCTCATCTAATCATCTCCCAAAGGAGATGGCCAAACACTGTGGCTGGGCTGTTTCACCCTCTCAGTTCCTCCCTGGGGGGATTAAGTTCCAATGGGAATTGTGCTGGGGACACAGACCTGGCAGAGAGAGCAAGGGGGACCCTCCCCAGGACCCCCATCCTACAGTCCCATCGTATTGGCCGAGACCTGGGCACTGTCCTTGGGTCTCGGGTGTGATCAAGACCTGCCAGAGTCTGCTCCTTAGAAAAGGCATCCTCAGAGACAGGGAGAGGGTCCTGTCCGCTCACTCTGGGGTGGAAGCAGAGGACCTGGGCTGCAATCCCGCTTTCGCGGCAGCCACCCAGATGGGAGTCCCCACCCACAGCATGGCAGCCCGCACACCAGCCTGAATGGCAGACGTACATTCAGCTTGCAGGAGAGCTTCCAAAATATGCACACAGGGGCCCGAACCCAGCCCAAAAGACAGGCCTCGGAGGCCGCTGTTGTGCAAGACTCCACTCAGGTGGACGACGCAAAGCAGGGCTGAGGGCCCACCGCCTTGCCGCCCGGGGCAGCCCTTGGACCAGGAGATTCCACAGCACCATGGGGCTCCTTAGAAATGCAGAATCCCAGGCCCTGCCTCAAACTGCTGAGTCAGAATTTATTTTATTTTTATTTATTTATTTTTTTTAATTTATTTTTTAGTTTTCAGTGGACACAACATCTTTGTATGTGGTGCTGAGGATCGAACCCGGGCCGCACGCATGCCAGGCGAGCGTGCTACCGCTTGAGCCACATCCCCAGCCCCAGAATTTATTTTAATTAACAAGATTCTCAAGAGATTCACGTGTGCCTAACAGTTTAAGGAGCACTGCTCTGGGAGAGAGGAGATAAAGGTTTGTCTATCGAATTGATAGGGTGTATCAAAATGGGCTCCCAGTCCCACTGGAGGAACTAAGGACTGTGGAATGGCCTGAAGATTCAGATGGGCTACAGACTGCGCAGGAGGAGCCCCTCTTCAGTCCTGCATGATGATCCTATGAAAACACAGTGAATAGAAAAAGAGAAAGCATAAAAAATTTAGCTAAGATGAGGCCAGGTGGTAGAGGGTAGACAGGCTCCAGCTCAGGAGGTAGCTGTGTGGCCCCTCACCCCAACACACACGACAGAGTCTAAGTTCCCTGGGTGCAGGGTTTGTGATTCTGCTACTCACAGCATGTCTACAAAGCAGGGCACAGAATCTGCATGTAGTAGGTATTCACTAAGCAGTCATTGAGTGACATGGCGTCCTGAACAGGGGTGGGGGGGAGAGTTCCATCACGTGTTCATTTTGGCACTTCTCTGATTCCGTGCATCTTCTCTGTGGTCTACTTAGATTATTTATTTTGAAAACAAACCCAAAACTTAGCAACAACAAGGAGCTCACCCACAAACAATCCTGTAGCAGACAGACAGGAAGGGTCCACATCCCCGGGAGCACCGTGTGCGAACTCTACCTAGCAGGTCTCCCAACGGTAGCGAACGGTAGCGAGTGCATGCAGCCCCTGGGGTGGTCACTAAGCACACAGTCACTGAGCCACCCCCAGCCACACTTCTAACACCCACAAACAGCCCCCTACCCCTCCCGGGGCTCATGATCTCGTGCCTTCCACTTGGGCAACACAGTGTTAAAGGACACCCACCTGCCAAAATTGCCTTCACATTTTCTCAAGTGTTATTACAGTTTTTAATCCTATAATTTACTTATTTTTCATTTTCTAAGGATTAATTTTTTCAACCTATGCCTATAATGGAAATCAATCCAAATTCAATATCATCAGCAACATTCTTCGAAACAGTACTAGGAAAATATAATTCTCATGGCGATTTTTGAGGCTGTCTGTAAACTAGAATACCACCACTTAATAGTGTTTGAGGTCAGTTTATTCAGGTCTTTATGGAAAATCAATTTTTTAATGTTCTTATTTAAAGAGAAAAGATGCAATAATTTTTTAATTCAAATGTGGTAAAAGACACACAGAATGAAACTTACCATCCTGACCACTCTTACGAGTACAGCTCAGGAGAGTCAAGCACAACCATGCTGTTATGACCCCTCACCGCCCAGCCTCAGAACCCTCTACCTAGCCACACCTGGCTACCTGACTATTAAAGAGCTTCCCATCCCCTTTTGACGCCCCCCCAACCTCCATTCTACATTCCATGTTTATGAATTTGACTACTCTAGAGATCTCGCCTAAGTGGAACCAGGCACCACATGTCCTCTTGTGTCCTTGTGTGATCACTCAGCATAATGTCGTCAAGTTCATTCCCATTCAACCAGGTGTCAGCATTTCATTCCTTTTCAGGGCTGAAAAATATTCCATTGTAGGTCTGCCCCAGGTTTTCCTGTTCCTCCATCTGTCTATGAGTATTGGCATGACTTCCACTGTGAGTCATGCTTCTGTGGACCTAGGTGTGCAATAACTTCTTTAAAATCATGTCTCCTGTTGTTTTTGTACCAGTGATTGAGCATTCCTAACTAAAGCAGAATTGATTTAAATAAGTAGCAGACAAGCTGAGTGTTAAAAAATATGATTTTCCTCACATAATTTGTATAAGAGAAACCCCTCGAGCTTCATCAAATAGAGCTCCTGTTCACTTAAGGAGAACTCACCCTGACTTACAGGCAGGAGCCGAGAAGAACTCAGAACCACAGCCCTGCAGCATGAAGGCCTGAACAGGCTGTAAACACTCGGGTTAGAAAGAGCACAGTGAGTTCCCAAAGAGACCCTTGTATCTGGACCACGCTTGCTTTCTTGGGGAGATATAAAAGTTCATTTTCCTCACCTCATGACTTTAGGAGAAAATGTATGCACTGCTCTAAATGGAGGCATATTTGGGGAGAGATTAAAGAGAGCAAAGAAAATGATCCAAAGTTTGGAAATTGTAAAACTTATAACAAGAGGTTAAAAGAATTTCTTCTTAAGAAGAAAAGGTTGAGGTTCTAGCCTGAAAAAAAAAAAAAAAAAAAAAAAACCTTTACACACTAACATGAATAAAGAAAGGGATAACTGTGGGCTAAAAAGAAAAATAGTTTAAACTTATGAAGGTGAATTACAGTCAGGCCCCTCAGAAGCCTTACAGAAAACGAACATGGAACGTCAGGAGAACATAAGGCCATGCCCAGACAAAAGGGCAGAGCAATGCTGTATGAGTCAATCAGCTGTGGTAACAAAGAGCACCGTGTGGGAGGCTTCAATTACACAAGTTTACCTCTTCATGGTTCTGGAGGTCAGAAGCCCAAGGCGAGGGCTCTCTTCAGACTGGCAGAGAGAGGCACTGCTCCTCTTGTCAGGACACCTGACCGGGTGGCCTGGGGCCCCCAGGGAAACCTCATTTGACCTTAGTTACTCCTGGAGCACACCACCTGCAATACAGTCATGCAGGAGCCAGGACTTCGACACGGGACATTTAGGGGGCACACAGTTGAATGGTTTTGTACTTAGCTAAAATAAACGTAGCCAGCACATCGTGCCTAATAACCACCGCACAGGCAGGACGCACGTCCACCCGGCCTTCATGCTTCTCCTGTGCACACGGCTCACTCTCCTCCATTTCCACTAGTCTGAGGTCAGAGCAGGGACTCAGTGCAGTCAGCGAGGAGGCAGAGCTGCAGCACCCAGAACAAAAGACAAAGGGCCCGAAATGAGAAGGCAGCTCCCAGGAAGGCAGTAGGCAGGGCCGGCAGGTGTCCTGAAGCCCTGGCCAGGCGGGCCTGGAGGCCGTGCTGGTGAGCCTGGGGTGAACAGGACCCCCCGACATGCCCCAGGAGGGCAGTTCCCACGGGCTTTCCCTCCACCACAACTACTCCATTTCTGGTTCATAAGATTAAACCGCAGAATTTTTACCTTTCCATAGCCAAAATCCAGAGTCTCCCTCAAGGATCGCTTGCTTCTCACCTGCGATCCCTCAATACTGCACTCCATAACGTGTCGTAACCTCCCCAGACATCGCCCAGGTTGTCCCCTCTCTCCTGCCCCCCACGGGCCACTCAAGTCATGTCTCCTAGCAACCCTTCCCATGACACATTTGCTGCAGGCGCCTGATTCTCCACCCACAGCATGACACGTGGACCCAGATCCAGCAGTTCACCACTGTGCCCACAACAGACCCAGACGCTCCGATGGCCGAGAGGAGGGACCGAGGCCCTGCCCTGCCCTGCCCTGCCCTCTCCACACTCCTCTCACTCTTTGCTATGACCACAGTGCCTCTCTGCCTGGGGACCTGCGCGTGGCGATTCCCTCTTGTTACTCCATCTTTGCCACACACCACACCTGGACCAGCTGGAGGGGGCCACAGCACTGCCTTGTTGTAGCCAGGATAAAAATGACAGCCGAAGAGGTACAGAAGGGAATTAGAGTCCAGCAAAACCCAGTGTCTGTATACTGAAGTCCATAAAAATAGGACTTTCAAATCCTTTCCACCTACCCACGGTGTTTGCTCCTGTGCAAAACCACCCATCCCAAGGCCTCAAGGAAACCTTCTTCATATAAACCAACTGTAAGGAACTTAACTTTCAAAGTATATTTTCTAATTTGTAAAGGAATAACGCAAGTCATCTAAGAAGATAAACTAAAAATAAAAATTAATTAAAAAAATAAAAACTGCTATGATCACTTTAGGACTCATGGTGCATGGGACTGTGATGCTACTGTTTGATATGTTATTTCCTAAAAGATTTTTTGAACCCAGAATCCACATAACCTTTTCTCTGTGATTTTTTGTATTTGTTCTGTTTAGATGTATGTGAGAGTAATGTGTATTTTGACTTAGTTATACAAACATAGAGTATATCTTATTCCCTATTCTTTTGATCTTGGGAACCCAGTTTGGGAAACTGGTCAAAAATACCTGATCTAATTAGCTGGAAGGAACACTCTGGTCTCAGAGGAGCACTGCTAAGAGGAGCATTTTCTTTAGAGTTCTAGTCTAGAATCCCAGGCCTCATAACAGCAGAAACACACTTCACTTAACGCATTGTTGATTTTCAAAACACCGCGGCCTTGGTGATCGGCTTGCTCCTGCCTTGATGGGGTGCTAATGATTTAACTGTGTATTTTCAAGGTTCAAGTCAATCTTGGGGTTTGTTCTGCTGGTTTTCCTCCCAACTTTTCATTATGAAACATTCCAAACACACACAAGGGCAAAAAGAGAATAGACGAAACCTCCACCTACCCACAACCCAACTTCAGCAATTATTATCATGCTGGATGCTGCCCTTCCAGCCAGATTATTTTGCAGCAAATCCCCCAAAATCATAATGGTATTTGTAAAAAACTAAATATCAGCTTATTTGTTATATAACATAAAAAAGCCACAGCTCTCACCCCATCATTTGTATGTACACACACACACACACACACACACACACGATGCACCTTTCTGCATGGTATAGCAAGGTGTGTGATGGATATTGCTCCAGTTTTAGTTACTGTTGATAGAAACTCAGTGAAAATATGTGTCCCAGACTACAGCTGGGGCCAATAAGGTAGCTGACTTTCATCTGTCAGATGGGTTTCATCCACATAAACCCATCAACAAAACCAGGTCAGCGGGCTAGAGCAGAGAAGAGGAAAGAGATCAATAAATCTTTGAATTAATCATGCATCCGCCAGGGAGAATTATGGCTACACAAAATGAGACAGATATGCAGGGTCTATATTGCTTCTGGTTGGTCTTTCATTTCCGCCCAGTGTGTAGTCTCTCCTGGAGGATTCTGACCCAACTAACTGCACTCCTGAAACTCAGTGCAAATTACGGTTGTACCTGATTCATAGTTTTCTCATCCCACCTAATTCTTCAAAGAAAGACTTTGAGATTAAAAATGCATGAGTCAAATGTAAATCATAGGGAAAAAATTTCAAATTGTTGTATTTGTTTGTTAAATTCTGGTCACATAAGACCACCATTATAAACTGAACCCCACATCCTGTGTGATGAGGTGACGTGCAGAGCCTCTGCAGAGGTTCCCACCTTCCACCTTGAACACCCACACCTGCTGTTCCGTGCAGAGTTAGGAATGTTTGACACGTCTGCAGCCAACAATTTACCTCACACTTCCAAAGAGAAATGGCCTGACCCACAGGCCTGCCTTCCTTCCTATTCTCCTGCATAACATCCTCCGAGGGTAGTTATAAAAGACCTATAAATCCATAGCCACTATTAGTAAAATTTGGCTTCACGCGAGATCTAGAATTTAAAATAGAAATAACTACAGACACATTTTTTTTTTCCCAATGACAGAAAACGGGTGTGAAATCTATGCGCTCCTCAGCTATGCCATAAATGTACATTTTAAATTAAAATACATGAAATTGGCTTTCCCACTTCATCATCATCCTTGAAAAGATGACGACTATCCATGTTCTTACTATGTGTAAAGGTTTTGTTTTTTAAAGTCACAATATAAAATTAAAAATACTTAAGACAAATATTCTGGAAATTTTGGTAAAGCAAGAGATGAGCACACGTGCATTCATCTTTTATACCAGCAAATCACTGCCAGTAAACAAAGAGCAAGGGATTTAGGGAAATAAACCTGTGTTCACTCGTTCAGGACCATAAATTAAGCAGGTGAAGAGTCACTGAAAACCCTGCCTCGGGCCTCAAGCCACCGGTTCTCTGTGGCTCGCATCTAAACCTGGCTTCAGGGCTCCATGGAAACCGTGTGCTGGAGACCCCCTGGAAGCCCAGCCAGCAATGGGATGCCTGGGTTTTCTTCCCAGGGGTGAGACTGTGGGCACCCACGGGAGAGGAAATGATCCCAACACGGACTGGCTTGTGTTTTCTCACTGAGTGGCCAGGCACAGAAGAACCCAGCTGAAGAGGGAGTGGCCGGGACATACATGGGACATAGTCTGACAGAGCTTCTACCTTCTGAATAAATTAAAAATTACCGACAAGTTTGAGATCTACTTTTTCTTGACATTTCATTGAGCACAGTAAAACTCCCGCAAAGTAAACATAAACAATTTTTCAAAAGCTTGCATCCTAGGATAACATCTCAGAGAACAAATTGTCTCCCTTGGCAGTGGGATCTGTGGAAACGTCACGTGCATCCGGACTGTGCATCCTCTGGCTCTCCACCGGGAGCTAGCCTGGCTGCGTTCCCTTTCGGGAAATGGCGCTCCTCAATTCCAAGTTCATCTGGCTTTCTCAATGATAGGGTTTCAATTCAAATGGATAACAATGCCGAAGACTAAAAATTTCACCATCTAATTAAGGCGGGGGATCAATGTGGCCTTTCTTTCCTAATATCATCCGTAGTTTTAAAATGACTTGATGAAGACTGTTTATAAAAGCCCCTTTCTTTTCCTGGTACAAGAATAACTGTAGTAGAAGATATGGGTACGAGGGCCTGGGCACAGGACAGAAAATGTACATGTGGAAGGAGTAAAGAAGCTAGGTTAGGAGGAGAGCAGGAGTGAGTTCTGAACACCTCAGGATGAGTAGAGCTGGAGAGAGGGATCTGCCCACGTCTGCGTATGAAGCCATAGCACATCTGCGGTAGGGAGGCAGGGATGGGGTGGCCACCCGGGTGGGGAGGTTGACGGGAAAGAGGCACAAATGACCGAGGATTCAGGCAGGTCTGGGCTCTGCTGTTCCACGTTTCCATGACTGCCTCAAGGCAACCTGATTTCAAAAGAAAAGGGCACAGAACCCCGATCTAATGATACTTCACCTATCACAGAAATGAATGCAGCATAGACGGAATGTTCCGTTTCCCCGAATTCATATGTTGAAACTTAATAATGTGATGGAGGTGGAGGTTTGGGGATGTGATATAGAGGCAGGAGGAGCCCCTGGGCGTGGGACTGGTGTCCCATGAGAGGGACCCAGGGAGCCCACTCACCTCCTGCCCTGTGAAGAGATGAGTGGCAGCCATCTGTGTATCAGGAAGAGGACCACACGTGATGCCAACTCTGCCTGGCCCCTTGGTCTTAGAATGCCAGTCTCCAGGGCAGGAATAAATAAATAAATGAATAAGTCCCTACTACAGGAAAGTCACTCAGTCTAGGGTGACATGTGATAGCAGCCCGAGGGGAGTAAGACTTCACGCACCTTCGTAGGTTCACAAAAATACAGGCAAGCATTCCCAGAGGTGCATCTTATTTTCTTCAGTATGTATTATGAATAAATGCTATTTCAATAAAACTCAGAATTATAAGTCCATGCCGAACATTTATTTGGAGAAGTGCAGTTTTTAGTGAGCTTTTAAATAAATAGTAGAAAACAGGCTTTGTAGTTCCTTCAGGATAGCAAGCTTGTTAGATTTAAATGCGTTATACCTCACGTGACTCTTTCGCCCGGCCCTTCCTCAATAGATCATGTAATTGTTTTAAATGGCAACTTTTAAAGCAATGCTTTATCCATCATTAAGTGCTTTAATGACAGTGATGAAGAAGTTTAAAATGAAAAACAATGACGAGTGCCCAGGCAACCACCAGACCCCGGCTGAGTCCCCTGCTGCCCCATGCTGCTCAGGTAGCCTTTACTGTCTGGCTTCTTTCTTCAGCCAAAATATAGCTCTTCAGTGCAACCTCTGGTGCTGGGAGGGGGGTGGGGGATGCCGCCAAGGACCTCACCCTCCTGGGCTCACAGACACATCCTACCAGCCGGGCAGCAGCCACTCCTGCTGCCCCTCGCCCACACAACACTCCCATCACTCCGCTGTCCAGATCACAGAGACGCCCTAATGCTCTTCCACACAGAAACCCTGCAGCATCTGGGTCCATGGTTATCAGTCGGTGGGGCACACTGACCCTGGTTTGGTGCAGCACGCACCCACACGTTAGAGCTGTGCGTGTGGAGCTGAGTCTATTCACCAAATCATCCCTTCAGCCGGAGAGGCTAGCAGGACCTCAGGCCCTCTGACCTGGCTGTGCATCAGCTCCTCAGGGACGGCTCTGACGTGCCTCTGAGGTTCTCGGCATGTAAGGATCCCCCCGACTTGCTGTCTTATTCAGTGCTGTTTTAACAGATGTTGCAGTATAAAACTGTAAGGAGGTTACGACAAGAAAACCATTCCATGAGAATAAAGGAAGAGGTTTTGCTTTGGTGATGACGAATACTGGGAATTTGGCGTTTCCATTTCCCCTCCAACAGAATCAGGTAGAAGTCAGCTGTGACATCCCAGGCTGCCTCTGATTTGCCTACCCGGACACTCTGCATCAGACCTGGAGGTCATGCAAGGTTGTCTTTTGCAGTAGTGAAATATATAGAGAGAAATCAAAGGCTCAGATCAAAACTACACTGAGATTTCATCTCACACCAGTCAGCATGGCAGCCGTCAAGAATATACACCATAATAAATGCTGGAGAGGATGTGGAGAAAAGGAACACTTTTACACTCTTTGTGGGACTGTCAATTACTGCAACCACCATGGAAATCAGTATGGAGGTTCCTCAAAAGACTAGGCATGAAACCACCACACGACCCAGGTGTACCACGCCTCGGTATTCACCCTGAAGAACTGAAGTCCTCAGGCTATAGTGATCCATGCACACCCTGTTTACGATTCACAACAGCCAAACTATGGAACCAGACTCGGTGTCCATCAGTGACTGAATGGATAAAGAAAATGTGGTCTACATACACAATGGAGTTTTATTCAGTCATAAAGAAAAGTGAAATCATGTCATTTGCAGGAAAAAGGATGGAACTAGAGAACAGTATGTCAAGCAAAATAAGCCAAACTCAGAAGGTCAAGGGCCATATGTTGTCTCTCTCATGCAGAAGCTAGAAGAGAAAAAGTAAAAGAAAAATGGGGGGCAGACTTCAAGAAAATTAAAAGGAGGTCAGTAGAACAGAGGAGAGGAACCAGGGAAAGTAAGAAGGGGTGAAAAGGGGAAATCCTGGGGAAGGATATCTGCCAAATTGTATAATGATATAACAGGACTGTGTGCATGTACGGCTATCATGTACAACCATTATGTACAACTATAATGCACCAGTAAAATATAGGGAAAAAATGGAAAGCAAAGGCTCGTCTCAAAGCAGTAAGAATACTTTGAAAGGAAATCCTATCCCATGTTAATGGAAAAGTTGCTTATTCAAAATTTACTCAGTAAATATTTATTAAGCTTCTACTTTGTATCTGACCCTATAATAGCATCCTTGGGGTAGATGGAAGGGATGGTTTTAAATAAAATTGAAATTAAGGAATTATCTTTGTCCTAGGCAACTGCATTTGATTCTTCTCTATGTAATATTGTTTTCAAAAACATTGATCATGTTGTTTTCAACCCACAATGAAATTTCCTAAATATGTCAAATATTCAGAATTTAAGTCTAGCTTGGATCATGTATTTGAAAATGCTTTTCTTAATTAAGTCCGACTTCTTGGAGTTCTGACTGTTATGAATGGCATGTCATTCCGTTGATAGTATTTGTCACTTCCATGCATTTATGCACCATGGGAAACTAAGATAAAGGGTTTTTTAAAGGCAAAAATATCTTCTAGAGGGAGAATGCAAGACTATGCCTGGGGTAAATGGCTGAAGCTCTCTGTGCCTCATCTGTAAAGAGTGGCAGATGAGAGGGACCAGCTCATGAGGGGAAATTATTAGACATAACTCAACACGTGTGTGCTGCATGATTACTAGCTGTTTAATAATCCAGATGTGTTACAGGTATTGCCTCCTGAAAATCCTCTTGACTTTCCTGCAAACATGTACTCTGTCTGAGCTGTGAGTTAATCGGGCAAAACACAGACCCTTTCAACCACATTCCAGTTCATTTTATATTTCCAATTTCTGGTTAAGAAAAGTTAAAATTTTAATAAATTAAGTCAAGAGTTGTTTGTTAATAGCGTCCTACAAACTTTGGGTTCCACAGCATCCTAATGATCATATATAGAGATCTGCATTCAGTGCTCCGTTTTTTGGGTTGTTTTTTGTGTTGCTGGGAACTGAATGAACCCAGGGCTCATGCATGCCCAGCAAGTACTCTACCACTGGCAACTCTTTTTAAATGGCCTTAGTTTTGCTTTTACATCCAGTGAGCACCTCATGAGCAAACGTGTGTGATTTTGGACACCACAGTGCTCTGACATCCCGTTTCTGGAATAGGAACACTTCAGAGCTGCAGAGCACAAGGACAGCCCTGGCCAGTTCAGCCAAGCAGCACGCTAAGCCCATCTGACGACTTCTTAGTCCTGATATGATATTCCCATGTACAGATGAGGAAACTGCAGTGCTAGACGGCTAAGCCCAGGTCACAGGCCCAGCTTGGAGTGCAGAGGTGGATGCCTGGGCAGGGCCACACCAGGACCTGCAGCTCCACAGGGGAAGGTGCACACGAGGCCCAGAGCTGGCCAACCACCTGTGACTCATGGAGGGCTCTTCTCCTCTGGGCACTGAACTTGAGCTTCTGGTCATCTTAAAGCACTGTGTGTCAGATCTGCTGAGAGGGAGCAAACTGTCAAAGTTCCATATGAGACTGGCACCCAAAGCCAGGCCTCTCTGTCTCAAGCCCCGTCCCTGACGTGGACTGTTGCAATGGTAAAAGGCACACAGAGGCTGAGACCTGCCCTGGAGAGCCTGAGGCCCATCAAGAGATTTTTTTAGGATTGTATGGAAAAAAAAAGTGCATTCGGTCATTTCCTGAAGTTGCTTCTTGGCATCTCGACAGGAACACTCTGACCTTGCTCCAGGGCAGGGCAGCATGTGCTGGGTCCCATTGCCGGTGAAGCCCCGTTCTGGACAACCAATACCAGCACCTCCACGACCGCTCCAGAACCAAAATGGACAGAACTATTCTGGAAATGTTGACCCTGCTTCTCCACACGTGGACCTCGGATGGTCAGTGCAAAGTTCCAAATGTGATTTAACTGTAGAAGTTTCAGTCCTAACTGACCACTCACCCAATAAGAATTCAGTGAGTTTGGAATTGAGTTTAGAACTTGGGGGGATTTTTGAGAAGAAAAACACATTGCAGATCAGTTTCAGGCCACCAGTCATTGGGAAGTTATTATTATTTTTTATTATTATTATTTTATTTTTAGTTATTATTATTTTTCCTCCAACACACCTGCCGTGGCCTTGGAGAAGGGGAGCAGAGAAATGAGATGCCAAGTGACCTGCTGCACCTGAACACAGTGACATTTGTCCAAAACACAAGTGCTCAAGCAGCATCGATGCCTCATACAACATCATATCACGGTAAAGCCTCCAGGACCCCACAAAGCTGGGGTGGGGCAGCTGCAGCATGTGGGCTTCAGGAAGCACAGATTTCAATCCAGAAAGTGAGGTTACATGCACAAGAGCTAAAAATGCAGGTCAAGTTGTCTGCCTGAGGCCCTTGGTACCTTGGCACTGGGCCATCCTTGTCCTGTCCCCATGATGGCCCACAGCTGAGAGGGAGGGAGGGCGGGGGGAGAGGGAGAGGGAGAGAGGGAGAGAGAGAGAGAATGGCTGTGGCTGCTGGCTGGAGTTTCTGTGCCCCTGGGGGTAGGGCTAAAGGACAACAGGACCACTGGGTGGGCACAGTCCAGGCTATACTGATGAGGGGCTCTGCGTTTTGTTCCACTCCTTTTAAAGACTACCTTGATTGAAGGCTCTCACTTACTAAGCACCCGCTATTGTATTCTTCATGCCACGCAGGAGATGTCAAGATGCACATGTGTGTGAGAGGGTGAAAGAGCGTTGGAAGGACTTGCCACTGTAGCAGGTTGCCTGGCGTCCCCCACCACGTCCATCCTAAACGTGACCTCATTTGGAAATAGGGCATCTATCTATCTAACTGGTTAGGACGAGGCCACAGTGGAGCCGTGGGTCCTTGATCCCACGTGACTGTGTCTTGGTGAGATCTGAGAGGGGGTTTCTGCTGTCCAAGCCCCTCAGCGTGGAAGGGTCCAGCAACCAGAAGAGGACAAAAGGCAACTGTGTGCATCCTCCAGGAAGCTAGAGATGGGGCCAAGAGACAGCCTTGGGATGTGACCTCAGGAAGTCACAGGAGACTCTGAAGAGGGAACTGCCAGGAGTCAGAAAGAGGAAGAGCCCAGCTCAGGAGCAGGGGCACTGGTGGTGTGGAGCACTCTCTCCAAAGTCCACCACAAAAAAGAAAAATGCAAGAAAATGACAGATGACAGTTGGCAAAGGGAAGGCTTCGTCTAAAATGGGAGCCCAGGCTCCTGTGCACTGTGCCCTACAGACAATAGCAGGCACAAGGGAGAATGGGTGGACGGCATCGCAAGAGGCCAGGTGACTGCGGGACTAGAGCAAGGTCAGCTGGAAGGGCAGAGGGACGTCTCCTTCTGTGAAGGAACATGAGGACGGGTCTTGCTGTGGAAGGGTCTTCCCAGACCTGTGCCCAGGCTCCATGAAGTAGAAACATTTTTCTGAGAGGCTGGGGAGTGGTTCCTTGTGCTGGGGACAGCTGCTCAAGGGCTCTAGGGAGAAGCTCAGTCAGGGATGCTCTCAGCAAGACACAGGGAAACAGGCAAGAGTCCGGCAGTTAGTGAAGGTCCAGCCAGCACGAGCTGACTCAGGTGTCCCCGTGCCTGGTCTCTGGCTAGCCCAGCAGGCAGAAGGCAGGAAGTGAGACGGGGGTGACATCCCCGACCTTGGAAGCTGTGGCGATGTGGTCACTGAGCCGAGAGGACATCGAAGCTGCCTTTTCTTCCCTGTCCCATCTGCAATGGGCTGACCGCTATGGTGGCAGAGCCTGATGGTCTTCTGGAGCCACTGCCACCAACCCACCTGCTTAGGGACTTCTTCCACCTGGTCCAGCCCAGAGTCAAGACAGCAGCACCATGATCGTCTTCATCGCTGGTCTCGACAATTTCCTGAGATCACATTTACCTCCTCAGTACCTAATAAAGTATCCTGAGTCAAAACTTGTATTTCTAAGTCCTGAATCTGTTTGCTAACACTGCGTCACGTTGCCTGAGCAGACCTTGCTTGTGACATTGACTTAGGCCTGTTGACGGTGATAACCGTAGTTACCCTGCCCGACACTGTGCCGTCGATGATCCTGTTACTCTCTTCGACTTTCATGAAATAAAAAAGCAGATGAGCAAGAGGCCAGAGAATACCCTTGGGGCCAGAGAATACCCTTGGGGCCAAATTAGATGTAATTGGCATAGCTGGCCATCTGTTTCCTATGTCTGGAAAGCTGCAGAGATCCAGAACTAGGGACAGAGGAGGAGACCCCCAAATGCTGAATGTAAAGCGAACTACCTTTACACATGGGTGGAGCAGGGGAAGAATCTGGTCAGCGTGCTCGCAGACCTTGGGTGAGAGCGTCTCAAGGCTGGGGTGCTCAGGTGCTAGGAGATGACTGTGTCCCTTGCTGTCTCAGCAATCAATGGTGATGAGCGTGTTCAAAAACAGTTGGATGTGTGAAAAAGAACAAAGGCACTTTCACAAAAGAAGTGACATTACACAGAATGGTGTTACCAGTGCTGGCATTGCTCGCCCCCTGCCCCTTAGCTGGTGTCTGAAAACTGGGGTGGAAGGGCCCCGGAACCCCAGCAGACAAGATGGTGCACCCTGGCGAACCTGCACCCCCAACATGATCTGTGCCGAGCAGTCCGTCTCCCTCTGGAGATATGCCAGGCAGCAGGTGCTGTGTCACCAGCCCCAGTGAAACCCTGGGCACCACGTCCCCATGATGAGATGGCACTGCTTCTCCTGTCAGGGGAGGTGGACCCGGCCTTTGGTGTTATCATTTGTTATCACATTGTGCCCAGACCCAAATGTCGCACCAACCACTGGCAAATGCTTCCTGCAAAGCACCATGTGTGCGTGTCCTTTGATGTTTAGTGTGGACAGAAAGTTGTTCCCTTTTACTCAAAACAAAGGAGGAAGAGAACAGCCCTTGGACCCAGCCCCTCCATCTGAGGAGACAGAACCCTCCTGGGGCCATCGATGCCCTGACAGAGGTATTCAGAGGAGAAATATCCTAACAGAAAATGGGGCCTCTGCTGAAGAGAGAGACGGTTTCTCTGGGAACAGTAAAATGTTTGCTTTTTCCATTTTCCAAATCTGGTTACCCTTGGGCTGTGCCTTTGATGTTAATGCAGCTAAACCCCTGGTGAGATTCACACAATTTTATCAGGAGAAACAGAAGCGGAGAGCTGGGCTGTCTCTCTGCCGCCCCTGATCGGAGGCCGTTCTCAATGGGCACAGAGAGCAAAACCCAAGAGCCAGCGGGACCATTGTTCTTCTCCGGGATGGCGTCTTACCTATCTCGACATCAGCACATCGCCATCCACACGTCGGGGTCTTTATCCGGCTACATTAATATGCTGATTTTTAAAAGGCCTCCACTCTTGCAGGGCAAGATAAGGAACAAGGATGTGAAGGAAATGCACAGAGACGCCTGACTCCTGCTATTCCCGGCTCATCTGGGTGAGGTGAGGAGACGACGGGTCAGGAACCGGCACATTAACGGGGCCCTTCAGTGGCACAGGATATGCCATCTCTGTGCCCACTCACGAGCCTGAGAGTGAAGTGAAGCCCACACAGGCCTCAGGTGGAGGCCCAGTGCACACAGCTGCTGCATCAGACCACGGGACTTTCCCCCACCCAGGGGATCCCAGGGCTGTTACTCTTAGGCTACTGGGTCACTCTTTCTAAATATGTCTCAAAAGAAAAGAGCTCATTTACATGCTTGATTTTGGAAACCTCTTGACCTATGGCAGAGAGATTCCTGAGCGGACTCTCGGGCCACTGATGCCTAGCCTGTGGGCAAGCACTGCATGACCCCACGTGCCAGGGCTCCTGGGGACAGGTAAGGATCACATGGGGCCAGGCGGGCAGCCCACCTATGCCTCCCATTCGTCTTCTCAACCACAGAGAGGACAGCAAGGAGACCCACCAGCAGTAACCACTAAAAAGGAATTTAGAGAACACAAATATCCACTCACCAACTCCAGCTTTCCAAAGAGCCGCCTAGAGGTGTGCATAATAAACCCAAGGCTATCACAGAGATCCACTGCAGGGTCTCACACCAGCTTCTGCTTCTGCTTGACTTAGTGATCACTTTTCTCCTCGGGGTAAAGCACCAGCTAAAGGCAGGGGTCTCATGGGAGAGTGGCCCTTTCCTGGGACAAATATGCCAGCTAGATTCACTAGACCCTGGGGCGTCTTGGGAATCCAGAAAAGGGAGGTGGGGTGCCGACCACACCAAGAAGTCAGTCTAAAACCTTTCAGCAGGAGCTGCAGGGGTGGGCGGTGGCAGGGCAGAGACACACACGTTTCCCTTCACTACTGTGCATGTGGCATGGGGGACGTCCTCCCTGGAGCTTGGTGCTAACTTAGAACAAACCCCTCTGTACTGGGGACCTCTGGGCTGGCCAAGGTCACCCATTGCAGCCCCAAATCCCGCATATCCCCAGAGGCTCAGCCTCTCAGCATGACCCCCAGCCTTCCTGTGCTATCACCTGTGCCTGGGCTTGGCTCTAGAGAGAAACGGGATCCTTCTCCACCTCCAATATTGGAAACAGGTTTATTTATTTATCACCTCTGGTGATTCTGGGACTCCTTCCCTGGACACAGGGCCCACTGCAGCAGTTAACAAGTAATGGCAGGTTACATTGCGGGGCTCAAGTTCCACCTTCTTACAGATCATGGCACAGCGTTGGGGCCCTGTTGTCATGAGCAAGACCGTGTTTAATTACAGGTCTATCTGCCTCAGGCTCAATGAGCAGAGTCTCTCTCTCCCCCCGGCTCAACAGCTTATATACAGACCAGTAAAAGCTGCCCACTGACAGATTCCTCAAGATAAAATACCATGCTACAGTTGTTTTGAAGATGCGGCTGAGAAGGGAGGAACACCAAGTGCTCACCCATGGTGTACGCTGTTGCTTTTAAATTTTTACCAAAGAGTGAAACTGCCAAATGTAGTCCAGGGAGGTCGCGGCAGCCATGGGTCCCCATCAGTGTGATGCGGCTTCTGCACTCCGCACGCACCATCCATCCACTCTCCACAAAAACTTTGCATTTACTTGGGTTCACTTTGGAAAGAAAATAAGTCTGTTCCCACGGGCTGCAGACAGCAAAGCTGCGTGGGCCTGTGGCACGGATGAAGGATGTCCAGCAAACAGTAACGCGTGTCGTGTCACATTGCACAGAGACAGACCCTGAGGGTGCAAAAGTCTGTTCCCCCAGTCCTCCACTCTTCCTCCCTCCTTCCAGGTATGTGCCTCACTAAAGTCAGCTACAGCCACTGATCTGGCATTAAACATGAGCAGAGTGACACGTGTCATTCCAGGTGTGCACACTACGAGGCAGTCTGTCACTCTCCCACACTCTCTTCTCTGCCGGGTCACACACTGAGGCTGCAGAAGGGCAGTGCCCTAGGATAGCAGATTCTCCTTCGGCCTAGGCCACAGCATGTGGGAGATGGCAAATGCAGCCCCAGAGCTCCCACCCACACCACCTAGCCAAGTACAGTGGAGGGCTTTTCCCCTCTGACTCGAACTCAGCCAAAAACTCACTCAAATCTCCTCGTCTGCCATTCAGAAAACCTAAAGAACCTCCGAGGAGAGGAGATTCAGACTATCAAACCATGAAAATTAGCAAATAAAAACATATAGGTGTGTCTCCACTCTGATGATGGCAGTCATGTTTCGATTCTTAAACAGCATCTTTCAATACTCTAACAAATTATGAGGGTTCGCCAGCAGAGCAGCAAGAAGCTACTGCCCGCTGGAGCGTGAAGGTTTGCCTGCACGGTGAAAAGCATTAAAATAAACTGACGGCTCCCACAGTAGCCCATATTCCTGCCACGTGTCCTAAGGACAGAGTGTTTCAAGTTTGACTTAGATTTTCACTTGTTGTAAACTAACCTATCCTCTCTAGCGAATCAACAGGCTGAAAACAAGAATCACGTTAGAGAGTGCACACAGACCCAACTGTGTGTCGTGCGTGTTACACAGTCTGTGCTCCTCACAGGGTTTTTCCAAAAGCAGACAACAAATTCTTCAATGTGCCAAGACCATCATCCAAGGAGATGCAAAGCTGGAAGACTGCACATCGTGCCCACAGGGGCCTTTCAGGTAAAGAGCACAGAGCAGAAATTCACCTCAATACCATTAAAAATGGAAAACCACAACCTCTCAAAGGCTGCTTCAGCTCTAAATATAAGCCTCTGCATTATTCACATAAAAATATATATTTCAGTTCTGAGACTATAGTCTTAATAGACTCTTCAAGTCTGAGATCAGAGACGCACACACCACCTAACATATTTAAAAAGACCTGAAGAGCATGGAACCACAGCTTCTATTTCCCAGATTTTAGTTTCCAAGTATAGGTCAACACGCATGTCACTGGGCATTCACGGATGCAATACCACTACTATCTACTTTTAAAACAGAAATAAAACCACAATTATCTCATAAAAGTTAGCATAATGGCTCTTCTTATAGTGCATGCAACAATTTTTACCCGCAATTCAATTCTCCAAAGACAGGAGCCTCTGTAAACCAGAATGTGCACAAAGCTACCCGACCTGCACCACGGCACACCTTAGCACAGCCTACCTGAGACAAGGGAAACGGTGTCTTTCTCCCAGGAGACGACGGTGATGTACGCCTCCACGGAGGAGGGGATAATGCACTTGAAGACCGCGACATTGCCTCTCATGGTTTTCTGGTCCTCCACACGGACCGTGTAGGGCTCCCGTAAAACTGCAAAGCAAGAGGGGACCCTCAGTGAGACACAGTCGGGGTTCCTCTCTGAGAGCAGCATCCTAATGTGCAGCCTGGCGTACATGTACCTACTGCACAGCACATTCGCTGGAAAAAATTAAGAAGCCTCCCTTTAATGTCTTCCATGCACCCCCAGCTGAGAAGCACCCACTCATTAACAATACCTCTGCACTCACAGACAAGGTGTGGCCAAAGACCTTCCCGAGCCCCTACAGCATGGTGAGGCGGGAACAGACTTCCTGAAGGAAGAGCCCTGCTCTAGAAGCTATGGTGACCAGAGACTACTCTTGGTCTTTGGCCATTAAAAAAAAAAAAAAAAGAATAAAAACTCCTAGAAAGACAACCTTATCCAGAATTCTCAAAAACTACAACAATTAATATAATTCCTCCCAAGTGAAAATGTTTCATGATGGTTGAACAGCAGTTTAGGAGACAGTTGTTACTCTTCCCCCTCATAGAGACAGATAATGATGGAGGAGACTATCCCTCTCTAGCCATAATGAGAGCATCCAAGGAAGAGCTCAGGAGGCACTTAGAATGACATTCATGCTGTCTGGGCTCACAGTTTTAATCCATAGGAGGGTTCTGCTGTTCGAGGCCCACAGAGTAGGCTTAACCACAAGGGTTTGAGTCCTTTAATTTCTCTCAGCAATGTTTTGTGATTTCCAGTATAATCTCTCACAGTTAAAATCAGATTTATCACTATTGTTTGTTCAGATCCTATTCTAAACCATATCTTAAAAAAAATTATATCTATAATTTGTGTGTGTGACTACATGTGCTGATCTTGAATACCTAAATCTTGACACGTTCACTTATTATTTCCACTGCTCTTTGCAAAAGATAGTCAAAATTCATGATTATTATCTACAAATGAAGACACATAAATTTCTTTCTTTGCAATTGGAACATATTTTGCTTTTTTTCTTGTCATATTGCTCTGGCTACAACCTCTAATATAATGCCAAGTAGATGTGCTTACAGCACATACCTTCTTATTGTCCTTAATCTTTGGAGGGAAAGCATTAATCTTTTTCTATTATGTATGATGTTACTTAGCTATTGTAGGATTTTTATAGTTGTTTTTATCAGATTGAGGAAGTTTCCTTCTATTTCTAGTGTTCTGAGAATTTTTAGCCTAAGTGGACATGAGATTTGTAAATGCTTCTCTGTACCTGTTGAAATAATCACATGATTTTTACTTTTAACATGTTAATGTGAATTACTTTTATTAATTTTTAAAAAATTTATTTATTTATTTAAATTTGTCATATATGACAGCAGAATGCATTTCAATTCGTAGTACATATATACAGCATACTTTTTCATGTCTTTGGTTGTACAAAAAGTAGAGTCACACCATTCATGTCTTCATACATGTACTTGGGGTAATGATATCCATCTCATTTTTTCAAATTTGAATTAAACTTGTATTCTAGATAAAAGCCTTACATAGTCATAATGTAGTGTTTTTTTAATATGTTATTGGATGCAATTTGATCAAGTTTTTAGAATTTCATATCCAAATTCATTAGTGATATTTGTAGTTCTTTTTTTATAATGTCTTTGTTTTGTTGATGTCAGGGTAATACTGATTATTCGAGGAAATGTTCATTTCTTCTTAAATTTTCTGAAAAAATCTCTAGAATTTTTATTATCTCTGAAATATTTAGATTTCAAATCCATTTGAACCTGATATTTCATTATAGAAAATTTTATATTTACAAATTTAATTTTTTTAAAGATATAGGGCTACTCAGTTCATCTATTTCTTATTTTTCCATATTTTAATTGAAATATTATATTATACATAATGGTAAGATTTGTTGTTACTTATTCATTCTTGTGCATAACAAAAAATTATGATTTGTCCAATATCTTTATCCAGGATTTTCCCTAACCCTCCCCTACTTCCTCTTCCTGGTTCCTTTCCTCTAGTCTACTAATTTCTGGGTTTGTTTGTTTTTTTTTAATCCTCCTCTACCTTTCTTTTCCCTTTTCCCCTCCAGCTTCCACAAGACAGAAAACATACAATCCCTGACTTCCTGAGTGTGGTTTATTTTGCTTAACATAATGTTCTCAAGTGTCATTTTCCTGCAAGTGACATAATTTCATTCTTCTTTATAGATGAATAAAACTTCATTGTGTATATATAACACTTTTTTTTAATCCATGCATTCATTTCATGGACACAAGCTGTTTCCATAGTTTGGTTATTGAAAATTGTGCTGTTTTGAACATGAGTATGAAAACTTTAATTCTTTAGAATAAATATTGAGGAGTGGGGTAGCTGGATCACATGGGGTTCCATTCATCTTTCAAGGAGCCTCCATACTGATTTCCATAGTGGTTTTTATATCAGTACCACGCAGCTGTATAACATGAAGTCAGGTATTATGAAGCTTCCCACATTGCTTTATTTGGCTTAGAATTGCTTTGGTTATTGTGGGTCTTTTTTCCTTCCAAATGAATTTTAGGAATATTTTTTGCTAATTCTGTAAAAAATGTCATTGGCATTTTGATGTGCATTGCATTTAATCTATACGTTGCTTTGGGTAATATGGCCATTTTAGCAATATTAATTCTGTCTATCCATGAACATGGGATGTCTTTCCATCTTCAGAGGTCTTCTTTAATTGCTTTCTTTAAAGTGCCATAGTTTTCATTGTAGGCATCCTTCATCTCCCTGGGTAGATTTATTCACAGGATTACTTCTTTCCTCTTTTTTTTTCTTTTCCTCTTTCAGGGATATTGTGAATGGGATTGTTTTCCTGATTTCTTTCTCAGTAGATTCTTTATGGGTGCATAGGAAAGTTATTACCTATTTCTTCTCAGTAAACTTTGGTATTTTGTGTCTTTCAAGGAATTTTTCATTTCATTGAAGTTGTTGTATTTACTGGCATATATTTTTTTCTTAATGTGTAGATATGTAGATATATCTGTATATACCTGTAGAATATACAGATATGTCGGCTCTCACATTCTTGATACTGATCATTTTTCTTGCCTTTTATTTTTCATTTTAATCTGACTACCAGAATGTAAGTTTTATCAATCCTTATCAGAGAAACAACTTTTGGTTTCACAGATTTCCTCCATTATTTCCAGTTGACAATGTATTGATTTCCAAATTAACCTATATAATTTTCATTCTAAATAAATATGCATATTTATAAAATATATATGCACATATATGTTACATTTTCTTCTTTAGTTTTAACATGGAAACTGAGGTCAACAGTTGAACACTTTCATTATCTCCAATATAGGCCTTAGAGCTACAAATCTCTTTCCAAGTATTGCTTCAATGCTACCCAAAAAATTCATTTTCCCCCCTTTGACAACCCTGGGAATTGATCCAAAATTCCTACATATTTTGTGCATATTTTTATTCTGTTTAAAACTTTTCTAATTTCCTTATGCTAATTTCCTTCTTTCTAATTTTTCTTCTACATTTTATGGACATGTGCATTTTATTTAGTATCCAAATATTTGGTGATTTCCTGAGAATTTTATTGTTAATGATTTCTAATTTAGTTCCACTTTGATTAATGAATGCATTTCATATGACTTGAAATTTTTAAAATTCATCTTAGACTTCCTTTGTTGACCAGAATATAGCATATGTTAGTAAATATCTGTATATACCAGAAGATAATGCACATTGTTCTTTATCTACATGCCAATTTGAGCCAGATGGCACACACCTGTAATTTCTGCTCCTCAAGAGTCTAAAGTTGGAGGGTCACAAGTTCAAGGCCAGTCTGGGCAATTTGGTGAGAACATATCTCACAATAAAATTTAAAATAGGGCCAGGGATGCTGTTCACTGGTAGAACCCTTGCCTAGCATGTGTGAGGCCCTGGATTCAACCCCCAGTACCATTAAAAAAAAATGTCAATTTGGTCAAGTGTCTTTAGTCTCCCTGATTATCTATTTCTACCAATTGAAAGAGGGGTGTTTAGATATCCAGTTACAGTTATGACAGATCTGTTCCTCCTTGTAGTTCTGTCAGCTTGAGTAATGTGCTTAAGTTCTGCTGTGAGGTGCATAAACACTTAGAACAGTCACAGCTTCTTAACTGATGCCCTTGTAGTCCTGTAGTACCTGGATGCACCATGCACCATGATTGACAATGCAGCTGCTCAGCTCTTCCTGTCCTGTCTCCCTGGACTGGCTGGCTTTGGTGAGCATGGTCTGCCTTTTCCCAGCCTCGACTTTCAGCCCCCTTGCTATGATCCAGATGTGGTCTGAGTGTGCCCCCCAGAGGTCCCTGTGCTGGATTTTTGGTCCCCAGTGTGACAATGTTGAGGGGAGGAGGAAACTTTATGAAGTGGGCCCAGGGGAGGTGGTAAGGTCTGGGGTGTTGCCCTCGGAATGGATTATTATGGCTCTAACAGCACCCAGTTAGCTCCACCACAGTGTGTGTGTACAAAGAGCAAGTCTTGCCTCTGAATCTGTCTTCCAGCCTCACCATGTGAAACCTGCACCTGGTCTTGTCTTTTCCATTTCTCTGCCATGTTGTACCCTGTTATGGGGGTCTCATCAGTTATTTGAATAGAGGAAGCTTCTTACTCTTGGACTTTAACCTCCAAAAACATGAGCTTAATAAACCTTTTTTAAAAATAAAGTATGCAGCCTTTTGTCATAGTAATAGAAAACAGACTAATATGCTATTTGTGTCTTTCTATTTAAAGAGTATTTCTTTTAAGCGGTGTTGAATTTAGGCTGGCAACATCTGCCTACAAATATTGGAAATTCTTAGGCTCGATTCTCTCATCTTACTTTTTGATATATATTTTCACCACTGATCTTGGTTCCATTTCCATCTTGGTCACTGGTGGCTAGGCAGTGCCTGTAGTTTGGGCAGGGGCAGCTCTGTGTCAAGCAGCCCATCTGCACCCCAGCCTTTGGTGTAGAATGACTACGAAGTGTTTGATGCTGAAACTAGGCTTGTGGGTTAATGAGACACCATGATGAGTGTCTGTCCTATTGACTGAGGTCAAAACACTGAGGAAAACTGTTGAGAGCCACAGCCGAAGGGGCCCCAGCAAACTTCCAGCTGCCAGCTGATGATTGGCTCACAGCAGCCCCAGCAAACTTCTAGCTGCCAACTGATTGGCTCCTCTGCGGTGATGCTCATTGGGCTGTTTCCCCACTCTTTCAGACAACGGAGCTGCTCATTGGGGGACTTTTTTGGCTCTGCCCACACGACCCAGCCAATCGGCCTCAAGAGCAGGAGGAGTGGGGGAGGTTGAGAGGCTTGTGGGAAGCCGGTGGTGGCAGTTGGGCTCTGAGGGTTTTCCTGAAGAGCTGTGTGGTGCGGTGTGTGTTCTAAAAATAAAGTTCGTTTCTTTTGACAAGTGGCTCCTGAATTGTGCCCAGCCAGACTGCGGCAGATAACAAGAATTGTTTGTGCTATCAAAGGGAAGGCTATGGTGTAATGGATTATTCCAGGAAAATTCCAGTTCCATTCCAGTGGGATAGTTAGAAGATGCCCCATGTGTGGGCAGAAGGTAACATGGGCATCCCTCACCTATCCTGAATGACCATTTCTCCTGCACTAGTCTGTATACACAGGGTAAAAGCAGACTTCAAGGGCTCTACAAGCAATCTACCAGGTTCCTGTGGGGCTGGGATTGCAGCTCGGTGGTAGAGCATGTCCTTAGCTTCAATCCCCAGCACCAAAAAATAAACAAATAAATACATGAAAAATAAAAGATTATTAGAATCAAATTGTGTTCATAATAGTGAGCAAAATTATGTGAGAAAGGAAATTTCACCTGGGCAATGTAACTGTCCATGTTGTAGGTTCAAACTGACATGGTGTATGTGCACCTGGCTCATGCTTCTCAGGGAGAAGAGCAATAGCACGAGTGGAGAAGGGACAGGTGGCAGAGATGCCGTCACAATGATGCAAACTCCATCCCTCCCTCCAAAACATTCAGTGCCATGCAAAAGCAACCACTTGGGTGTCAAATTTAGAAAACAGCAGTTAGAACAGGAATGAGCATTTAATGCCTTTATCTGACAGGTAACCCACATCAGAAATGAAGGATTAATAATTCAGATGTTGTGTATTTATGTTTGAAATTCCAGGTTTCTCCATGAGTGGTACTTTGTAGACTATAAATATGTTCTTATAACACATCATTGAAACGTTCATCCTGCCAAGTCAAAGGCACTCACTGTGTCTCTCTGTCAGGGTTAGAACTCCCTACAAAAATTTCATTTGCTTTACTTTAATGATTTGACATATCAAATTTTCATCTCTCTTGATTAAAGTCGATCTGCCCTTCTTTGGTGCGTTCTTGCACAGGTTTGGGAATTCGTGAGCATGTCATGGAGATCCAGACAGAGTTGGGAAAACAATGAGCCGGCACAGGGAGTCCGTCCAATGTCTCATTGCACATGTCAAAGACCCTGTGCAGGAATTCAGAACGCCCTATAGTTTGTTCATATGGTAATGTCCGCCATGAGGCCTTCCTCGCTGGCTGAAGAAATTATTACAAAGTCCCCCCAGCCACCTGATGTACGAGACAGCCATCAAACGCACATTCCTCGTTGCCCCGCGGTTAAGTCAGGACAGTCGACTCAAGGATTTCAAGGCTGGGCTTTCAAACGCTGTTTAAAGCTCTGTTTGCTAACAGGAGTCCAACTGCAAATGTGTTTTGCAAGGCTTTGGTAAATCTGTACAAGGACACAATATGTCCTGTATATAGTGCCTTTGATGTGTGTGTCTCTCAGACTGTGTTTCTGGGTTAACTTGTAGCAGTGACAACTTTAAAAAGTCACAATATGTTGTTAAAAGGAACATATTTCAACAACATGTGATACAGTCAAAAATGTTAAAATAGCACAGATTTTTTTTTCACGAGGAACGTGGGGTATTGGATTGATCCTGTCTCTACTGCAGTACACGCATGTGCTGTGTTTAAACCTCAGCTCAACTGTTTGTCTTCTTTTCTCCTCTGCACCTCCCCTAGGATGGGGTCAGGGTGGTTTGTTAGGCAGCTTCGTGTTGCTATGAGCACAACAGTGGAGAACAGTAACTTGGAAGAAGAAAAGTTTATTTGGGGCTCATGGCGTCAGAGGTTCAGTCCATGGCAAGCTGACTCCATTGCTCTGGGCCCAAGTGAGGTGGAGCATCCCGGCAGAGGGGCACAGTGGAAGGAAGCTGCTGGGCTGGTGGCGGCCAGGGACAGAATATATTCCCCAAGAGCACACCCCAGGGACCCACTTCCTCTGGCCATGCCCCACATGCCTACGGTCACCACCCAGTACTCCATTCCAGTTATTAATCCGTCTGATGGGTTAATCCACTGATGAGGTTACAATTCCCATAATCTAGTCACTTCACCCCCCGAAGGTTCCTGCATGGCTTGGAGAGCTTTCCAGGGGACAACAGTGGTCGGAGGCTAATACACAAGATGTATGCCACTGAAAGTCTGAGTCATTGTATCAATTAGCAAGAAAATAACAAGGTTGGGATGCAGTTCAGAACCTGCGAACCTGGCAATCACTCCTTGCAAATTTGAGTTCCAACACCCCTGGGCACTCTGAAGTCCAGGGAAGGAGCACTTTGAAACCACATGCAAGGTCTTTCCAATGACAGAATAAACTGAAGAAGGGACTTTCACTGGTTCTCAGTGGCAGTGGCATTTTGCCCTCTGTCCCTGTCCCCCCACTGGACCCCACCAGGCACGGAGGGGAGGAAGCCCGAGCAGCTACTCACCGGCCTTGATGTGGACATCCTGACTTCTAATTTTCCCTGAAGGATTCTCAGCTGTGCAATAGTAAGTATTATCATGGATTAAGGTGCTGAAGCTGGAAGGAGGGAAGGGGAAGATCTGGAGGGTGCCGTTGGGGTGGACGTGGCGGATCCCGGGGACGTCGTAGATCTCCTCGCCCGTCGCTAGGTACCATCTGAGAGTCACAGGAGGGATGCCTGCAGCCGGGCAGGGCACCAGCGTCCCCGACGTGCTCGCGAACACTACCTCTTGCAGAGATGCATTGACAAAGTAGAGGCTGGAGTGGGGTTCTTCACCAAACACTGCAGGAGGGAACAGAGAGGCCGTGAGCGACGCCCCTCCTGCACATGCGCGCTGCCGACCTCCCAGGGCGGTCCGAGAACCCGCCAGGAGCGCAACCAAGACTAAACAAGGCAAAAGTGCTCAAACTACTCTGGACAGAGGCTAGGGCTGGAAATAAGGAACCACTCCAGCTTCGTATTTTATATGCAAATAGATAATTTCCCCTAGACTTTATCTTTTGATAATTTACTAACTTGATTGGGGGTGCTGCATGCCCTGCTCTGTCCCCATAGCACTGACCTTGACTGCACTTCACATTAGGAATTTCGTGTGCATTATTGTCTTTCTTCCCCAGGAGGACATAACCCTCATGGAGATAGGGTGCTGACCACCTAACTACTCCATGGAGCACAGAGCCTAACTCCAGGGGGCCCTCCAGGGGGCCCTCCAGGAGGACAGGCCCAGCGAATGGGGCCTAACTCCAAGGGGCCCTCCAGGAGGACAGGCCCAGCGAATGGGGCCCCCACCAGGCACCAGGTATGTTGAGATCGCTCCCAGAATGAAATTAGCCACAATTTTTAAAAGTTAATATCAAAGGCTATATGTAAAACATTTCAAAAGCATAATTGGTTGTCAGAAAATAGTGTCCATGAACAGCGCACATTTTTGATAAGAACAATAAAGAGAACTTTGGCAAAAGGTCACCCAGTTCCAGCAGCCTACAGCTCCCATCTGGCCCGCCTGCCTGTATGCTTCCCTCTGATTACACTGTGTCAAAATGCACACACGTCACATGTGCCGTCGCTGTGGACTCTGCCTCTTTCCGCTCACATCATATCATATACACAAACCCCTGGTTCTACAAGACTTCAGTAAGTACATGTTTGTGGGGGTGCATTTTATATGATATGATTTCCAGAACTATTTTTCTGACCTTCTGATTGATGCTTTCATTCAAACTCCTACAGATAAAGCACGGCAAGCCTATGGCTACCCGTTGGGCTTTCTACTTCGTTGATCCAGTGCCCACATGGTGCTTGGCAACAAATACACACAACCATCCTAGACATGACCAAAGGAACCGGGGTGCGAGATTCCAGAAGTTAAACAGAGATTTACAGATGCGAGGAAGGCCTGCCTGTCAGACCACGAGCTCCTGCGACTTGCTGGGCACAGTGTGCACCAGGCACGCATCCCTAGGAAGGAAGGGAAGAAGAGGCAGGTGCTGGGAGTCAGCCTGACTGGTCGGAGGCCGAAGGAGGTGGGGGTACAGGTGCTCTGCCAAAGAGTAGTGGAATTCAGAGGGTTGTCACCTGACCAAGGACATGGGCCAGAAGGTGGCAGGACCATGACGCTTTCTCTCCAAGGAAGGTTCTTAAGAAATATGTTTCCTCTCTGACATGGTCAGAGGCAGCTCCTCCAGAGGGTGTGGGGACTTTTTCAGTGTGGGACCCAGGGGACAGAGCCTCCTTGAACACCAGCACATGTGTCATAAAATGTGTGTCCCCACTTGGGGCAGGTACTTAAGGGACATGGTTTGGTAAGAAGGAGAAAGTTACCATTACTTACAAGGGGACGGGCCGGATTTGGAACAGGGTACAGCTGGCTGGCTCTGTCCGCTAGTGGCAGAGCGCTAGGGAGGGCTCTGGAGGGATGCCTGCCGCCGCCGGGCAGGGCACCAGCGACCTCAGAGCTGCAAGGATCATCTCCCACAGCGAGGGAAGAGGGCATTTGTGGATGCTGAGAGAGTGGGAGAGGTGTGGACCAAGACTCGAGCAGAGGTCCTGGTGGAGAGGGGCCAGTCAGCAAGATGACGGTGCTCTTGGCTAATGCCTGTCTCCCCTGCAGGCACCAAAGGGGACACTGTGCAGCTCTCTGCAGGTCTTCAGTTTAGGGCCAAAGCCCCACCCCAGCACACCCCAGCAGCTGGAAATACCTTCCATTGAGTTTGGTACTGAAAACCAGCTCCAGCCTCAGGGATTGGTCTTATCCAAGGACCGACTGGTCAGAGGTGGGTGCAAAAGCCTGGCCTGTGGGTTAATTCAGAAGCCTCTGGAGGGCGACCCAGCAGGGACACGGGAGGACACCACTCTGCAGACCTACTCTCTGCCTGGGCTGTTGCCTGGCTTCCTTCCTGATGCACCTCCTGAGAACACAGCCCACCAGATCTGCAGGCAGATCCCCTCCAAGCACCTTCCAGGGAACTCAACACACCAACTAAGCTGTGCAGCTGTGCTAGTCACCACCTGTGGTCACGTACCTTTAATACTAAGCAAAACATTAAAATGGAGCCAACTCATACCCCATTATAAGTCCCTACCAAAACACAAGGAATAAAAAAATGAAAATAAAAAAGAAGAGAGAAAGTGTTAAATCCAGAATGTCACTGGATGTGGACAAGCTTTGTGAGAGCAGTCCTATACTGAAGAAAGTAGTGGTGAGCAAAAGCTCCCAGGCTGGGATTTTCTGGGGACCCATTGAATATGGAGGGCTAATATGGAGAGCTACCAACACATAGCTTATTTTTTTAATAAGTATTTCCATATGAAAAGCACACATTTGCATACAGTTGTGCGCTGCATAAAGGTGTTGGGGTCAATGATAGGCCACACACACCTTGGTGGTCCTATGGATTTACAACAGTGCTGGGAAGTCCCATCCCCTGGTGACACTGCAGCCAGCCTGGGATGGCGACGCAGGGCATCACGATGTTATGGTTTACGTGTATCACTATGTGAGAGCGCAGTGGCTGCATGTGTCATATAGAGCAGAAAGGTCACCATGCCAAAGGCTTGAACTGTAGCAAGTTCATCAGGATAAATAGGGGTCAATGACAAAATCCCACAGGGCACTGGGACATTTGCAGACATGCAGTTCCACTGGGGACCTGTTCTAATGTGCCTATCTGGAATTTGGTTTCCATTCAGGAAAACCAAGGTTATCCCTAACACCACCAAGGAGAGACAGAGGGCCTACTGCCCCCATGAAACAGACCTGCGCTGCCCACCCCAAGGCTCTTCTCCCCTCCTGGCAAAGGCTGGCCAGCACGTTGGTATGGTGATGGGGGAGGAGCATGAAGAGGTGTCCAGCCCACTACCCTAGTGCAGAGGGGACCCCACAAGGAGTGGCCTAGGGTGGGGATCAAGCTCACACCTCTCAGTACTGCGTCATGCTGAGCAATTAAATGGTCAAGTGACCGGTCATTTAACCATGAAGCACCAATTTTAGATCGTACTGATCCAAAAAAATAAAAAGGAATAGGAAGCAAAGAAGGCGTTTTTTGAAAGCCTAGATGGTCTTCAATGTCCATTCCACCAGTTTTGCTCGACTCCTCTATGACGTGGGGGGACAGGTACCGGGAATTGAACCCAAGGGCCCCCAACCCCTAAACCACATCCTTAGCCCTTTTTTTTCCCTTTATTTTTCTTAATTTTGAGACAGGGTTTCACTGAGTTGCTCAGGGCCTTGCTAAGTCTCTGAGGCTGGCTTTGACCTGCGATCCTCTTGCCTCAGCCTCCTGGGCCGCCGCGCTCAGTCACTCCATGACTCTGAGTGTCTGTGTACTGGGGATTAGACCCAGGGCCTCGCACATGCCAGGAAAGCATAGCCTACATCTCCGTCCCCCTTTTCTGTTTTATTTTGAGATGGGGTCTTGTCCATTGCCCAGCTGGCCTTGAACCTGCGATCCTCCTGCCTCCATCTCCTGAAAGGCTCGGATTATAGGTGTGCCCCAGCACCTGGCCAATCCAGGAAGCTGGACGAGTCACAGAGTCATTCTCTACAGACACACTGGAGAGGTGCCGCCTCTCACCTCATCGCATCAGTGACCAGGAGTCTGACCACCAGGGCCCAGGCTGACCACTGCTGAGCCCAACGCCAGGGAGCACCATGTGTGAGAAGAGGGGGAGAAACGCGCTTCATAAAAGATCAAGCCCCCCCGACAGGAGGAGGAAAGGGTGTCACCAGGTAGTGACTGCTTTGTCATGTTCTTCCCCAAATATAACTAAAGCTGTTAGCAAACTTCATAAACCAGGAGATGAAAATCATTGCTAGCTAAGACATCGGTTCAGATCAGAGCAGAGTTAACCGTTCAGCGCTGCAGTTTTCAATACAAATGAAAATGCGGATGGTAGCACTATGATTTTACATTTGAGCTTTCTAAGAAACTGACATTACCCCAAACACATTGTTAGGAATGAGGTGACTGTCATTCTTCAAGGCTAATTAATTCCACCCAGATTCTTTTTTTTTTCCCCCTACATTACTCTTCTGTCAACTCGATTGTGGGTAATTTGAACTAAATAAAATTTGGTCATGTTTGAATTTATCCTCCTCTATGCTAAAAGTAGCCTTGTTAAGAGAAGCCAAGTCTTTGAAAATGTGAATGTACGTATAAGAGAGATTATTCAATTAAATGTACAGCGTGTTATTGAAAAGCACATTCCAGGGGCCAGCTTGGGAAATCATTTAAATGACTGCAGGAAAAGTGATAAATAATTATTTAGTCCTAGTAAAGAGATAAGTGATCTCTGGGGATTCCTGTCACTTCTCCTGACATTTTTTTTAAGGCGTTGTACATTCATCTTTCAACTTCAACCACTAGGTTTAATAATGTAACATCAACTCATTTTGTAAGACACCCATCCTGTACCACCGGCGGGAGAAAACCTAAGTCACACCCCAAAGCTCTCGTTTCCTGTCTCCAGGCCCATCCTCTGCCTGAGTACCAGGACTCTGTACCCATGGTGACTCTGCTCCTCCGGGGGCAGCCACAGACACTGGGTCGTGTGGCTGTGCCAAGGTCCCGGGAAGAGCCAGGGCTTAATAATGGAAAGCTCAGCCGAGCCCCCAAGCCCCCAGCATGTTGAGAAGTCCAGGGGTCAAAGTCCTGGGCATCGCCTGGAGGGAGCTGGGGAAGGGGCTGTGAAGAACGTCCTTCCACTGTGGACGCTTTGATGTTTTCCAGGTTATGATGGCCGGCACAACCAAGGCTCCAGCGGCAAACACGGAGAACATTCCACAACAAAGAGATGTCTGTACTTCAGCTCTCCTTAAAGTCAGCCCGGCAGAGGAGAGACAGGCGGAACGCATACAGTAGGCAGCAACAGCATGGTTCTCTCAGGGAGCACTCAGTGTGCACCTCGTACACACCAGGCCTCCAGTGAGGCTCTGGCACAGCAGGCTTGGAGGGTCCGGGTGCTGCTGTCCAGGGATGGTCATCTGGAGGGTGTGGCCATCTGGCAGAGAGAGAGAGAGAGAGAGAGAGAGAGAGAGAGAGAAAGAATGGGGAGAGAGAGAGAGAGAGGGAGAGGGAGAGAAAGAGGGGGGGAGAGAAAGAGAAAGGGGGGGAAGGGGGAGAGAGAGAGAGAGAGAGAGCACAGAAAGCCAGTCTAAGGGAGGTGGGGAACACTTCTGGGGCGGGGGAGGCAAAGGCATGGTCCGCACTCTGAGTTGCCACAGTCAGGAGAGAAATGAGAAGGAGCCGTCAACTGCAGCTTCAGCCCACATCTGAAAGTGACGGACAGTTCCGGGCAGGGAGCTTTGGGTCTTTATACTCATTTCTCCTGAAAACACTTATCTGGCATCTACAGAGTACCTGGCACTGTGCCAAGACCCAGAGCACACTGATTATCCAGGGCCAGAGAGCCACTGATATCTGGGGCTGGCATTTCAGGTGCCACAGTAGGAAGCCCAGATTACAGGGGATGTCAGATACCCAGCCAGGAAGCACATGATGCATGCTTCAGGACTCAGGAGGTTTTATTCCTAAACACCAAAGAAATGAAAACGTGTCCACACAAAAACCTGTGTACTGGTTTTAAATCAGCATTATTAATAATAGCTAAGCATGGACCCCATCCATGTGTCCATCAACTGCTGAACAAACAAAATGCAGTCCGTCCATGCACTGGAATATTAGTCAGCAGCGAAAAGGAATGAGGTGCTGACACATGCTTCAATGACCCTTGGTGACATCACACTGAGTACAAACCAAGGCACAAAAGACCACACACTACCTGACCACAGTCACACAAAGTGTCCAGAGGAGGGAAGCACACAGAATGTACTGAAAGTACATTAGTGGCTTAACGGACTGGACTAGGAGCAAGAGGGTGACAGCTTGAGGTGCTAAAGATGTTCTAAAATGGACAGCAGTGAAGGTGGCACAGATCTGTGGACAAACGGAAAACCACTGAGGGTTACACTGAGCCGGGTTCCTTTATGACAGCAGACTGTAGCTCAATAAAACTGTTTGGGGAAGTCACTGAAAGTTTTGACATGGACCTATCATTTGCCAGATCAGTTTTTCAGGGGAGAAGCCTGCAGGCAGGAGGTCGGACTGGGCAGCTGTGTTGTGCAGGAGAGAGAACGGCCTGACCATGTGGACATGTCCCATGGCCCCAGCAAGATCTGTGGGCAGGAACGTAAGGGAGGGGAGAGTGGAGGGGCCTTCAGTCAGCTTTTTCCTGCTGTGACGAAGGACCCGACCTGCACAGTTATAGAGGAGGAAGAGTTTATTTGAGGGCTCATGGTCTTAGTCCATAGAAAGCTGGTTCCACTCCTGTGGGCTTGAGGTGAGGCAGGACATCATGGAGGGAGAGGATGGCAGAGGGAAGCGGCTCACACCATGGTCAGAAACCCGGGAGCCTCCCACTTCCCGGATACAAATATATGCCCGAAGCCACGCCCCAATGCCCACCCCCTCCAGCCACACCCCACCACCTCAGGGACCACTCGTTAATTCCTATCAGGGGATTGATTCACCATAAGGAATCTTGCAACCCAGTCATCTCTCCTCTGAACCTCCTTGCACTGTCTCACACGTGAGCTTTTGGTGGTCACCTCACATCCAAACCCTAACATTCCGCCCCTGGCCCCCCAAAGCTCACAACCATCTCCACATGCAAAATACAGTTCTTCCATTTCAAGAGTCCGCACAGTCACCAGTTCCAAGACTGCTCTGAGCTCAAGTCCTCAGTCTTCTCCGAGGCTCGAGGCCATCTCACTTTGTGAGCTCCCGCAAGAGCCCAAGCAATTTACAAGTATCCCATATATAATGGTGCAGGGTCATCGTTTCCACTCACAAACTCAGGGGCACAGAGAGAAGGGGTAGGACCAAAGCAAGGCGGAATCCACCTGGGCACACTAGTCCTGCCGCTCCAGGTCCAGAATCTTGGGTACGTGACATCTTAACGTCCTCTCCAAAGGGCATGTGTAGCTCCACCGCTGCGGCCCTGTGGGTTGCAGCCCAAGGGGTCCTTCCATTGGCTTCTCTCTGCTTCTTGATCACCACCACGTGAGCTGCTTCCCTCCGCCACACACTGCGCCGTGATGTCCAGCCTCAGGTTGAGTTCTGAGAATTAAAGCTGGTCCTCTGTGGACTAAGACTCTGAAACCTCAAATAAACCGTTCTCCTCTACAACTGCCCTGGTCTGTCCTTTAGCCACAGCAGCGAAAAAGCTGACCAAAGCACCGGGACTCCCCCCACTGCATAGTCACGCTCAGTTTTCACTTAGCCATGCTGGGCCCGGACCCCAGGGCTTCGTGCATGCTAGGCCAGCGGTCAGCCACTGAGCCTGGCTGCTGCCTCGTGGTTACACATGAACCAGGAGGAACACCAGGCAGACTGTATGAGAAGAGGAAACCCAACCTCAGTCCTGCTGAGGTTAAGGGGCACCACCCTCGGGCTACCAGTCAGGAGTCCAGGACTCCAAAATCATATACGTATGCAGGAAAACTGATGCCCATCGTCAGATGAAATAGTCCAAGAAAAGGGTGAGGAACAGGGGTCAAGATCCATAGATGGATCCTAGGGAATATTTATAAGGTGGGGAAAGGACATTTGATGAAGGACTTGTACCTGAAATACGAAGAACTCCTGCACCTCAGCTGAAGGTGGCCCACGTCCAATACAAACAGCCACTTGACAAAGGCCCGGCATCAACAGCCACCGAAGGCCTGAAAAGGTGCCCCAGCTGTTAGTCAAAGTAAAAGCATAAACTGGTGCCATCTGTTCCCTGCAGAACAACCAGCATGGAGGCAGGAACACTCCTCGCAGCTCATGGATGTGGGCAGCAAGACCCCGAGCTACAGGCAGGTGGGTAAACTGACGAAATCCTGTGGGCACCGCGTGTCAGTGTTGTCTGAAGCTGAACACATGACTTGTGGCTCCACAGTCCAGCTCCTGAGCACATCTGAACAGAAACCCAAGCCTGTGTCTAAGGAAAACATAGTAGACCACCTGTCCCAGGAACTACTTGTGAGTCACAAGCTCAAAGCTACCTGGATATTGATCAATAGTAACATTGATAAATAGTATCATGTTCGTACATCAAAATGCTATTCAAGAGTAAAAATTAACTACAATTACACACAAAATGTTATCAGTCATACACAGTGATGTTCATTTATTAGTTTGCTCTACTGGGGATGGACCCAGGGCCTCCTGCAAGCCAGGCAGCAAAGCCCTCGACCCCTGAGCCACATCCCCAGCCTCTCATACCATAAGGCTGAAGGACAGTAAACAGGCACAGAGTGCACACTGTGTTCTTGTTTTTATCAAACTTTAAAGTAGGAAAAGCTAATCTATGATGTTACGAGTCAGACTAAGAGCTACCGTGGGGGCGGGGCCAGTGGAGCCAATAGAAAGGGCATGAGTGACATCCAAGTGGCTGTCCTTTAACCTGCCCTGGGTGTGGGGCACCCGGAGCTGTGAACTGTGACATGCACACAGTGACTCGCATGCATTTTATACCTCATATGTAAGTCAAAAGTTGAAAGAAACAGGAAAAGAAAACTCCGTCAAGGAGATGAGGAAGAAATGGAGAGAGTGACCCAAACCCCTGGCAGGAGGGTGTCTTTTAACTAAAAGGCAGCACTTTGGGGAATTCACCAATGGTGTCCACTGTGGATGTTACTTCCAAGGAGTCAGGAGGTATGAGAACTAACACAGGCTATTGGACAGGCTATGGGGTTTATGAGTTTGGGGTAGATCCATTTTGAATGGAAATGATGTTTGGGTCCAAAACGCTTGTATTGGTTTTATGAGAATCTGTGAATGGAGAATGAACTGCTCTGGGAAGGTCCTCCAACATGAAGGGGACGACGACTTAGCCTTAGGTAAATAAGTCAAGAACGCATGATCTTTAGCTGATTTGGAGACTCCAAGATCTTTTTATATTTGAGTAAAGGCTTAGAAATTCCATGTCGTGTGGATCAGACCCCTGATCTGATAAATGAGGGTCTCACAATGACTTGGACATCTCCCAGGGCTTTGTGAAATAATTCCAAGTCAGGCTTCAAGTCCTGTCATGTCAATTGTGCCTTGAACTTGAAGACTACTCTTCAGTCGCTGCATCTCGTCCCCAGCACTAAAGCCCCCGCGCAGCTATCCTCGGGGAATAAGGACTGGATCGACCTTCATAATGACGTGGGACTCAGAAAAGTGGAGCCCGTCTGCGTCCACGGTCAAACAGCCACCAGGACCGCAGAACGTCAGGAACTGGACGCACCCTCCAGCCTTCAGCAGCCGGACGTCCAGGCGGTGCCCTTCAGGGACCTGTGAACTAGGGAAGGCCCAGAGCCCCTGCTTACCTCTGGGAGGATCCAAAGATCCCTCCAAAAGGGAGGACTGGGCGAAGCTGAGGGGTGTGTGAGGAAGGAGGCCAAAGGACTCTGTGCGGAGGCTGCAGGGAGGAGGCTGCAGGGAGGAGGCTGCAAGGAGGAGACTGCAGGGAGGAGGTTGCAGGGAGCGGGTGGCGAGCTGGGGAGCCTCCCTTCAGCGTCTCCATCGTGACCTAGTGTTTGCACGTTTGTAAGGAAACTACCAATGTTGGGTCAGGAACAGCAGAAAGGGGCAGGAAATCCCTGAAGCTCGTGCGGGGGAGGGAGAGCTCAAGGCCCAACAGCCCGAGTGGACAGAAGTCTGAAAGAACATCAGAGCACAACAGGCTGCAGGCCTGAGGATTGTAATGGAGGTCAGAGTGACCCTGCAGGGGACAAAACCAATCCCAAGCAACCAAAAGGCACAAAAAACAAATGCCAATATTAGTGGAAAGCAATAAAATCTAACAATAATACAGAATTTTACAATGTCTCGTATGTGATACAAAACTAGACACAAGCAGGAAATGGCCTATTGTCGGGAATAAAACCAATCCATGTCGACAGAGCCGGGAATGAGAGCTGGTAGGATCTGCAGGCACAGACGTTAACGGAGCTGTGCAAATACCTCCTCACTGGGTTCAAGAGAGGAGAGAAAAGCAGGCAGACGGGGAGAAGATAAAAATAGCCAAGTGGAGCCTTAAGAGGTTGAAAATGCAATGTATGGAACGAAAGTCAGACAGTGGTCTCAAGAGCTCCCCCGACTGTGGGGGAAGTGTCCACGGACCAGGGGACAGCAGTATCTGCACCACAGACACTGCCCACGTCGGAGACAAAGGGAAAGGGCTAGAGGACCTCACACAGGCCAGCAAGACCCGGGATCCGCACTGGCCCAGAGTAACTGGAGTCTGCAAAGATGAGGCAAAGGAAAACACAGACCAAGCCCAGTCCAAAATGTCCAAGACCTCATGAAAAGAATAACCCAAACATCCAAAAAACACCAAGCAGAAGAAGCCCAGGGAAAACCACGTCATGATTAAATTGGCCCAAACCAGAGATGAAGAAGAACTCTCCAAGGCTTCAGATTGTGGAAAGAACACGTTGCATACAGAGAAGCAAAGAAAGGACTTCCGCAGACTCCCCATGAGAAGGAACGGGCCCGGAGAAAACGAAGAGTCAAAGCATCATTTTTAAAATAGGAAAAATATAAATGAAACACAGAAGTCAAGAAGCTTCCAACCTGATAGTCTGTGTGCAGAAAAAGGGTGTTTTTTAAACAAATGAAGGCGAAATAATGAGTTTTCAGACATTTAAAGCTAAGAGAATCCACTAGCCGTAGATCAACAATACAAGAAACGTTAAAAGCAAAAAAATGTGAAGTGTTAAAGGGAAATGTTTCAGGCAGAGGGAAAATGACACCAGATGGAAATTTATGACTTTACAAAAAAATGATGTTGAAAAATGGAGACTATGTGGGTAAATAAGAAACGTATTTTCTCATTTTAAAGAAATCATCAAAAGGAAAATTGCCATTGACAGCAATAATAATAATAATGTACTGTGAGGTTTCACAACGTATAATAGAGATGAAATGCAGGATGGTAGTGGCACAGGGAGGAGTCAGGAGGAAGATAAAAATCTACTCTGTGTCTTCCCCTATAAGGTGTGTGGTATAATATTATTTGAAAGTAGGCTTTGTCACTTTAAAATGTGTACTGTTTGTAAACCAGGCACAGTGGCACAGGCCTGTCATCCCAGCTACGTGGGACACTTGGACAGGAGGACTGCAAGTTTCGGCCAGTCTCAGCAAATTAGAGAGCAAATTAGTGAGCCCCTGTATCAAAATTAACAATAGAAAGATCTGGGGATTGGGGCCTACTTTTTCTTCTATAGGCCCAGGATCTCTGTTCTAAGGCCTAAGTATTTGATCCACTTTGAGTTGATTTTTGTGCAGGGTGAGAGACAGAGGTTTAATTTCACTTTGTTACATTTGGATTCTAATTTTCCCAGCAGCACTTGTTGAAGAGGCTATCTTGTCTCCAGTGAATGCTTTTGACGCCTTGTTCTAGAATGAGATACTGTGTCTGTGTGGGTTTGTCTCTGCGTCTTCTATTCTGTACCATTGGTCTCTGCATCCATTTTGGTGCCAAAACAATGCTGCTTTTGTTACTGTAGCTCTGTAGTATAGTTTAAGGTCTGGTATTTTGTGATGCCACCTGCTTCACTCTTCTTGCTGAGGATGGCTTTGACCATTCTGGGTCTCTTATTTTTCCAAATAAATTTTGTGATTGATTCTTTTTTATTTCTAAGAAAAACGTAATTGGGATTTTGATTGGAATTTCATGGAATCTGTATAATGCGTTTGGTGATTTTGACAACATTAATCCTGCCTATTTTGAGGAGCACGTAGGTCCCAGCTGTGCACAGGGCAGGAGGAATGAGGTCACATCATCCCATACGCAGTGCCCTCTTCTAGATGGTGGCAGAGTGGGGTGTGAACACCATGTAGCTTGAAGATGGCCAGGAGGAAGGGATGCAGGAGCTGAGCATGTAGCTCAGTGGCAAAGCAACCCTAGGTTCAATCCCCAGTATAAAAGACAGAGAGTGGGGTGTGGTGAAGGAGAAAATTTTAACTCTAGAGCAACCACATTAAAAAAAAAAGCCAAGCAAAAATAAAACTCAGATGTTAGGTGTTTACCATTCCCCCAAAAGGAGGAAATAAAGAAAAGAGAACAAACAGATCAACTAGGGAGCAATTAACAAGACGGTGCTTTAAATCTAATAAATGAATTATCACATTAAATATAAATGGCCTAAACCCTCCAATAAAATGCAAAAAATGTCAGACTAGATGGAAAATCAATATCTAGCTATATACTATCCATTAAACAACCATTATACTTACAAAGAAACCAGTAGATTAAAAACTAAAAGGTTAAGGAAATGTACCATGTTAGTAGTACTCAAAATAAAGCTGGAGTTATTAGATTAATATGAAAGTAGATTTCCAAATAAGGAATATTACTAGGGCTGGATGGTTATTCTTAGGGACAAGGTGTTGTCATGAAAACAGCATAGCATCCTCAACATCTGCATAGCCACTAAAAGAGCTTCAATCTACAGGAAGCCACTCTGCTAGAATTTAAGTGAGAAACGTGAGACCCAGAAGAACTGAGAGTTGCATCTCCATTTTTAGTGCTAACAACCCTGAGAGTGTGACATCAACAGTTTTGTTAAGATTGAGGCTGCCTTCTGGCAATGTTTAATGCAATAAACAAAACCCTGGTCTCCTCTGGGTGGCCCTTCCCAGCCCAGGCCTCTGGTGCAGACACTCAAGCTGTCTTGCAGTACTTCTCCCACTGTTTCAGTCAGGGTTTTTTGCTGCTGTGACCTGACAAGGAACAATTTTAGGGGAGGAAAAGTTTATTTGAGGGCTCATGGTTTTGGAGGTCTCAGTCCATGGACAGCAAGCTCCATTCCCTGGGCTCGAGGTGAAGCAGAACATCATGGTGGAAGAGTGTAGTGGAGGGGAGCAGCTCCCGTGGTGATCAGGAAGCAGAGAGAGAGACTTTACTTGCCAGATACAAATATACACCCCAAATCCATGCCCCAAATGCCCACCTGCTCCAGCCACACCCACCTGCCCTCAGTTACCACTAAGTCAGTCCCCACCAGGGATTAATTCACTAATGGGATTAAGACTCTCACAACCCACTAGTTTCTCCCCTGAACATTCTGGCATCATCTCACATGTGAGCTTCTGGGGGACCCCTCACATCCAAATGATAACGCCCCTTTTTCTGTTTCTCTCCTATTCCTTGCTTATTCCCAGGTTAGAGTTGGATTCCTTGGCACTTACTCTGGCCTTCTATCTCCCCTCGGCTCCTGCATCCCTTCCTCCTGGCCACCTTCAGGCTACTTGGTGTTCACACCCCACTCTGCCACCACCTACAAGAGGCACTGCGTATGGGATGACATGACCTCATTCCTCCTGCCCCATGCATGGCGGGGACCGCACAAGAGCCCCCGGTTCCACTGAATAAATAATGAGATGCTTAAAAGAAAACCATGTTTTCACACTCTGTAGACCACAGAGATTCCTTCTAGAGAATGATGGTCTGCACTTACCATCTTCACTGTGTGGTCAACCTTGTTTCCCAGATTGTATACTTTGTCTTCATTATCTGACGTTCTGTCTTCCAGGGATCTAGTCTGTTGGTGATGCTCTCTCTTGAGCTTTTTATTTGGTTTATTGTTTCCTTCAAGGACTTCAGATTGGTTTTGTTTCAGAATCTCTACCTCTTTCTTGAAGTAATCTTTTGCTACCTGTATTTGCTCTCTTATCTCTTTGTTGGAGTGATCAGTTTTTGTCTGTATTTGCTCATCTAGGTTATTCTTTAATTCACAGATAATTTTAGTCATGAGCCTTCTGGACTCCTCCTCTGACATTTTACCAACTGCGCTGTCCACGGGTTCTGTAATTATAGTGTCCTGGTTTGTTTGGGCAATTTCCTCCCTTGTTTTTTCATGTTGTCTGACATGCCTTCCTTTCTTGCAGTATCACAGTTTCTGCCCTATAATCTTGTAGTGTCTGTGCAGATTATCTTGTCTCTCACCTGAGTGTTGGGCTTCCAGACCCTGCCAGGGGCCCAGGATGGATGCTACTGCAACTGTAGGTGGTGGTGGCACCTGGAGATACCAGTGGAAGTGCCCCAAGAAGGAAGCCACATCTTTCAGAGATGGGGCTGAAAGGGTGGGCTCTGGGATGCCTGCTCCAGGATGCAACTGCTCCTAGGCCCTGTCTGTTGTCTCTAGATAGAGGCCACTGCATGGGGAAAGCTGTAGGGATGGCTGCAGTGTCTCCAGATGGAAGTGGGTCAGACCTGGGCTCTGAGGTGGTGGTGGTAGGGCAGATCCAGGCCTTCACGGGGCCCGGGCTCGCATGCAGGTGGTCAGAGGGGCCTGAGCTCTGGGGAGTCTGCTGATGGCAGGATGAACCCAAGCCTACCCTGGGACCAGGCTCCCACTCAAGTCAGCAAGGCAGATCCAGGCCAGACCTGAGCTGTGGCGGGGGTCTGCGGTGGGCAGAGGTGGTCCTGGGTTGGACCCAGGCTCCGACCGGGATCTGCCGGTGGCGGGATAAACCCAGGCCTGCCCTCTGGTCTGCACTTCTTAATCAACATTGATTATAATCTGAATTCCATTATACAGATGTGAAGGGCCAAAAGGGTGAGGGGTTGAGAAAAAGAAAATCTGAGACATAAAAACACATTTCTGAGATCTTAGCTACTTTGTGCAAGAAATGTTCTTTTTATCTAATATTTTTACTGATTTTACAAGAAAAAAAGAAGCTCCATTTTTGCTATAAAATCTCTATGCTAGAGAGTTTACAAATCTCTAGAGAAAAGAAGAATATTTTAATGCTTTACCCAGGAAATAGCTAAATATTGTTTGCCATATCCTTCCAGAGAATGGCTTCCACATGTGTATGGGAAACTCATTTTAGAGATAAAGTCTCTGTCCCTTCGGCTGGATGAAAGTCACTGTCATTAACTCGCCTGGGTACCAGTGCACGTTTTCAGAGAAAAGCACAGACCCTATCGTGGAAATCATGCATGGAGCTCACTACAGTCCCGCGTTTACGTTTTGAAGCTCACAGTCCCGGAAATGCACACCAGCGCTGCAGAACCACAGGCAGCAGCAGCCACAGTGGGGGTCGAGATGGCCCGCTGCGAGGCACATGAGCAAACCCACACGGTGCTGATGACCCTGCTGTGGTGAGGACGGGCCTGAGGTGCCCCTGAGGCCCTGTGCTGGAGCCTGCGGTGATGTGGAGGGGCCTGGCCCTTCCCCACTCTCTGGCTTCCTGTCCCAACCACATGATTGCTCCCTCTCACTCTCATTTCCACCAGGAGGCCAAGACACAGCCAGGAGAGCCCCCAACAGAGCCAGCACCACGCTGTCTGAATGTCCGGCCTCCAAAACTGAGTTAAATAGGCCTTTTTTCTTCATACCCAGCCTCAGGTATTTTGACATAACAATGAAAACAGGATAATAGTGTTTTCTCGGGATTTGGAAGCATAAATATTTGGGGGAAAAAACAGCACAAGCTAATGAACAAAGTAGGATGAGTGCCAATTCACGTAAGGAATTATAAATGAAGAAAGTCAGCAGAAATAAGAGTGGGAAATACAGCTTGTATCATAATAATGTTCCAGAATCGCTTTCTGGAGATGAACGGGCAATAGCAGGCAGAGGCAAAGTCTTTGACAAAGGAATGTCCCCAAACGTGGTAATATGAAATAGCAAGAGGAAAAATAGCAAAACAAAAATAAACTAAGACTATCAAAGCAAGAGGGAGGGTGAAACAAATAGAAGCCAACTGAATTGCCTGTCCCATGATTAAAGAACAGAAGGAATTACAACCAGAGACTGTAATGGAACCTCAAATAAAAATGTAAAATCCAAGTCCCGTAATTACACCTCAACTCAGCGAAAGCCCTCAAGTGCAATGATGAAAAGACTCACGTGCGTCTTAATGAATTTCACTGATAGTGGCGAGCATCGTTTTCTTTTGCTACAACTCCACTATGATCAGGGCTCTACATTTTCCATTTTCTTCTGGCCTAAGGGCTTATAGAAATCTAATTTTTAAGGTAATTTCTTTTTTCAGGTAACACACAGATTTGACTTTGTGTTTTAAAAAAAAATGAATGGCCATTTTCATAATTGCAAATATGCCCTAAGTCTTAAGTGAAAACAATTTTTAATTAGACTCTTGCAGAATGGAGGGTAGTCTAACCCGACTCCTCCAACCCAGCAGCCTTTCCAGGGCATGGTCTGAAGTAGGGCCCGTTCCTTGGCTTCCTCTTGCATAACTTCCTTTAGTCCCTGCTAAAGTGGGAACCAACCACAAGCATCTCCTGGCTGCCATGAACTACCTTTCTTCCTCTTGGTCCTGAGAAGTGTGAGAAAATTACCTCTCTGTCATTTTCATGATATTTCAATGTCAGGATGGGGGAGCAGTGTCAAAGTGTGGATGCCCAGCTGCCTGCTCTCACTGGTCACACCTGCCGTCTTCAGCTCTGGGCTCTGGCATCAGACACTCCTGTCTTCCTGGGAGCACTGGGGAGCACTGCAGAGACTCATCTGGCTTCATCTTGGCTGCACTGCCCACCACCTGGTCCGTGCCTGCACTTCTGCCCTGTCTCTTGGAGACAGCTCAGCTACGTGACTTCATACACTGCAGCCACATCTGTGCCTTGGGTACAGCCAAAGGGGACACTGTCTCCCTTGCCCAGCACTGGGCACACTAACAATGCAATAAACACTTGAGTGTAACTGGCGTCAGGCCTCTGTTGAGCGGAAAGGATATTTCTTTGGGGAGAAAAGGTACCTATATTCTTGGAGCCTCTGTAGTTGAAACCTGCTGTCAGCTTGTGGTCTAGGGGGCAACGAGGCCAAAGATCTGCCCCTTCACCCTGCTGGGCTTGGTTGTGCCCATTTACAGAGAGAAGCCTGGGGTATTCCCAATGTACCAGCAAGTACATGAAGACAGTTTTGGATAATAAAAAGTCAAAAAAACTGCCGCTCATGTACCTTTATCCAAAAAGCCACCAGAAGATCAGTAAAAAGCCAGCAAACCAAGAAAACATGCATGGTATCTAGAAATACACTCCAACACAGACAGAAAAAGAATTCCAAAGTGACTGTGAAAGATATCAGGACGGCGACTGTACAGTAGAGACCGCACCAGCCGGGAACAGAAAGAAGCCCCGAGAGACACTTCCGAGGAGAAACCAATGATGGAAGTGTCTGGTGTGTCTGAACACAGGAAGAGGAGTGTGCACTTCTGTTGGAGAATTTGGGGGTGAATTAGTAATGCGTGTAGCAAAAACTAGGTAAACAAAGAGGCAAGTGATTATTAATCCTAGGGAAACACGAAGCTCTAACAGGGAAAAGCACTCAGAATGCTCTTCGTGGCTCGACTATAGCTAATGTTTACACTCATAATAATGTAAACCCTAAATATTGACTTAACCCCAGAGGGTAGTATCATTATATGGGGGAAAAATCAAAGATACAGATCAGGCATGGTGGCACACACCTGTATTTCCAGTGACTCGGGAGGCTGAGGCAGGAGGATTGTAATTTTGAGGCTAGTCTGGGCAACTTATTTATCTCTAAATAAAAAGAGAAGAGGTAGTATGCAGCTCCGTGGTAGAGCATCCCTGGGTTCAATCCTCGGACACGTAAATAAAGTAGACAGCAGGAGAGGGATCATACGCTAAAAGTAAATGAAAGCCATATCTGAACCCGAAAGGTCCTTTCAATGCCAGTGGGTCACTTAGGAAGGTCAATCTGAACACTAGAGAACAGGACTTAGAGGAAGAGAGAGAAAGGAAAGCCGGGTGTTCAGGGGAATCGCTTCTGCAAGCTCCTGTCCATCCCCACGCTCACAGGCCGGCCTCGTCACCCTCGCAGGCCACCACATCTTCCGCCTGTAAGGACCACAGTGTATCTGATTCTCACGCTACCCCGAGGGACCCCCTAACATGCCACAGGCTCCGGGCCACGGAGGCAGGATGCAGAAATCCCACCTATGGAGGCTTATTTGGGAGTCTCTAGCACTCAAGATTTAAAAACAATAAAAACCTACCAGTTGGAACCCTGCTGAGTCGTCTTGCTAATTTCCCTGTCCACTTGGCTACGGCTCTATCTGGTGGTCCAGCAGTCTTAAAATACCACGTTCAAGAATTTGTGTGAACTTCATACTCTTGGATGTGATTCTTTTGCACAATTTTGGCATTTCGCCTGAAAATGATGTCTCATAAAATGCCACATTTTTAATAAGAGTTCAAGGCCATCTACTCTTACCAGTTGCTCAAGCCAAACTCGTGGGGTCCTCTTGATGTCCTCACAACCTAAGCTCACTGCACAGGGAAGTCAATTTGCTGCACCTTTGAAGCACCCAAATCGGTTTCTTGCCACCTCCCCTGCCCCTCTCTGGCCCCAGCCACCAGGGCCTCACTCCTGGGTGGCCATGAAGGTGCCCAGTGGGTCTCTGTGCCTCCCTCTCTCCCCTTAACACACACTCTAACCCCTCGGCCGGGATGGCGGGGTCACAGAGGGCAAGTCATCTCCAGGTCAAAGCCAGGTTGCCTCTTCTCGGGAGCCACCCCTGCTTCCCTCCTTGCTCTGAGCTTCTTGCCAGCTAGGCACCCTGCAGCCCCGGCCTCTCCCTGGGAAGCTCTTCCCGCAGAGACCACCTGGCCCCTCCCTCACAGGTCAACTTGCTGAGCCTCCTCTCCTCAAGATGTCCTTTAAGTTGGGCCCTCCACCACGTGAGCACTGCCACCAGCCCACCTGCCCCTCCTCCCGGCGTCCCGACCTTCTAGTACCGTGTGACCTATTTGTTTCATTCCTCTGAGTGCCTCTCTCTTCACCTGCCCTAAAATTCTGGTTCTACCCTCTGATGTGTTCCTGATCCCCAGAGCAGTTTCTGCATATAATAGAATCTCAATAAATGCTGCTTGCATACATGACTGCTGGACCAAATTCAATTACATGTAAATCCGTCTCAGTGACGCGTAAGTGACTCATCATGCCACCTGTGTGTTGATGGAGCACCCTGGCCAAGCCCTTGCACCCATCTGTGTGCTTTTGTTCTGGACTGTGTGGCAGGGCGGGGGTTCAGAGCCCTAGAGAAGGGAGGAATGAGTACCCCAGGTCCCATACGGTGTGGTTCTGTATGCAGACAAGGAAGGCCCTTCACTTAGTGGTGTGCGTCTATATGTGGCTCTATTTTAATCTCTCCTTATGTGATTTGCTAGACTCATCTCTGCCAAGAAAGTATCACCGAGTGCATTATTAAACTTTATAAGGCTTTGGAATGAGCTCCAAGAAATGTACAGTGTACTGAGCCAAGCACATCTTCTTATGATAATCTTAAATCATCATTCTGTACCAATATTAAAAAAAAAAATTAGGTTAGAGCTGTTTCCATTTGTTTTGGGTAGGACTGAATAGCTGGCGTTTAGTGAGCTGTGTTACTTGCCAGGCCTGCACTTCACATACAGAACCTCGTTTTAATCCTCCAAGCACACCTTCTAGACTGCTGCCATGCACTTGGCTTCAGGGATGGGAAACTGTGGGAACTCTGAACAGAGGAGGAACTGAGCTGGGATTTGGTCCTGCAGAGTCATCCAAGCAGGGACTGTGTCTGGGCTCAGACTCCTGTGAGTGTGAGAAGGAAGTCCAAGCCCCATCCTCAGGAGGAGGGCAGCGAGTCTGTTCCACCCCTCCCATGCCCAGGTCTCACCCCACACACCCCAATCTAAATGGTGCAGAATGATGATCCAAGATGTCTGTGAAACCCACGTGATGAGGCGTATGGCAGTTTGGGAGCTCATTCCGAAGCCTCATCCACGGGCCTCGTTCACCTTGGTCGGCTCCTGCACCTACACAGACGGGGCTCAGCCACCACATCTCAACATTGGAGCAGCACAAAACAACTCTCAGGGAAAGGCCTGGGGCAGCACCTGCTTCCTGTCTTTCTCCTTGCTCTTGCTCTAGAAGATCCCAATCCTCTGCTTTCATGTCCTTCTTCCCAGAATTAAAACTACCATCAGGAACTGAAACAACCAAACCAGAGAACACAGTTTTCAGAGTGGTTTCCTCTGAGGCCATCCTCCAGGCCTGACTCCGTGGTGAAAACGTAGCATGTTCAAGTACCTTGTGGCATTAATGGTAATTTACAGCTACACTAGGTTTTTCCCTCGAGGGAACAAATTTCAGTTGGAATTCATTAATTTTGACAGTTTGCCTATCACACTAGAATAGATTCGCTGAGTCACAGAAACTTCTCCAAAGAGAGAAGAATTACATTCTCCTTGCTACTATGCCTTCACAACAGTGTGGATCTTAAGCATTCTCAGGGCAACTAGAAATGCCTTCATAAGCCTGGCATCAGTGGGAGCGGCTTGGTCTTCACCAGCTGCAAACCCAACAGCCACCAGGTCCTGCTCCTGACACACCTCACACTCCCTGCAGGCGGTGCTATGGGCCAGGGCACCCCTGAGGCCCAGAAAAAGGCCATAAAATAGAGTCCTTTATCCCACATGGGAAATGCAATTTGATGGGACCTGATACTGTTTGGAGGACTGTCCTGCAGGCCTATGTTTTCTAGAAAGTTGGGGTTGGGGTGGGTGACTGGCTGTTGCCAAATGAATTCTGCAGAACCTGTTTAAATCCAAAGCAGTACGACTTGTAAAATATTTTCTTCATGAAGACTTCTAAAAGTCAAATTGAGTTGTAATGCCTGAAAATGATTACTGGTACGTTTCAAATTGGACCCACCAGGACCACCCATTTCCAGAAGGGAGAATGAGGACGGTGCCAGTCACAGCAACTTCCAGTGTCTGATGAAGACAAAATGCGTCAAGTCTGACAAGGCATCATAAGGAGAAAACCACGCCCAGAGAGTTCATCAAGGGATACCCCGGGACCGCCAGCCCAGCTCATGGTCTGCCTCCCTGTGAGGATGCCCTGGTGAGAGACACTGCAGGAGGGTTGCCAAGACAACAGAGTGGACAGGAGAGGGTGGGGCGGGAGCCAGAACCCACTCACTGTCCTCCAGACTCCAAGTCAGTGAGGTCTCCTGCCTATGTGGGTCAGCCACATGTCATCATCTAATGCTTCTGACAAGCTCAGCTGGACTATTGCAGCCCGGCATGGCCACCACCAGAAAACACTATAAAGCTTTTCTCTAGCCATCAGAAAAAAAACTTTAGCCCAAACAAGGTGAACCTATGACTATTACCAGAACTAAAGTCATGTCTTACATGTGGACTGACTCTATGCCTTTAAAAACAAAATACTTTAAATCACTTGGAATCATTTAAAGTAGGAGGCTAGCCTTCTACAAGAACGCCCGAGGCAACAAACCTACACTTCAGCAAGAATGTATGGAGACAGGGATGCGAGCTGTGAGTAGAGATGGTCTGAGGAAGTGCCCAGGAGGGGGCCCAGCCCTGTGCAGTACTGCGAGAAGGATCTGACAAAAAGTGACAGTCACTAAGTCTGCGGAGCACTCTGCTCTTGATCTCCTGTGGCCCCATCGGCCCAGGAGGCAGGTGTGACCACGGTCCTCCCTGTGGAGAAGAGAAAGCTGAGTCTGAAAGGCACTTGTCACAGGTTCCAGGGCAGGAGGCCTGAGTCTGCGAGGTCTGCTAGAACAGAGCTCTGCAGATTGAAGGCCACACAGCAGGAATGCACTTCCTCGCAGCTCCGGGGCCACTAGTCCATGGTCAAGGCATGGACAGCGTTGGCCCTATCTGAGGCTTCTCTCCATGACTTGTGTCGCCTCTCAGAGTTCTCACTGGTCCACCCTCTGCAGGTGTCTGTCCTGATCTCTCCTATGAGGACATCAACTTGCTGATTGGAACCCACCTAATGACCAGAAGAGACAACAGAGGACCATTTTGATAGAAGAATTTTGAAAAGTCTGAGATGGCTGTCATAGGCAGAACTGACTCTGAAGTAGGAGGTCAAGGGAGGAGGATTTCTACCTCTGAAAAGGACTGCCCACCGTGGAAGGCTTTGGCAGGACGTTTCAGAAGCGTGAGGAATCGGTGCAGCCAGGAGACGTGCAGGTTGATTTGACCCTGTCTAGGTTCTTATGCTTTCCAGCTAAGAAGGGAGAAATGATTAAGACGCCGCCCGCCCGTTGCCCTGCCTTAGAGTCCACTCCACAGCTCCATCTCCTTGAGGCTCCTTTTCTGATTGATGAGAACGAAGGTCTTGAAATTAACTACATGTTGGCTCTAATTCCTCAAATAGCTCGCACAGTTACTGAGACAAGTTCAAGTGAACATGCTTTGCAAAATAAGTTACTTTTTGCCCCTAAAGTGCCCTTAATTAGTTACATGTATCATAAAACTGGAAGATTATAGCTTGAATCTCACATAAAAGTATATGAATGATGCATTAAAAAATGCTGTTGGAGAGGAATCCAATGGAAAGAAGGCATTAGTGATTATTATCACTATCCAATGACATTGTGTGCTGGTCCTGGGCCGGGAGCCAGCCCCAGGGACGGTCACTCTGATGATCACTTTCTATTCTTCTCACTGTGTAGAGTGTCTGCTTCTCTGTGCTGTGTAAGATCCCTGTGATTGGCAGCCGAGATGAACGCATAGCACGACCGGAGACAATTACCACGATAGCTGAGCACTGATACAAAAACATTTGCATCTGCTTTTCTCCTGATATTCAAAAAACATTCTCTGAAATCAGTATCTTGCTGCCACACACACAAAAGAACTGTGCTAGGCCCTGGGGGTGGCACAGGGAGGACACAGAGGCAGGCAGCTGCTGCCTTCACATGCAGTTCACAGGCGGCAGCACAAAGGAGAAGGGCAGACAGGAAGTGGAGGGGCGGAGGACACTGGGGAGAACCGAGGGCAGGTGAGTACTGGCCAGCAGCAGGAAGGAGGGTGCTGTCACAGGGTACTCAGCACTTTCAATGGCCGACTCTCTGTCTTTCTTTTAGAGAGTCCTACTCCACTATGGGCAATTTTGTCCCCTAAGGAGCATACGGCTATGATGGAGATGCTACTGACCATCACTACCAGGGTCTTCAGGATGCGGCATCTCATGAGCACAGGCCAGGCGTAACGCCAAACATCTGTCCACCCAGCCCCAAATGCAACAGCCGTGCACTTGGGGGAGCCTTGGAGAGAGCCTGTCAGAACTTCCCTCCCCTGCCCACTTCCATATGTGGGAAGGAACCTGGAGAAGAGAAGGAAGTGGCCTGGCCCCTTCGTCCCTCTCACCGACATCTCCTTGACTGCAGGGAGCACGTGCTCTGCTCTCTCCCACCCAAGAACTGCCGCAGACCCTGCCTGTGGATGGGGAGGGGCTCTGGAGGTCTGGCTGGGCCTGAGCCTGGGCTTCAGTTGAGGAAGATATTGTTGCCACCCATCAGTCTCCAGGCCCAAACTGGGATTGTCATCAAAAGACCGTATCTGGATCCCATCTGATGCCTCTCATGATCTCTAAATGGGTTCCAGCTGTGGGCAAGGTGTCTCACTGGTGTCCTCAAAATCCCAGCATCAGTTACCCTGGAGTCTGTCTGCAGTGGGTGAAGGGCCCCAACTTAAGTCTACAAATGTTGGCACTTATAAACAATGAGCAGATTCAGTTGGGTGCAGGTTAAATTAGATGAGCACTGACTCAGGGTCACCTGGGGACCCAAGCCACCCCAAGGAATTCTGAACGTGGCCTGGAGAAGACATTAGGCATCTCCACCCAGGGAGACCTTGCTTTAGCAGCTCTCAACTGGAACAGCTTCCCGGGAGCTCAGACTGTGAGCTCCTCCAGAAGAGCCTGGATAATATTTTTTAAATGATCATCAACCACATTGAAAAAGTTCTTTAGAGCTCACTGGCAGAACCTGTCATCAGAACTAGCATACAGAAGGACAAAGAAGCCTCTCTTAGAGAACCCTGAGTCTGTACTGCAGGGCACTAGTCCCTCGGTCTGCTCTGGATATAAACAGAATTGCTTGCAAACCTGCAGATAATGCACCTGCAGCCCCTCCCTCAAAGCTCAGCTGAGACCCCCCATTCCCAGCCCAGACTCCCGGCCGGCCAGCTCTAGCTTGATTTCCCCTGCCCCTGTTTTAACTGGTACCTCATCCCCACCTTCTTGAGGCCTTGCACATTTACAGAGAAAAGTGTAAATGCTTTGGGGAGAGAGAAGAGCAGATCTGGAAGTTTAACTCATCTCTAGCTACATCTATGACAAAAAGTAGAAATGCTCACTGGTTTGAAGCCTAAGCCCATCAACTCTTCACAGATCAATTTCTCAAATCACTGTCTCCAGAAGTGAGGTAGCACGAGCTCAGACGCACTCCTGTTTCCCTGTATAGCAGGCCTGCGTGTGTATCATAGTCGCGCTGGTCCAGCTGCTTGTCCTCCTCCCTCACCTGATTGAAAGTTCCCACCAGGTACGCACAGATGCCGGCCCACCCATGCAGCACCAACACCCACACACCACCAACACAAGCTGGTCTCTGACTGTTTACTGAATCAACTTGATTCAAAGGATCTATGCGCAGAGAGGTCATGAACAGGAAACACAGCTAGCCAAGTGACCCTGAACTCACAGTGAATAAATGCCACAAAAAGAGTGTTTCAATGCACTGTGTTCCTCTGATATGACGCTTATATAGAGCAATCTGGAGACAGGCACCTAGGTCCTGAGAGAGGCTGCAACCTCTCACCCTCTCACCTGGCACCTCTGCTACGGGGAACCTGTTTTACAATAACGATCCCCCCCCAGCCCTTGTGCAGTACCTGACCACGTCACAGACGCTGTTAACAACTCTGAGTTACCCTGCATCCTTTAGTCTTCACAAAATATTATGGGGCGGGTATCGGAATCTGTGCATTTTAGGAGAGTGGACAGAAGCTTCCAGACATTAACCAAAGCACCAAAGGCCAGAATGCCCACAGGGCTGCTGAGTCATGCTCCAAACCCAAATCCTCTGGGGTTGAATTTTATTTTTTATTTGTAAAACTCAGACTCTGAATTGGCAGACTTTTCTCTCACCCCAAACTCTCGACCAGCTGTCCCACCACCAATCCCAGTTCAACTGGACTCTGCCACTGACAGGCCGGAGTCAGCGCAGACCCTGTGGTGTGAGTGCTGTTTCCAAGTCCCCTCACTTCAGGTGCTGGGTCCCCAGGCTGCCCACATGTTGTCCAACCTGGCTGCGTAGCCAGGAGCTCCCCCCAGTCCCACATGCTTTATGCAGACCACGTGTTAGAAAGGCTCATTTAAATCCATTAAATCCCCATTCATCATAAACAGTAAAGGGTATTATTCAGGAACAGCCAGACGGAGAGATGTGTAGGGCAATGTAAGGGACGAGGGCGGGCACATGCCGTGTCCTCCTGGGCATGCCACCCACACACTTGATGTGTTCACCCATGGAAAGTTCTCAGCCCAAACCAGTCCTTGAGGGGTTTGTAATGGTGGTCCCATTGTTTAGGAGGATTGATTAAATCCTTGGCCATTAGAGATTGAATGCCCTCTCCAACCCTGACCAGAGATCAAGACCAAGGCTGAAGGCTCCAAACCTCCAACCATGCCGGGGTCTTTTTAATTTTTGTCTGTACATATTTTTTAAATTGTCATTGTGCTTTTGAATCGATGCTTTCTCTGTAGTATTTTTATTGGTGCATTCTAGTTGTGCACATGATGGGATTTGCTGTTACATATTCTTTCATGCACACAATAGAACAAGGATTTGGCCAATATCACTCCAGCACTCCCCTTCCTCCCTCCTCAACCTTCTGGTTCTTTTCCTCAATTTTACAAACCTTCCTTTCCTTTCTATGAGATTCTCCAACACTCTGCCCCTACCCCACCTTCCTTTTCCTTTTTCCTCTCTAACTTCCACCTATGAGAGAAAACAGATGACCCTTGACCTTTTGAGTTTGGCTTATTTGACTTAAAATCCACTTTCCTGAAAATGACAAAATTTATTTTTAAATGACTAAATAAAACTCCTCTGTGTATATACAACATATTTTATTTATCCATTTGACCACTGATGGACCCCTAGGCTGGCTCCATAGCTTGGCTACTATGAATTATGCTGCTATAACCGTGGGGATGCATGTCTCACTATAGTAGCATGACTTGAATTCTTTAGAACAAAGAGTCCGAGTGGTATAGCTGGGTCAAATGGTGGTTTCGTTCCTAGTCTTTTGAGAAACTTCCATACTATTCTATGGAAATAGTTTAAAGGCGTGACTTCTCTTCCACATCCTCTGCAGCATTTATTGTTGTTTGTATTCTTGATGACTGCCATTCTGACTGGTTTGAGATTTAAAAAAAAAAAAAATCTCAGTATAGTTTTAATTTCCTTTTACCTAATTGCCAATGAGACTGAATAAGTCTTCACATATTTGTTGGCCATTTGTAGTTCTTCTTTTAAGACGTGTCTGTTCAATTCATTTGCCCATTTATTAATTGGGTTATTTGGATTTTGCCAGTAAGTTTTTTGATACTTTATATATTCCATGTTAATCTGCTGTCAGAAAAGTAACTCTCTTCATATTCATAATTGTTTCCTTTTCTGTGCAGAAGTTTTGAAATTTGATATTGTCCCGTTCGTCAACTCTCGACATTATTTCCTGAGATTTATGGGCCCAATGGGGAAGTCATCATCTGTGCCTAACTGCTGGAGTGTTGATCCCATATTTTCTTCTAGGAGTTGCATCATTTCTGGTAGAATTTCTAGGTCTCCCATCCATTTGGAGTTGATATTTTTGTAGGGTGAGAGATAAGGGTTCAGTTTCTACCTATGGATAACCTTTTTCCCAGCACCATTTGTCAAAGAGACTTTCTTTTCTGCGATGTATGTTTCCCCCAGTGTAGGTACCTTAGTCAAGGACCAGATGTCTGTAGATGTGTGGCTTTGTCTCTGTGTCTTCTCTTTGTGCCATTAGTCCATATATGTCAGGACTCTGCAGTCTGGGTTACTGTAGCTCTGTACTATGACGTGAAGGGAGGGTTGTCATGCTTCCAGCACTGAGATTTTTACTTAGGAATACTTTGGCTGTTCTGGGTCTTTTATTCTTCAAATGAATTTTAGGACTGTTTTTTCAAGTTCTGTGAAAAATGTCATTGGTATTTTGATGGGGATTCATTCAACCTGTGCATTGCTTTTGGTAGTATGGCCATTTTAACAATGTTAATCCTGCCTATCCATGAACAAGGGCGGTCTTTCCATCTTCTGAGGTCTTCTACAATTTCTTTCTTCAATGTTCTATAGTTTTCATGGTAGAGGTTTTTACCATTTAGATTTATTCCTAGGTATTTTTTGAAGCTATTGTGAATGGAATTTCTTTCTTCATTTCTTTCTTAGCAGATTTGTTGTTGGGTATATAGGAAAGCTATTGATTTTTCTATGTTGATTCTGTAACCTGAGACTTAGTTAATTTGTTTACTAGCTGTAACAGTCTTTTAGTGGAGTTTTTTTGGATCTTCTAAGTATAGGATCATATCACCTGCCAATAGTGGTAATTTGACTTCTTCCTTTCCCATTTTTACCCTTTTATGTTCTTCTTCTACCTAATCACTTTGGCTAGAATTTCTAGCACTACATTAATCAGGAGTAATGAGAGTGGAACATCCTTATCTTGTTTCAGATTTTAAAGGAAATGCCTTAGTGTTTCTTTATTTATTAAAACATTGGCTTTAGGTTTTTCATATATACTCTTTATGTTAAGATAGGTTCCTTCTATCCCTAGTTTCTTCATCTTTTTTTTTTTATCATGAATGGGTATTAATTTTGTCAAAGGCTTTCTCTGCCTCTATTGAGATGACTGAGTGATTTTTGTCCTTAATCTATTTATGGGATGAATCACATTTATTGATTTGCATATATTAAACCATCCTTGTGTCCCTGGAATAAAACCAACTTGATCATGATTTACAATCTTCTTAATATGTTGCTGAATATGAGTTATTACTATTTTATTAAGAACTTTTGCATCCAAGTTCATTAGGAGTATTGTTCTATAATTTTCTTTCCTGGATGTGTTCTTGTCTGGTTTTGGTTTGAGTGTGATACTGGCTTTCATAGAATGAATTTGGAAGTGTTCCACCACTTTCTATTTTATAGAATAATTTGAGAAACACTGCTATTAGTTCTTCTTTAAAGATTTGGTAGAATTCAACTGAGAATCTATCTGATCCTTGGCTTTTTTAAATTACTACTTGATTCTCATTTTAAGTTATTTGTTTAGGTTTTCTATGTCCTCTGGATTCAACTTTGGCAGGTCATATGGGTCCATAGATCCATCCATTTCTTATAGGTTTTCCAATTTATTGGAGTATATGTTTTCAACATGATACCAAACGATCCTCTGGATTTCAGTGATGTCTGCGGTGATTTCTACTTTTTCATTTTTAATTTTATTAATGTGAATCTTCTTTTTCTTTTGGTTACTTTGGCTAAGGGCTTATCCACCTTGTTTATATTTTCAAAAAACAACTCTATTTCATTTGTAGTTCTTTTTGTTCTCAATTTCATTGATTTCTGATCTGATATTAATTATTTCTTTCCTTCTACTGATTTTGGAATTGGTTATTTCTTCTTTTTCAAGAGCCTTGAGATGCATAATTAGGCTGCTTATTTTGGATTTTTCTGATTTTACTATGTAGGCTCTTATACTATACACTTTCCTCTTAGGCCTGCCTTCCTAGTGTCCCTGAGGTTCTGTAATGTTGCATCATTATTTTCATTTGAGTCTAAGAATTTTAAAAATTTTCTACTTATTTCTTATATAGCCCATTCATCATTCAAATATTATATTGTTCAATCTCTATGTGTTTATGTAGTTTCTGTATTTTTTTGGCATTGACTTTTAATTTCATTCCATTATGATATAGAAAGATACAAGGAATTTTATCATTTTTTCAGTATTTGCTAAGAGTTGCTTTGAAACCTAAAACATGGTCTATTTTGAAGAAGTTTATGAACTACTGAAAAGAAAGTGTATTAAGCTTCTGCTAGATGAAATATTCTATATATGTTTGTTAAGTCCACTTTATTTATAATATTTTTTAGGTCCAAAAATCTTTGCTAAGTTTATGGCTAGATACCTATCTAATTCTGAGATGGCTGTCTTAAAATCCCCAGTATTATTGGGCTGGAGTCTATCTGAGGCTTTAATTTGAGTAGCGTCTCATGTAATTAGTTGCACACATATTTGGGTCATAAATATTTATTATTGCTATATATTCCTGTTCAATTGTTCTCTTTACCAGTATATGAAGTCACCTTCTTATATCTTCTGAATAATATTGTCTTGAAATCTGCTTTGTCAAATATGAGAGTAGCTTCTCCTGCTTGTTTGGGGGATCCATTCACATGGCACATCAATTTCCATCCTTTCACTTCAGCCTGTTGCTGTCTTTTCTTATAAGGTGTATCTCTTGCAAACAACATATCATTGGGTCTTGTTTTCTAATCCATTCTTGTCGGTCTATGTCTTTTAATTGGACATTTGATTTCATTTACATTCAATGTTATTATAGAGAGATGTTATTAATTTCTGACAATTTGATTTATTTCTAATGTTTAATTTGTCCTGTTTATCACTTGCTTAGCTATTCTTCAATGAGATTTTTTAATTTTTGAATTCTGGGGTTTATTTCTTCTGTGTGAAGTGTTTCTTTAAATAAGTTCATAGTGCTAGATTGGTATTCATAAATTCTTTTAGTTTCTTCTGATCTAGGAAGGTTTTAATTTTCTCTTCAATTTTAAAGGGTAGTTTTTATTGATATAGGAATCTTGGTTGACAGTTTTTTCTTTCAGGACTTGTAATACATCATTCCAAGCCCTCCTGGCTTTCAGAGTTTGTGTTGAGAAATTAGAAATGATTCTGATTGGCTTGCCTCTTAATGTGGCCTGATATTTTTACCTTGAGGCTTTTAAAATTCTATCCTTGTTCTCTATATTAGACATTTTAATTATAATATATCCTGAAGAGGTTCCTTTTAGATCTTGTCTATTTGGGGTTCGGAATGTCTCCTGTACCTGGATGTCCATCTTGTTCTCAAGGTTTGGGAATTTTTTTGTTATTATTTCCCTGAAGAGGTTAACCATGAGATCAACCTGCATCTCACAACATTCCTCAATCCCAGTGATTCTTAAATTTGGTCTCTTACTGTTGTCCAAGAGTTCTTGTATATTCTGATCATGGTTATTATGTATTTCCTTTTCTTTGATGCTGTCTGAATGTTCAAGACTAGCCACTTTGTCTTGTAGCACTGAGATTCTGTCTTCTGCATGATCTACTCCATTAGAGAGTGTTTCAACTGAACATTTTATTTTATTTACTGTGTCTTTCATTTCTAAGAATTCTCTTCAGTTGTTTTTCATAATTTCTATCCCCTTATTAAATTTCTCATTCATATCCTATACTGACTTAATTCATTCAGTTTTTCTATTTTCCCTTGGTATTCATCGATCAATTTTATGATGATTTATTTGAAATCTTTATTTGATATAACTTCAATATCTTTGTGATCAGTTGCTAGTGAATGATGAACTTTAGAAGATATCATGTTACCTTGTTTTTTCTTAATTCTTATATTCCTGTGTTGAATTTTATGCATCTGTTGGGAGGTATTTCTCTTCCACTCTTATGTGTGGGTCTTTTAGGGCAGGGTCTTCACTTGCCAAAATGTCCTAGAGTGAAGTAGATTGGTACCCCCTCGTATATGTGGTATCCACAGCCTTTGTGTTACCTCTCTGTTTTTGCTGAATGTCTGTGAGTAAAATGTGAGGGCCCACCCCTTGTCCTTTCTACTTGGGGCCTGATGATTGGCTTGGGTTTTTGTCTCTTCTATTTTTTGTATTAAAGTCCAGTTGAAGATTGTCATTAATTTGTGTGTGGAACAAGGTGCACTTTCTTTTGGCTAAGTTTAGTTCAGCAGCAGAGTCTCTACCCTGTGAAATTGCAGTGTTCCTATAGGTTACCTGCACTTCAAAGGCTAGGGGAAAACAAGCAGCAATAACAATTGATACAAAGGCTATACAGCATTAACACAAATACCTGTTCTCTACTATATCTACAACAATGACTACCACAGAAACACAAGAATGGTGGGGTCAGCGATTGTCCACAGCAAAGACAATAAAAACCCAGGAACTAGATCTTGCATTAATGACAGATGTCTACTATGTAATCCATAGCAGTAAAAATTGCAACACAACACAAATGGTGAGGGCAAGAGTCATAAACAAATTAGTTTTAAAAGATTATAAAAATACAGCTTATTAAAAGAAAATGTGATAGGAAAGTAGAAGACAGTTCGGAACATTCAAAAAATGAACAAAGAGAATGCTCAAGAGATGTACCAGGTGGTGGTTATAAGCAAGGAGGCGGAAAAGGAAGAGAAACAAAGTAAAGGCAGAGAAAAATAAGAATAATAAAATTTGGCTGTTATCAGGAGAAGAAAAGAGAGAAAGAGAAACAGACCAATGAAAACAAAATCTATGAACCAAACACCCTAACCCTCAAGGAAAAGGCAAGGAAAAACAACTATATTTAAGAATGCTAAAAATGAGAAAAAAAATATGTATCTGCATATACGTGTATTGGATGGTCCTCATCTATGCCCACCCGTCCTCCTTTCCACTTTTTTCTAGGGCTGTGTACTGAGAGGGAGAGCAAGGGGCTGAGGATGGGAAGCCCCTTCCTCTTTTTGAGCTCACTAAGCTGCAGCTGGAGTGGCCTAAGACGGAAGCTGGCTGAAGTAGCTCTCAGCTCTCTTCTCACCAGAATAGGGTAGAATGGGGAGGGAAGTATGTCAGGTGGAGTTTTATTTACACCCACCGGATTGGAGCATCCCAGGGCGGGTCTGCTGCAGTGGAGTTTCTGAGGCTGGTATTTAGGTCTAATCAGGCCCCGGGGTCTTGGTTGGGGGGTGATTGCTCTGGAGATGTTAGAGCAACACACCCCTAGGGCCTGGAAGCTGCCAAATTCTGTCTGGGGTCTGGATCCCAGGAGCTTCCCAAGAATTCCACTCATGGGGCCCAGGAGCCAGTCCTCCACACCCTCTGCTGCCCATGAGCACAGCCTTCCCAGGCTTAATCCCTGAGTGTGGACACACCCTCCTGACCTGCTTCAGCTGGTCACATAAACTGCTAGACTGAAAGGGAAGCAAGCTGGACTCCCTCTGACCTTCTGATTGGATTCCCCTGGGTGCAGTCCTCTCTGTGCCTGTTTCACTAGTGTCCTGCTAGGTGTGCCCTAGGTTGTGTGGAGGCGCTGGCTGGGACCTGACTCCTGCAGCAGCAGCGGCAGCTTGGTCACCTCAAGGTGGCGCCACCAGCCAGTTGGGAACCTGAGTACTTTTCAGGCACCACTGCACAGTGCAGTCTCTGGCTCAGCTGAGTTCAGGCTGCTTTTCTGACCTCAGGTGTTTCTCTATACATCTGCCTGTCAGGTTTCTCTCTGTTCTCCTCCCTCTGGGCTGAGCCAGTGCTGCTGCCAGTGCTACCACCAGTGCGCAGCCAGCTGGGCTCCAGTGGAGTCTTCTTTGTTTAATGCACCCAGCTTTCTGAGTCTCTGAGACACTCTGACTGTCCAATACTGAATTTTAGTGAAACCCCTGTTTCACCCCCACCACCCCCCATTCAGAGCAGGGCTCCCACTGCTTGAATCCCGAGCCATGAAGCAACTAGGACTGCAGGCTCCCTCCAATCCGCCATCTTGAATCCATCTCTGCCTTGGTGTTTTTGATGACCAACCCGTCCTAAAGGTAGCTAGGATCCTGTCACCTCATTAGAACAGAAAAGGCCCTTATCATCTACAGAGTTCAGAGATTTTAGGAGCTCTGTGCCAGGAATGAGAGACAAAAGTCAAATACCTTCTATGAAGCCTTATGCCCACGCTTCTTGGTTCCACAATGTATGCTGAGTTTATGATCTTAACAGCCAAATTTGTTTTTTTGTAGCAAGTTATCCTTTTCTATCTTATTTCAATCCCTATAAAGTTGAAATTATCAAAATAATTTATAAGAAAATGATTTTTCATCACATTAGTTCTAATATATACACTATTATGAATAAAAATATTTTTAAAAGACTACAATTTACCATAAAAATGTTTAAGATACAATGTTCATCAGAAAGCCAAGTTATTATTAAATTGGGATTTAGATCAGAAACTAAGTAAATAAGTAGAAAATAAGTCTAAGGAATATTATAGAACTACTGGAATCAGAACTGCCGGGGCCTGTGACCAGCCCTGCCGGTGGACGGGGAGTTGAAGGGATGCCAGTCTGGGCCTCAGCAGGAGGCATGTCTCTCCTGTGTGTCTGTCCTTGGTTCCAGGGCACTGGTCCTCAACGGGGGGACCCTGGCAGTCCGCAGGTGTGCAGACCTTCACCTCACTGATGATCTGCTGAATCTGACCCTGAGACTGCAGACACTAAGACATCCAGCCCAGAGCCTCCGGGGCAGCCCAGAACCCTGGGGACATGGCTCATTATTTAACTCCCACTGTCACGAGGGCTCGTGGCATTACTGTCTCTAGCCATGATCACCTGTATCTGGCAGGCAGGGTTGGTTTGGATTATTCCACTCCTTTCCTTCTCAGAAATGACTTCAGCACTTCCACCTCTCATGAAGGGATGCCTCTGGGTGCTGCAGGTGGGCGGCTTCTTGCCAACATTCAACCAAGAGCACAGTCACACCCACGTGTGAGCCAAGGAAGCCACTAGTAGAAAGGGGCTGGCACAGCACTCTGCAGATGCGGACATGCGACTCCTGTGAGGAGCAAGCACTACGTTAAGTGCATTTCCAGCTTGAGATGGGAACCTCCGCATCCTGCAGCCGCTCTGCGCCACCTTGCAAGCCAGGCAAAGGGAGGCGAGGACAGGGGCAGTTTGGCCAGGACCTAAAGCTGTGTGCTTAGTCCCTGTGGCCAAACTCAGGGCAGCCCCGTGGGGAAGTCTGGAAACCACCCAGAGCACTTGCTGACCACAGGTGCCCCTCCCTCCATGTGTTTCCCACACATTAGTGCCACTGGGAATAATAAGCTCCTCTTTAAAATTCAAGACTTTCAGAGCATCAGGCCTCATTTACATTTGAGTGCAAATTGCTTTAATCATATAATTTTCTGCATTTGTCGAGTGCTGCTGTGTGTTTTAAGAAGGCACAATTTTGGTTTGGATGGAGCAGATGGAAGGGAAGTTTGGGATCCATCTGGATGGAGTCAAGTTGTTGGACTTAGGCAAGACAGACTAAGGACCATTGACTTCCAGATGGCAGGACTCTGGGGTGAGGAGGGGACTCAGAAAGGCAGGGAGGGTGAGTGGGGGCGACTGCATTCAGCCCTCCATGTCTACAGGCTGCACATCCATGGATTTGACCAAATGCAGATTTTAAAAAATGGAGGAAAAAATGTGTCTGTACTGAAGATGTACAGTGTTTTTTTCTCATTGTTATTCTCTAAACAATACAGTATGACAAAATAACTCTATTCCTTAGAGTTATTTTCCACTTATTTACTTAGTTTTTGATCTAAATCCCAATTTACACAGCACTTGCAGAGTGCTAGGTATTATAAGTAATCTAGAGATGATTCTAAGTATACAGGAGGAAGAATGTGCACAGGTTCTATGTCAATATGACAGAGGCCTTGTCCCTGCACACGTCTTTTGTAATCTGTTAAGGTCGAAATCAAGGCAATCCGAAGTTTAGAGTGATTCTTAGCAGCAGATCTCAATGAGGTATCATTCCTCCAGTCTAGAGTCGCCACCTTGCAGTCCCCCAAGGCATCTTGGCCAAGCTGTGTGCCACACAGATGGGCAAAGACTGTTAGCCTCACACAGAATGTAGTGGGGAGGGAGCAGAATAGCAGTCCCAAGGATGCTTTTACAGAAGAGTGGCCTATAGTCTGAGGAGGAGCAGTGATCAGAAAAGAACTGGAGGTGGTCTCTGGTCCTCCAGAAGCAGGAGACAAGCCCCACGATGCATGGAGGAGACCCAGTGTGGCTTGAGACCTGTGATGGACCTCCCTGGTGTTCTAGTTAGTCGCCACAAACCTTCACGTTAGAAATGCCAAAGTTGGAAGGTTGTCAGGCAGACGGAATGATACTACACACCTATGATGCACAGAACGAGGGACTGACATTTTTTTATCCACAGAAACACATACACACTCACCTCCCGAGAAGGACTCCATGCTTTGACCCCTCTGCATTCTGAGGGGGCCCAGCTTCTCCACCACACACCAAGGAGCAGACCTTCTCAAAACCTGACGCAGGCTGAGCACAGCCTTCCTTGGGAGAGCATCAGAAATGCATAGCTCAGTCTCCAACCTCAGACCAATGGAATCAGAACTTACCGGGGTTTTTATTAATTAATTTAGTTATTTTAATTAGGCATTTATGACAGCAGAAGGCAGATTGATTTATTGTATATATAATGGCAGCACAACTTTTCATTTCTGATTGTGCATGATGCAGCGTTACACCAAATGTGAAGTCATACATGTACCTGGGACAATAATGTCCATCTCATTCCACCATCTTTCCTGCTGCCATAGCCCCCTTCCCTCCCTCCCTTTGTCCAAAGTTCTCCCATTCTTCCCACAACTCCCCGCCCCCACTGCCATTATGGATCAGCATCCACTTATCAGGGAGAACATTCAGCCTTTGGTTTTTTGCGATTGGCTTACTTTGCTTAGCATGATATTCTCCAACTCCATTTACCTGCAAATGCCAAATTTTATTCTCTTTTAATGTTAACTAATATTCCTTTGTGTATACACACCACAGTTTCTTTATCCATTCATCTATTGAAGGGCATCTAGGTTACTTCCACAGTTTACCTATTGTGAATTGAGCTGCTATGAACATTGATGTGGCTGTGTTAGTATAATATGCTGATATTAAGACCTTTGGGTATAGACTCAGGAGCTGGGTCAAATGGAGGTTCCATTTGAAGTTTTCTAAGGAATCTCCATACTGCTTTCCAAATTCTTACCAGGGTTTTAGTAAGCCTGTAGATTCACCTAGGATACTTCTAAAAACAGTTGTAATGAGAATACTGACTCTGCACCAGGCGTGGTCACAGGACAGATATAGACCCCAGTTCTAGAGTGTGTCGCTGGTGGGCAGCAGAAAAGGCCGACCATTTACAACCACACAGCTGGGCATGTGCAACTGCAGTGGGTGCCAGCACATCTCTGCACAGCTGCGTGCACAGCTGAAGCCCAACAGAATCCCGATACCCCGGGACTTCCGGCAGCTTCAGCTTCTTCTGCTGGCATTGCTGGTGGCTCCGCAGAAGTCACAGCAGGGGAACCGACACTGAGCTGCTTTCCTGTGGTTTCAGTGGTGACCACCAGAGCTACTCCTGAATGGGGACACATCTGGACGGGCTCCGCCGAGTGCACCTTCTCTCTCGTTGGCTGAGGGCCTTGCATCTTGGCACAGCCCTGCTGGTCCGGCTCTGCTTTCCTTACGTGAGCCTTTGGCATCTTATCCATGAAATGACTGCTGAGAGCCATGTCCTGAGGCTCTCCCCTGGGCTCTTCGGGGCGTCTCGGGTCTTCAGGCCCTACGTTCACATCTTCAATGCAGTAGGAGCGGCTTTTATACTTGGTAGAGACACGGCTCCACTTCCGTAATTTTTCCATGTGGATATTCAGTTTTCCCAACACCACTGTCAAAAAGACTATCCTGTCTCCACTGTGCATTCCTGGTGCCCTAGGACAGACCAGCTGACCATGGGTGTGTGGGTTTCTTTCTGAGCTCTCTGTTCAGCTTGCCTCTGGACCGTGATGGGCTGTTTTCACCACTGAGGCCTTGTAATGTATTTTGCAATCAGGAAGTGTGAGACCTCCAACTTTGTTCTTCTCTCTGAAAACCGAGGTGGCTATTCAGCTCCCTGGTGGTTCCACATGAGTCTTAAAATTGTCTTTTTTATGTGTGTGGAAAACAACATTGGGATTTTCACAGATGACTCAGTGAGTTTGTGCTGCTGTAACAAACTACCACAGACTGGGCCGTTTATACAGAACAGAAATTTTGTTCTCATAGTTTGAGAGGCCAGGAAGCATAAGGTCTAGGCAATGTCAGGTTCAGTATCCTGTGAGGGCTGCTGTCTACGTCCCATGCGGTATTTCCTAGCCACTGCTCTGGAGTGAAGAAGTGTGTTCTTACATGGTGGAGAACGACATGCAGGCTCTTGGTGAGAGCTTGAACCAGATATTGGCATCAAGTTTTGGCATCTGAATTTTGAAAGGGACACATTCAAGCCATATCAAGAGGGGTTCCTCTGGATACCTAGACTACTTGGGGTGGTATAGACATTTTAACACTACTGTCTTCCAGTCCGTGAATGCAGAATACTCTTATTTTTGCTTGTTCTTCTTAAATGTACCTTTTCAAAGTTTTGTAGTTTCAGTATGCAAGTCTTTCTTTCCCATGCGTTAAGTGTCTTCCTAAATTTATTTTATTGTTTTTGGTGCTATTGTAAATGGGATTGTTTTCCTGATTTCTTTCTCAGATAATTCATTGTGTAGAGAAATGCAACCAAGTTTTTGTATGTTCATTTTTTTTTTTTTTTTTGTCCTGTGACTTCACTGAATTTGTTTGAAGATGGAGGAAGGGCCAGGAATCAGGGGATATAATAAATGCAGCTCCGGAGCTGAACCAGGCAAGAGAACTGATACTCTCCTGTAGCCTCTGGAGGGAACACGGCCCTGATGACACCCAGATTTGGGTCCAGTGAAACTGACTTTGGACCTCTGACCTCCAGCTCCATAAAAAGCATGTATGTTCTTTTAAGTCGCCAACTTCATGATAATTTGTTATAACAGCATTACAAAGCTGATACACACATGCTACTCAGAAAGGAACCCAGAAGAACAGAATGGGGGTTTGGGAGAGAAGATAAGGGAACTGAGATTCACTGAGCCCCTTCAATGGGCCGAGCTCCGTGTAGCATGCTCAGAATAGCCATGGAGAAAGATGCTACTGTCACCTTCAGCACCATGACTGCAGTCACCGTCATCATCATCACCGTCACCACTGACATCACCATGGTTATGAAAGTGTCACCACTTCCACTTTACACAGGAGGGAATAAAATCACAAAACTAAGTGCTATCCTCCTGCCCCCAGCCCCTGGCCCCAGGCCCCCTGCCCCCCGCCAGGCTACAGTCGATGCCTGTCAACCCAAAAGCACAATTTCTAGAAGAGAATTTCCATTAAACAAATGAAGACTGTCGCTGAAGAAGGCTTTTGCATTGGGTTATGAAATTCTACTCTTACTGGAGCAGAGCAAATTATCATTTAATGATTTTTTGGCCTGAACGCAAATGGCTGGAGTAACCACTTTTGAAGGGCTAGGGAACTGACAGTATTGACGTCAATTAGCAAGCCACAGCCTGTGCACACGTGAACGTCACGGTGACCCACAGACACATTCCCACAGAAGTTAACCTGGTGACATGCAGGGGAAGCTCCCTGTTCAGTTTCACCTTGCCCAAAAGATTCATCTCTGCATCACCAACTCCTGACAATCATTTTGTTACATCTGAGTAGATGTTTCCCACAGTAACCACCTTTTATTCCATTTGGGAGTTGCAACAAGTATGTCCTTACAAGTTTCCAGAAAACAAGAGAATTTTTCCCACAAATGATATTTTTCTGATCTTGTTCCTCACTCTGACATATTCAAGAGGTTAACCTGCTAGAAAAGTTGAATTCCATATCCCCCAAATGAGAATTTCCTCATACTGGAAGAGAAAAACCCAACTGATGTTTTTCAAAAACTGCAAGATGATAGGAAAAAATCAATTTTCAAAAAGAAAATGTCTTAGTGACACAGGAGAATTAATCAGAAGCCATATTCATACCTGGTCAGACCGTCTCAGGACCTCCCACAGGTCCTTAAGATTTGCCTTTGCCCTTTGACAATATAGAAGTCAAATCCCCTATAATCTCATCTACTGATCAGTAGATTGAAAGCAAGCGCAATAAAAAACAGCAGACACAGCTTGCTCCTATGTGGTAATGTTCCAGGGGGACTTCACAGATGGTAACCCTACTCTTCACATTAGAGGAGCCACATTCGCCTTCGCAGCCTCATAGCTAAGGACACTGAGGCACAGAGCTGGAAAGAGATGGAGTCAACCTGGGCCTAGTGGCTCATGCCTGTGTTCCTAGTGACTCGGAAGGCTGAGGCAGGAGGATCGCAAGTTCAAAGTCAGCTTCAGCAACTTAGCAAGGCCCTGAGCAACTCAGCATGACCCTGTCTCAAAATACAAAATAAAAAGGGCTGTGGATGTGGCTCAATGGCTAAGCCCCCTCCCCCAGATTCAATCCCTGGCACCAAAACAAAGAAACAAACAAAGAGGTGGCACCAACCTTGCAAGCTCAGTATGGGCAGGAAGCCTTTTGCCACTCCATCCAAGCCCATCTCTGGCTTCTCCTTCCTGATTTCTAAACGTCAAAGCACCCAGAACTCAGTCCCAAGGAATGTCCTCACAACTGTGCCTGGTGGCTGAGTTTGCACCTGGACCCGAACACCCTCTGAGCCTCTGCCATTCCCTCCCTGCCTGCTCATCTCTCTCCTTTCTGTTTTCCCACCTCAATAAGGAGCTCCTCTGCCATCCTAATTGCTCAAGCCACTGCCCTCGAAGTGCCACTCTTTCTGCCACCTCAAATTCAGCTCATCAGAAACCCGAACAGTCAGCTCTTATGATGCTCCCAGCAGATGACCACCCTTCCTGGCTTCCCTTTGCTCTCGTTGGCCTGACAGCCTAACTCCCACCTGGCCCTGACCCCATGCCCTCCACCTCTAGGTCTACTGTCAACATGGCAGTCAGAGAAATCTTATTAAACTTGATCTGGACAATGCCACACTGCTCCAAAGCCCCCAGTGGCTTCTGCACGGGTCCCCTCTGCTTCCCCTCTTCCCAGACACCTGCCCTGCTAACCTGCCAGGAGAGCTCCTCTCCTCCACGTCCCTGCAGCCCCAGGACCTGCCCCTCACCTTCTTCAGGTTCCATTCAGATGTTCCCTCCTCAGCAAGTTGCCCTGGGCTCCCTCTCTGAAACAACTTGCCTCCCTGCCGCTGTTCTCCTTGGCTGCCGCAGGCCCCGTGCGCCAATCTCACTCTCGTGTCTGCTCTGTGCACCTTGCTTACAGCCTCCCTGCCCACTGGCTTTGTTCCCTGCCTCCCGGGCACCGAGATCCCAAGTGAGGTGCACAGTATTTGGATGACAGACTACACACGGTGTCGTGGATAAAGCAACAATGTCAAGGAGGAGGAAGCTAGCCCCAGAACTCTGCTCTGTGATTCCAACAGCGTGGAGTTCAAGGGCATGCACATCTTAGATGGATTGCTCAGGGCTGTGGACATCTGTGGCATGACTCTGAAGGAAACTGAGGGTGTACTGCCTGGGCTTCATGAGTAGGGGCAGGGTGGGGCAGGAGCTGGGCAGGAGCAAATTCTTTAACTCAGGTGAGTCCTATGCACACTTACATTTTGTTAGTGTGACACATTTCTATCTGCCATTTTGAAAAGACAAAAAAAAAATTCATTCAAGCATGAGAGGCTGCAGCACCTGTTTAGAATTAAATATCTGATGAGATAAATGGCCTGTCTCCTTCCCTGCAGCCCAGTGCTCCTGTGCTGTGCCACCAACTCACTGTGCACAAAACCATGCTGCCAGTTGGCTCCATAGACCACCTGGGTGGCACCCGACCATCACCCTAGAGACTGACTTCCAAGAAAGAGCCGTGGTGGGAGCAGTGCAGGCTGAGTCTCCTTTCCCATCCCTGACGGCAGCTTGTGCTGAGTAAGGAGGAAGAATAGTCAGTGTGGGTTTGTCACCTGCACCCCTGGTGACAGGCAGCAGCATGAGCTCTGCACCCAGGAAGGAGAGCAGCTCCCCGGGATTCTGCCAGGAATGGAATGGGCACGTCCCTCCTGCAGCCAGGCTGTGCTCTCAGAAGCCACCCAGCAGTCCTGCTGCCTGAGCACAGGCCCTCTCCACCCTGGAGGGGAGGCCTGCCCTCTGGGGGAGCCCCCTTCCTGCAGCTGAAAACTGAAGCCACAGGCAGAGGCTGCCCAGATGCTGCTCCTTAGGAATACAGCCTGCGGCTCCATGGACGGTGGACAAGTCGGCAAGAGGACCAGGAAGATTTGAGGCATGGGAGAAAACACACTGCGGTTTTTAAACTGGGTGAGAAGTAGAAATCCAAAGGTGGGTAAGGCCCAAGCGGGGAAAACAATAAAGGAAGGAGGCCAGGGAGGGATGAGGTGAGGAGGAACGTCAGCTCTGCTCACTGGTGTAACCACCCCACCACACAGATGATCTTCAATATTCGTTGAATACTTCAATTAAGTAGTAGGCATCAAAGAACCGAAGATGAGGTGGTCCCAGGTCTCTAACGGCTTGTCAGATAGCCAGTACCAGGACCTACAGGATCAGCCCTCGGGCCTCCGTGTGAAGCAAAGCTGAGAGAAACAGGCTGAGAGCCTCTGCCTCCGAGGAGGCACCATCTTGCCCATGCCCAGCTGAAAGGGAGGTGCCTGATGAACATGTCCTCTTATTTATTTAACATAGATGTGGGGAGAGAGTCCACAAGGACTTGTCCGGTTAGATATGAAGAGTCTATTCCTTGACTGTTACCTCCAGAGAATGACCTCATTCCACGGGAAATGTGGTTGTCCACGCTAGTCTAACGTGGTCACACTAAACAGAAATCCTTAAAGCTGCAGAAAGGACCAAAATGATCTAATGAAGATCATGGAACTAAACAACACCCCAGTCAATTTAGGAAATCAAAATATAAATGAAGACGTGTTCTGTTGAGGAGGAGGGGGTAAATTGCTATTTAAAGATGAAGCAAGACATGTATGCAAAGGGTAAACAGATAACCCGCCTTTCGACCTATATTATGTGAAATTTCAACCCCCTGCATTGGTCAGGAAGTATGCCAATCCATTTACAAACTAACTGGATAGCTAGCTGCACATTCTACCAGAGTAGCCTTTAAAACGAATGGTGGTCATTGCATCCAACAGCCTTATGATGGGCCCTGGTCATCTTCACTGTCCTATTTAACTCCCTTCTCATTGTGGAAAGTGTGCTACAGATCAGCCTGCTGAGGTCAACACCTAATAGGCATAAAAAGGACAACCAGAAGAGTCCAGTAAAAGGCAGAGGAAGCTTCAGAAGAACCCAGACACAAGCCTCCCGGCCCTCGGAGAAGAGCTGGCTCGTCCTGTTCAGGCTCACGCTCTGTAGCTGGACAATGTCACGACCTTGGGCTCGCCACTTCACCTCTCCACCCTGCACACTCTTATCTGCAAATGGCAGCAGCAGACAGGCAGGTGGTCCATGCTCCTTTCTGTTGCCGTGGGCGTGGATCCATGAATATGGCAAGGACAGAAATGGAGAGGAGCAGGGCCAGGCATTCTTGCAGCAGCCCAGCCCCTCCCATGCTCACCCTCAGGCGGCTGGACTGACAGCGGCTCAGTCTGCACACCAGGCACTACACACGGCCCGCGGCTTCTGCAGACCGGACCTGCCATCATCCGTGTCCTCCCACCTGTTCAACCCCTGCCTTGATTCCACCCCCGGGCCCCTCTGGGACCACCACAGCAGCCTCCTGCCCACCTCTCTCCACTACGAGCTGTTTCCCTGGAACACTTGCAAGAGCAACAGGAGCAGCAGCCCTGACTCCAAATCTGTCTACCTTTGGGTTCCCCAGAAGAAGGCCCTGAGACCTGCGGGCATTGGAAGGAAATCTACTCGGGAGGAGGCTTCAACCCGCAGAGGTGGGGGACACAGGTAAGTGGGAGAAGGAAGATGGTCACAGAAGGAAATGCTCACAAGCCAGCCACCACTGTGGGCCACGGCAACACCTGTCTCTGGGGGACACTGGGAGCCGGCGCGGAAGCCTGTCCAGCTTCTCGGCCCGGGGGCCTCTTGGTGTGGGTCCACAGCACTAACTCCAGTGGTCACCGGTGAGGGCTGCCCTTGGAGGCCAATGCCGGGCACTTGCATCTGCCCAGGAGTCCTCAGGTAAGGCTGTGCTGTTGCAGGCGGGAGCCCACCCAGCTGCCCACAGGTGGCCAGGATGCAGACGATCCGCAGGCACCTGCCATGAAGCCACGCTTTTCCCTGTGGGTCCTCCAACATCAAGTGCACAGCAGCCCCTGCTCCAGAGGAAACAGCCCAGAAAGGCCACGGCTCTGTTCTGAGCGTCTGATGTGCTCCCTGAGTCCTAAGGGTTCATCTCGCAAGCCGATGAAGGGGGGAAAGCATCTAAATTCCTAAATTCTTCTTTACCAAGGGCCAGCAAAATTAAGAGATCTGAGACGGAAGTCTTGCCCCAGGATGGTGTGAAGGCCATGGACGTGAGCCAGGACAGCTGCCCAGTGAGGCAGAGGAAGGAAGATGCTGGTGCACAGGAAGTGCAGAGATGGGAGGGCGCAGGCCGAGGCACAGCCTCACAGGCTCTGGGGCAGGATCTGAGCTTTGGGCTGGAGCGGTGTGAGGTGAAACTGCCCAGGTCCTGGGGGAGGCTAAGGAAGAGGAAGAGCTCCACCCTGAGGGACCAAAGCCACAGTGGGGAAAGCAACGGGGATAGCTCCCTGCCCAGGCCTCGGGAGGAGGCTGAGGGAGCCCAGAGTTCCTGCAGGACTCTGCCCCTTCCAGAAGGCACCTTAGCTGGATGGGCATTGAAGAGCAAAATGAGATATTAATTAAAAGATGACATTTATTTAGTCATTTCTCTGTGCAAGTCACTGTGCTAAATACTTCATGTTTTAACTGGTTTAATCTGACTACTCATAGCCCTAGGAAGAAGGTACCAGTATTCTCATTTCAGAAAAAAAGGAAACCGAGACACAGAAAGATTGGCTAATGATCATACAGGTTGTGTGTGTCGGAGCTAGAATTACAACCCAGGGGACAACCCAAGCCTGTGCAATTTATCTCTAGGATATTCCACAGCTCAGACTGGCGGGAACACTGCCACTCAAGTGGTAACATGGTGTAGATGTTTTACACTCACATACAGAGGAGGCAATGCCACACAACTTCTATGGGAGAGTATTTGCAACAAATCGCAATAAGCTGCTATAAATTCTCCGCTTCAGGCAAGCTCTTTGCAAGTGACTTTGCCCCTCGCCCACTCTCGGGAGCCGCTCTGGAAATACATGCTCCTAAGTCCTGAGCAAGAGGCACTGAACAATTATTGCACCCTGCAATAACTTGGGCTTTACACCTCTGCTGGGATAATGAGGTGTGGCTCCAGGAGTTGGTGTCACCTGGGGGGTTGTGTTACACTCACTGTTCCTTTGTAATCCTATCCTTTTGCCTTTTTGGGGATAGAATGTTCCATGGACCCTCCTCTATGTGTCCCCTATATAAGAATAAAGAATTCCAGTGGCTGTCTCTCTTTCCACGAACCCCTAAGGTCAGAGAGCCATCCTGGATTTTGAAAAGGTACTTCTGTGTGTTTGTGTGCTTTCTTCACCCTTTTCTTAAGTTATTGGAATAGTCAGATTCGTAAACCCAGCATAGGTGGCGAGCTAGGATAGATGGCGACATCCCACTCCATGCAGTACTGAATCAACTTCCCCTTTCCTCAAAGCTAGGTTTGTGACTTGCTTTGAGTAATGGGACACTGGCATACACAGTGTGAGCAGAGTGTGGAGTGCTGGTGTGTTGGGCTTACTGGACGGTGGGCCAGACATGTGGACCAGCCAGGGCAGCACACTGGAGGGGAAGGACACACGTCAAGGCCCAGTTGTCCCAAGTGAAGCCCAGACACAAGGGTCCAACCTCCCCACATAGCCTGGCCATCCAGAAGAACTGACTGGCTAACCCACTGAATCATGGGAAATCACAATTGTCTGCGGTGTTAGGCCTGAAGATTCGGTATGGTTTGTTCCACAATAATAAATATCTGACACAGCTCTTGGGAGCTCTGCCGTGACCCCACCATCTGGCCTTGGCCTGGCACTGGAGACCTGCTATGAATCAGCCCCAGCTTTGTAGCCTTGTCCCCTCCGCCCCCTTCCCCCGACTCTACTGCCCCACACAGCCTTTCCACTGCTTCCCGACTACCACGGGCAGAACTGTGTCCCTTGAAAAGAGAGGTTGGAGTCCTAATCCCCAGTTCCTGGGAAAGTGACCATAGTAGAAAATCAGGCGGTTGTAGACATAACGATCAGGTCACGCTTCATCATGCCGAGCCTTATTCAGTGACTGGGCCCTCGTAAGAAGAGGAAAATCTGGACAAAGATCCAAAGGTGCAGACACGGGCACCCAGGGAAAGGACTGAGGCCGAGGCTGGGTGGTGCAGCCACAGCCCAGGACACCAAGGTTGCTAATGGCCACCAGAAGCTACAGACATGGGACCATCCTTCCCCGAGGCCTTAGAGGAACTGACTTGCTGACACCCTCATGTTTTACTTTTAGACTTTTGGCTCCCAGAACTGTGGCCCCAAAACTCTGTTTCACTTCAAGTCCCCCAAGCTGGGTCACTGAGTTCCTGCTGGCCTGGGACATTAGTTCAGACATTCTCGTGGGCACAGGGAAAGGGGCTGGGAGGGAAGAGAGGGCACACTGGGTGCAGCAGACTGGTGCAGAACCGAGGACCTGGCTTTAGTGGCACGTCCTTCTCCACCACTGTGTGTGAGCACAGCCCACGGCCGGCAGCCAGCTGCTTGCTTGGGTGGTGATGAGAGGCCAGGCCAGTCTCTTCAGGGGTCCCAGGGCCAAGCTGCTCCTCTTGCGGCCTGTGACCCAGCACTTCACATCCCGAGTGGCCTGTTCCTATTTCCATTCAGGACACCCCAGCACAAGAGGAGAAGCTTCTGTAGGGGACTGAGGACACTCGCGCCCTCCCCTGCCCTCCTCCAAAAAACGTTAAAAATTAAGCCAAACCAAAACAACAGCAGCAACAACAACAACCCCATTTGTCCTCCTTAGGAGAAATCTGAGGCATGGGAGAAGCCATGGGAGGGCCCAAGCAGGTGGGACAGGCTCCCTGATGACCCCAGCCTTGACACCTTGTCAGATTTGTGAAAAGGCATTTGCTGCAGAACGAATTCGTTCAGGGACATTCTCCTAGAAACAGGCCAATTATCCGCTGGAGGCCACCCATAAAATAGGTGTGTGTTGGTTTTAATTTCCACGCCCAAGCTGACCTGGCAGGACCGCTGTGCCCCTCATTACAGACAGCGATGGCTTCCATCTCTTCTTCCACCTCCAGATCCGCCTCATTTCTCATCTTACACACCGGCCGGCCGGTCAACTGCAGGGGAACTGATGAACTGGCCTCTCCCCTGCTAATTATCCAGAGCATCGTTTACCCCACCCGGCTCCCGGCCGCCAAGGCAGCACAGAGGCAGCAGCGGGTGCGCACAGTGACAGCTGGCAAGCCGGCCTCTGGGAATAAAACATTTTAGCACTTCATAAATTTCTAACAAGGTTTCAAATTGCCGCCGTTTCCCTCCTCCCAGCTCTGTCAACTAGCAAAATGGGGCGGGGGAAGAAAGCCTAATTAAATCTATAGTGGGAAAGTTCCACTGATAGGAAGACTGCTCATTAAAAATAATGAACTGCTAGGACCAAATTGCAAAGTAAGTTGAAATCTCCCCACTGCCCCCGTAGACAAAAATATAAAATACAGCTGCTTGATTTCACTTGCATTTGCACATACCTTATGTTTGTCAAAGAACTAAATGCATGCAGGTCACAGATTCACTGATTTGTGACCTTCTTAAACCCAACAGAAGGTGACACCTAATAAACTGTACTGTTGGGAGGCTCTCTGACAATTCTGAATGTTACACTGAGCATGATGTCATTTATGAAGTAGGTCATTTAAAATTATTTTCCCATGTGATTTTTACTGCAGGACATTGATTGCTGGTAGGCGGAGCATCAAAACACGGTCTCTAAAAACCTCTCTGGAGTGACAATGGCCAGTTTCTATTGCCATCAGCGATGTTCAGAAATAACAAACAGCCACAGCAAAAATCCCTCTCCGTTTCGTGGCTCTTTGTTGTAAAAGAAAGGTGCTCTAGTGGGAACAGGGAGGTGCACGGGTCTCCCAAGCATAGCCGAGGGGAAGGGGAAGGAGGGGCCCAGAGATGCTTCACTGTCAACTAGAACCTGCTGGTAGCACTGGGGGAGGGGGCATGCAGAAAAATGAAAACCTTCAAATAACTTTCCTCTAAGAAAAGCAGCAGCCTTCTCTCTGCCTGCACCAGTAGGTGACCTCCGTCGTCATCTCGTCAACTGTGACACGCGAGCAGCTCCTCGGCCTGAAGTTAGGAGGATGGAATGGGTCACAAGAATAGGATGGGGCAGAACTGGGCACAGAGGGATGCTGGCCGTCACTGTGGTGCAGACCCCTGGGCAAAACGCGTGGCTGAGCATAACGCAGGTGTGGACAAGCCAGCTGCTGCACTGATGGACAGCAGCGCTCCTGCCCCCTGCCCAGGCCTCTTCTCTTCCTCAGCCTGAGAAGCTGACCTCTGCGGGGACATAGATATGTAAGCTTCTGCAGCCAGAGTGGGAGGCAGAAGGCAGAGCGCGCACGCTGGATGTGGGTTTGGGAAGGAACGTTACAGCACCAGCCTCGCTGGTACCTGAGCAGAAGCCCCCGCACTGATGCATCCCAGACCAGCCCCAACCGGATGGCAGATGGAAGAGACCCCTTGCCATTAACTGCAGCCTTGCTAATCTCTGGTCCTGGGCATCACAGCTAATTGACAGGATGAACTGCCAGTCCCGCGGATGGTGTCTCCCGTGACATTCAGGATCTTTGAGAGGTATAACCCATAGTGATTTGACATGGCCAGTTTTGCCAATTATGGTCCTTGGTACAAGGCTTGTCATTGTGTGTGTGTGTGTGTGTGTGTGTGTGTGTGTGTACAGTTGTGTGATCACTAAAGGCTATATAGCATTTTTATTTTTCACATGTGTGAAGAGGTTTGGGGACAGGGCCCAAAATCTCAAGAATAATAAAAAGTGTGATTAAGTAGAAAACTATTTACTTATAAAACATTTTGATATTGACTAATAGAAGCAAGCAATGAAAAAATGTATTTCTGGAAATCATCATAGCATAGGCTGTAGATTCACTAAAGCAAATAGGGTTGCCCCAGGCCCACTGTGCACCCCAGATTGGACCCCCATGGCTCTGAGCAACTGCATGACTCGCCCACCCATCTGCCCCACTATTTTACGATGACACCCACTTGAGAGATTTCAGTATGATCATTCTAAGAACAGCTATTTTCCCTGTATTTCTGTGCAAGTTTCTAAGTGATTTCACGCCCGTCGTCTCACCCAAGCTTGCTGTGGTTATACTTTGTCTTTGGTGAATGGTAACCTTCATGTTCCCACGCAAAGATACCTGCATGGGAGAACTTGCGAGATGAGACGTGCCGGCCACTCTCTTGGGGGTAATGAATGAGCCCAGACCTAGTCAACTCTTACCAAGCACAGGTTCCACTTCCGGGAGTTTCCAAGGGCCAGCGAGCACCCGGCATGGCCCCTCTGCTGTGGGAAGCACCCAGGCACTTGAGTCTCCTGATCTGGAAGTGCTGAACATTAAAAGCAGCTCTTCAGGTTGCTGGTGATTGATCCAGGGAAAGTAGAGAAGAGCCAGCAGTGGCTGGAGCAGAAGCTCGGCAGTGCGCTGTGGCTGGCCTTAGGGCACAGAGGGGCACAGGGAGGAAGAGAGGGAAGCTCTCCTCTTGTATCAAGGAGTCAGGCCCAGAGGGAGGCTATACAAGGGACTGGTATTGGATGCAGTGGCTGAAGACCTCCTGTGATGTCAGGGCAGAGGCTGTTGGGGACCAAAAAATCAGAGCCACCTCTAGAACGTGGTTAGGGGGAATGTCTGTTCAAATTAACCCACTGCAGGCTTGACCCTGGAGGTCGACCTGGGCTCCTGCCTGCCACTGTTCTCTCCTCCAAGGCTCTAGATGGCCATGATCAGTGAGGATCCCTGGGGGCGAGTTCAGTTGCTGTTATAAATGACTTTTTTTTCCATAAAGTCTTAGTAGTTTGAATTAATAGTTCTAGAAGACAGGATGAAGCACAAGAGATGCTCAGCCTCTATTTTCCTCTTGTAATGGAGAGTTGAAGGAGGCTCACAGTGACCTCAGCTACTCAACTGGCCTGCTGTGCTGTACTTAAGTCCACAGGACAGCAGGGTGGGAGTTCTTGGCTTTCTGGTGTGTCCAGTTAAGTATGGCCAGCATCTTAAGGCCATCACCAGGCGAGTCCTACAGTGTCCCTAATGCAAGCCGTGCCTCCCCAAGAGTATCCTCTCCACAACCGCCTGGAGTCAGTTTCTTACCGTGCATAAATAATGGCAGCGCTTCTCACTAACCACACTCTCTTGGGCTCCTCTAATCTCTTCTCAGGTGGGCCTTGACTTTGGGGCTTCTTGCGTAATGTCTCAGTTAATATCCAAATATAACAGGAATCCTGCTAAGTCACCGTAGCCACCCTTACTATCCGATCACCCTAGGTGCTGGGTCCAGTCCCTTTGCCTCGCCATTCCCGGGAGATCTCCAATCTTTCTGGATACCCACTAGGCCTCTTGACCTCCAGCTTCCCCAGAGAATGTCTGGTCATCCAGGTCTGCTTTCAGCAAGAATCTTGTTAGCTCACTCTATCCAGATCCTCCTGCTCCTGTTTCCTGGCAGTGTTTCCACACAGGGGCCCCCCACTGCCCTGTGGCCACTGCACCCTGCTGTGCTTCTTGTACTCAGAGTGGAGCCTGATCTCTCTCCCCTTCTAGAAAATTCCATTCCTTTCTTGGTCCCTCAACCATCTCCATGGTCCTGAATCAAGTCAGTGTGACAGCCTTTAAGGAGTGTCACTGTAACACTGAGCTCTTCCCCAAGGAACATCCTCAAAATTACACCCACCATCTTCCTCAAAGTGTGAGGAAGGCATGACATAACCTGTCTTCATTCTTCCCCAGACAAAACAGGAAGTCGCCTTTAACATTTCTTAAAAAGACTCCTTTCCTTCCATTTTTGTTCAGTTTCTCATTTTTATTGAAACATAAAAACCAAATTTAGAATCAGTGCTCCGAGTCTTCCAACACTTATTCCCCCTCTGCAGGAAGATTAGAATCACAGCGTCCAAAAGTGCAGAACTGATTTTAAATTTGGCTTTTGTATTTCAACTCTAAGGCCCAGGGATTTGGCAAACAGAAAGTCAGACCACTCCATACACATCTGGGACCATGGAATACAGTGACCATCCTGTGCTGCCCTCGAAATGCACCCACAATGAGGGTCACCTGAGCTTCCTCCGTGAAATCAGTCAACGGTGTCCAAGTCATTACCGTACTCATTCAGCACCAGCCGACCTTTGATTATTTTAGCACAGCTAAGGATATCAAGAAGGTAACAGGTAACATCCAATGCCCACAACCAGTCTTACACTATTCCAAAACTTCTGTGTGCACCAAATCACTTTGTTCTCACAATACCCAGCAAGAGGCAGATGCTTTTATTAACCGATTTTCTAGATGGGGAGGCTGAGGCATGAGGAGGTTAGGCAGGCAGCCACATGAAGAAGCGTGATGGAGCTTCAAACCCCCTACCCATAACCTGGTTAGTAATACTTTTTAGTAGTTACCAAAAAGAAGAAAGAAGAGGTGAGGACTCTGGCAGTCTCCTGCTGGAATCTCTCAGAAGGTTTAGCATGTCTGCAAAGGAAGCAGGCAGCCATGGGAAGGCAGTCCACCCACAGCAACTTGAGACAGGCATGGGCTTGGCAGGGCGCTCAGGCTCCCAGGCTGGCCACACCAGAGGGCGCCTGCCTGGCACTGCAGTCTCAACATCAGACACAGTGACCTGGGGCAGGCTCAAGGGGTGTGGGCTTGAGGCGAAGACTCAGGCCACCCACCCAGCAGCAGAAGGATGGAGGGCTCTCCATCAGCACAGAACTGCGGAGCTTGAGTGCCAGTTGTCTTCGCTGAGCAGGCTCAGGGCTGCATGTCCCACAAGGAAGGCACCAGACAAAGGAGGAGCACGGAAGACCAGGAGAGAAGGCCGTGTCACCGAAAAGTCTGCCTGCTCAGCGTCTTCCAAAGCACGGAGTTTTGGAAGTGGGACTTAGTGAAAATGTGCCGCATGGTATTCTGGGGCCCAGGACTGTGGATGACCCCTCTCTCTGCACCAGGCTGGTGGGATGGGGTCACTTCCCACCACTGTTTCTTCCAAGAGCACTCACTAGGTTAACAAAAGCCAGCACTGGCCAGCTCCTGCTCTCTCCTCCCCTCAGCCTCTTTTCCAAGTAAACCAAGCTCAGGCTGAGAAACTGGGAAGACACAAAGCATTTTTTATTCTCAATTACTTTAGGTAAAACTCAGAAACCAATTTGTTTGATTTGCGATGCTATTGTTACTGCCTGGAAACCTGTTTTTGATTTGGAAAGGCATGCCAAGTAGGTACACTGGGAACACAACCTAAAGTAGCCAGTTAATTTAATTTGTCACGCATGTTTTCCTTCCAGGGAAATGCATGTGTTGTGCACAGCGGAGAGGGGAAGAGAGGAGACAGGAGTTTATGATGTGATCTTTATGTGAATATCTTTTATAATTTCATAAAATGGTTTGGTTAAGAGGAAAGAGGCCACGGAAAATATCCCCTTTGCCGCACAGGCTGATAACTTCAAAATAAGATATGGGAGCTGACACAGAACTTCACAATAAAGATTGATAAAATATTCAGTTGTGTCAACATGAATTAAATTCCTAGTCTGTCCCTAAATGTTGTGCTAGTGACGCTGCTGCGGCATTCCTCTCTGGCAGACATCTCAACTCCGCACCCCATTCATGGCTGTGTGGTGTCACCCAAGTTCCTGAACTGCCTGCGCCTCTCCCGCAGGAGCCCCTCCACATCTGCCTCTCGGCTCAGTGGGCACCTACGGTCAGATCCCTGCTCTTCCCTTGATCCTACAACAACATGTTGCATTTCGGGGTTTTGTTCAGGCAAAGTGCACCCTCCTGCGGTTGCCACTTCATGTTCATCAGGTCCCGTAAGGAGTCCCAAAGCCTCCTGAGACCTGAATGAAGACAAGGTCGCCAGCAGGGAGGATGTAGTGGTGGCCTGGGGTGAATTCTGTTACCGAGTGGGGGGCGCCTTTCCCTAGCTGCCGTGTTAGAGGCTGAGGGCTCTCGGCTGCACCCCACCACCGAGCATTATCTTCCACCAAATGAGAAGCAGCTCATACAGGAGGCCACCCCCAATCCACCCTGGCAGCCTGCATCAACAGCAGGATGGCCCCTTGCTATAAGCTGGGACAAATTCTGCAGGGAACCCCCTGCTCCCAAGGTCTTTCTTGAGGTCAGCTGGAGGCCACTCCCCCACTGAGGATTTGTCCCTGACCAAAGCAGTCCCCCGCACTGCCCTCCTCTGACCAGTGCTTCAGTCAATCACTTGAACAAGAACCCACTCCTTGGGTTCTGTTTCTAGGGATCCAACTGAATTCATTCCCTGGGTCTGGCAGAGCAAACTGCCCTATACTTGGTAGCTTAGAACAGCAGGAATTTAATTCAAAACTAAGGTGCAGTAGTGGGGATCCCTTCTGGAGTGTGAGGGAGGCGTGTCCTGTGGTCTGAGTCTCTGGTCTCCCAGCAAGCCCCACACACCTGGGGTTGCAGCCACATCACCCCAAGTCTGCTTCCCTTTTCCATGGCTCCTTCTGCCTGTGTCTGTGCGTGCCTCTCCTTCCCTCTTCTTTCATAAGGACACCAGTCAGTAGATTCAGGGCTTCCCCTAAATGCAGGGTGATTCCATCTCCAGATCCTTACTTAATTAAATCTATAAAGACTCTATTCTCAAATAAGGTCATAATCTGAAGTGGCAAGTGAACATGAATGTTTGGGGGACACCACTCAACCGACTCACCATACCCACCCAGGACATTTAAGCCCTGAGCGCCCCTGGCCCTGTGGGAAGGCATCCTGGATGAAGACACTGTGGCAGGCAGGCAGCGTGGCTGTGGATTCCAGGGATGCCCGTTCTCAGCCTCCACAAGTTGTTCCATTTTTTATAGGGCAGGCATGAGTGCCGTCTTGTCGGCTGGGGAATAATTGGGCTCCTGGGGCACTAGGCAGGGTGAGTTTGGATGCCAGCTGTCTGTGGCAGCTGTTTGGGAAGGCCAGATGCCCAGCAGGGAGGACCCTTGGGGGTCTAGTGGAAACTGAGTTCAGCTGCATCCCCATCCTCAGAAAGGAGGCTAAGGGTCCCATGAGAAGAGGAAGTTGGGTTGAGTGCTGCCTACTGGGAGCCAGGGGAGAAGGCCAGGCGAGACACTGTCCAGCAGTCAGGAGGTCCCTGAGAATAGTGCCTGCTCCCCCACATCACTTGGTTACCAGGAGGGCTTTGCTATAAGACCCGTCTTCTTCCTGCTCTTTGAGATTTTGATGTAAGATTGGGGGTAAAAGAGCCTTGATGTGATACACAGAGGAACAAAGACACTTTCTAATGGAAAACGAAGTGAGGGACACACAGACGTGAGGGACACACAGCCGTGCAGAGAACTAACTGAGAGACATTAATGCAGAGTTAATGAGAACGAGGACCAGGAATCACCCAGGAAGGAGCAATGGGACCAGGAGGTCTCCAGCACACCCTGGAGCCCCAGTGGCCTTCCATTGCCAGGTTCCAGGAGTCCAGATAGACAGCGCTTCCTTCTTCCCTGACACTTGGCCATGGAGCTGAGGGCCCTAGAGTCTTCACAGGAGAGGCACACACAGACTGCTGGAGGGATGCCCAGAGGAAGGGAGAAGGGCAGTAAGAAGGAGCCCTGGCTGTTCTAGCTCAGTCTGTGGAAGGGTCTCTGAAGATCTGAGTTGAGCCCACGGAGGGATGTTCACCTCAGCTGAGTCTCCAATTCACCTGAGCAGATCTAGGAGTGAGTGGGATCCGTGTGGTTCTCAGCGTAAGGGTGCTCTGTGTACGCCTTATGATGCTTTGCGCTTGTAGGTAACTTTATGGTTTAAATATGTTTTCACACATTGATTTTATCCTCATGACTTTAGGGCTATTATGTTAGGCTGACTTTACTGAACTGGAATAAGACTCACTCATGTCCTGCAGTTAATGAGAGTTCATGGTAAAGGATAGAGGACATCCATCCAGTAGAGACGGGGGAATGCAAAGGCACAGATCATACCTCGGTGTTCTTTTACAATCAAATGAGCACAGACACTGAAGTGAAAGTCACATTGATACCAGAGATATCTGCGCTGCTGACAGCAACCACATGAGAGGGTGATTGATTTATTATGGGGTTGAAATCGTGGATCAGGGTTTGAGGGGAAAGACTTTTCACATGGAAACAATATGTGGTGTGTACAAATCTCTTACCCAAGAGGAATATCAGTGCACTGAAGGAAGAGGGGAGAAGAGAGTACAGAAAGCAAGATGGAGCATGATTCAAGATGAGCCTGAAAGTTTATCTGGAGAGAAAGCTATTCGCAGCCTTGGAGACCAAGGCTATTATTCTGGTCATTGTTTTATGAAAAATGGGCAACAATTAGTAGCCTGTTTTAAGAGATTACTATGATGAGATTTTTCTTTTAAAAAATTACATGAGGCTTCTAATTCAAGATGGCAGAATAATCTACCCACATTCTCTTCTCCACAAGCCTTACTTGAAATAAGCACATAGGGGCTGGGGATGTGGCTCAAGCGGTAGTGCGCTTGCCTGGCATACGTGTGGCCCGGGTTCGATCCTCAGCACCACATACAAACAAAGATGTTGTGTCTGCTGAAAACTTTAAAAAAAAAATTTTAAAAAATTCTCTCTCTCTCTCTCTCTTTAAGAAAAATAAAAAATAAATAAAATAAACACATACAATTGATTAAGAGGGAAAAAATCATATATACAAAACACACATAGAAAGCCATCAGCAATCAAGAGATTTCAACAAATTCTAAAGCACAGAGCCTTCTCCCCATGTCTTAGCTTTTCAGACTATAACAAAGCTATGATGACTGAATGGCTTATAAATAACATTTCTCATTTCTTTGTCACAGTCTGTAGACTGGCAAGTCCAGGATCAAGGATCTGCACATTTGGTGTGTGATGAGGGCCCCCTTCCTCATAGTCGGTATGTTTATGCCATGTTCTTATATTATGGAAGGGGCTGAGGAGTTCCCTTGGGCCTCATTTAATCCCATTCATAAGGGCTCTACATTTATGGTCTATTCACCTCCCAAAGGCCCAACCTCTTAATACCAACATGTTTAGATTCCAACATGTGAATTTTAAGGGACACAGACCTTCAATTCATAGCAAACCATAGAGCAATAATGATTTTTCCATAAGCTCTGACAACAAATATAATGTTCCCAGTTTCTCTTCCAATTTACTCAGTTCTTAATATAACTAGTTGCCATCAAATAGTCAAGGAAAATTCTTAACATGAAAGAAGATGACTAAGGTAAAAAGAAAAACATAAAGAGACAAACCTCAGATGAAATAAAATTCAGAAAGGAAAAGTCAAATCCTAATCAGTCATCATAATCAAGAATTCTAGAAGATAATGTATTTATGAGATAATAATAGGAGAGTATGGAGGATGTGAAAGAGACATTAAGAGAATGAATAGAATGAAAAGACCAAATATATAATGAAGTGGAATATTGGGGAACATAAAAAATAAATAAGAAATAATTAAAGGAAAATAATACTAATATTTTCAGAAGTATCAGAAAACATGAGATAAAAATATAAAAAGTACAATATAAATAAAATTAGGCTATATAAAAGAAATTTGTGTCTAAATATCCTTTTATAAAATTATAGAACATAAAAAAAAACAGAAGATCTTAAATGATGTCAGATAAAATGGGTAATTCAAAAAGAGCAGAAGATTTTAAGTGACGGCAGACTTTCAACAGCACCAATGAAAGACAGAAGACAATGATATATTACCTTTCATGTATAAAAGAAAAATAGCAATTGACGCAGAATCATGTGCCCCGCCAAGTACTCTTTCATGAAAAGTATAAAACAAGGATATTTAAAGATACCAAAAACAGAAAGAGTATGCCACAGAGACCTGAAACCAAGAAAAGTCTAAGGATATACTTCAAATAAAAGAAATGTGGCTCCAGAAAGATGATCTAAGGCCCCAATAAGAATGAACAGATGTGATTATAAAACTGAGTAAATCCAAACAAAAATATAAGCACAAAATTATTATAAAATGGAAGGTAGTATCTTGGTTAAAAAGATAAATAAATTATAGAAGTATATAAAACAACAAGAGCATGTAGGTTTGAGAGGGTTGGGCACAATCACAGGGGTCCAAAGTCCTGCTTTTGTCTCTGGGTTTGCTTCCTGGAGGAAGGTGGTTAGGTTACTGTTTACCTGCAGCCGTCTGCTAGCTTAAATGAAAGTGGGAAAACCCTGAGGCAACACTGAAGCAAGGCAAGTAAAATTCGAAAGTCCTAAGCAAATAGCATTCAAATAAGGAAAAAACTTATTAAACAAATATATGAAGTAGAAAATCTGAATACAACAAAGTGCAACAAGTAGAAGTAAAAAAGCAAGATGGGAAATAAAGCTCAGTAGGTCAACAAGGACTTAAGAGGGATTGACAGCAAGTGATTGCTTTCCATGGTACAAGACTTAAACTTTTAATCATAATGAGAGTATTTTTAAAGAGGAAGAAAAGGGATTTTTGTCTAAAGTAAAGAAAAAGAATGCAGGAGGCAAGACTGCAATGAGGATGTCATTAGAGTAGCCTTAGTGAGTGACACTGAGCACAACTAAAGTGAGCCTTTCAGGGACAGACCCCATTGTGTCCATGGAGTACATTCTGAGGAAGAGAAAAATTTGCATTTGAATGGACATCAGTACTTACACTTTTATACATGTTGCCAAATTCCCTCCAGAAAGTGTGTGAGGTTTCATGCTGCTACAATGCTTATAAAACATTCCTGCTGAAATACTCATTGCATATGCTCCGGGTGCAGGCGTGCTCCAGTCCATGCAGGGAATGAGACGGGCACTCTCTCTGTTCTCAGGGAGCAGGGGGGAAGACAGATGCATGAAAAGTAAACCAACACAAAATTTCAGACAATGGATATTATGAAGGCATTAAAAGGAGAACAGGTGACTTCAGGACATGTAGTCCTGAAGGTGACTGTCCCTTGGTCAGGACCTAGAAGGTGAGCCACCCAGGCAGAGGGATGGAAGGCTGTATGAGGCCACAAAGTGAAGCTACCTGGGTAAGGTCAAGAAATAGAACAGTGCAGATGTGGCCATTGTATGGCGAGCAAGGATCTGAGTGGGGTAAGACATCAGCAGGAACCAGTCAGTGAGGAGTCTGTATTTCAGCTCAATGACTAAGATGAATATATCCACCTATGTCGGGGGGAAGGTGGAACTACTGACTTATAGGTCAAACCCTAAGTGTGCCTTCACAATGGAGGGATCTCACCTGTAGAGAGCAGTGCTCTTTGGGACTTCCCACCAGCCGACTCTTCAACCATAGTAATTACCATATAGATCTCATCATTTCCATTTGAATTTTGAGGAAAAAGTATCAGAGCCTGACAGATCACACAAAATGCAAGTAAAACGGCATGGCTTTGACCCCCAGTCGCGTTGAAGCTCTGGCTCTTTCCAAACAAAGCTCCAGACCTCACATTCTTTCTACTAGGAGACAAGGACCACCAAAGTGGATACTGGCACCATGAGGACATTTGAGAAATGGGTGTGGGCTCCTGGATATGCAAAACATCATACAGGTGGCTTGGTCTCAGTGTTTTATTACTGTTTATAGGATTCTGCCTTAGCTATGCCAAAATCCAAAATCTCTTTTAATGATGGATAATGTTCCATATAGCCTCTTCAACAAATGGTGCGGGAAAACTGGAAATCTACATGTAACAAAATGGAATTAAACCTCTCTCTTACCATGCACAAAACTCAAAGTGGATCAAGGACATAGGAATTAAACCAGAGACCTTGCACCTAATGAAAGAAAAAGTAGGCCCAAATCTCCATCATGTTGGATTAGGCCACAACTTCCTTAATAAGACTCCTATACCACAAGAATTAAAACCAAGAATCAAAAAATTGGATGGATTCAGACTAAAAAGCTTCTTCTCAGCAAAAGAAACTATCAGTCAGGTGAATAGAGAGCCAACAGAATGGGAGCATATCTTTACCACAAGCTCATCAGATGGAGCACTAATCTCTAGGGTATATAAAGCACTCAAAAACCTTAACACCAATAAAACAAATAACCCACAAATAACCCAATCAATACATGGGCCAAGGAACTGAACAGACACTTCTAAACCTCTTGTTAACACATTATAATTCAATTATTTCATTTTCTAGAAACTATTTATTTTTGGTTCTGGGGATTGAACTCAGGGGCACTCTACCACTCAGCCATGAGCCACACCCCCACCCTTTTGTACGTCTTATTTTGAGACAGGGTCTCCGAAGCTGCCCAGACTGGCCTCGAACTTGTGATACTCCTACCTCAGCTTCCTCAGTTGCCGGGATTATAGTCACTGCCACCCTGCCCAGTATGATTCACTTTTTCAATCCTCAGAGTGAAATATTTTTACAGAACAGAAAGTTGTAAAATAAAAAGTAAAAAATTATCTTTACATTCCCAACTTTAAGTACAAACAGAAGAAATCACAGATATAGTTTCATATGAGTTCATATATACGTAAAAGTCTATAAAGTATGTTTTCTTTAGAAATGCAAAAGGAAGACCAAAGTGTGATGCTACGTGCCTCATTTTTGTCATGTGATGATCTGTTTCCTGTTGGTTCACATGGATGCACTTGTTCACGTTAATGGTTTTGTGATATTTTACTTCGTGCAGTGAAAATTGATTTATGTTTATCTCATTTGAGAATATCACAGAGCAGGTTCCAAGAAGAGAGCACGTAGGGTCTTCCCATCTTGTATTTTGAGAGATGTTCTCATCTTCAAGGCCGCACCAGTCAACAGGACCATCAGGAGTACCATGGGAGGGGCCTGTTCCTGCATTAGTGCGAATGCAGAGCCAACCTGCATCTATATCAATGTTTTATAAATGCAATATGGTATAGCATTGTTCATTTGACATTTGCTCATTTTACCAGACATTCTGATTTTACTTTGAGCATTTGCCTGTCCTTTTTGCTCACTTTTCTATTAGGTTTTTGTTTTTGTCTTATCATGTTAATGCTCCTTATAAGAGATTATTTCTACATTACATGTGCTACATACTATTATTATTACAAATACTTTTCCAAAATTTCATGTGTATTTTTATTTTATAATAGTTATTAAATTATAGGTAATCCTTGTGGGTTTTTGTCACATCTAAGGAGGCCTTCCCTGTTACAAGATTTTCTTTTTAATTCAAACAATTTTATAAGTATTTTTGGTCCAAATCGAAAATACAAAAACAGTACATTTTTATAATTCAATTTGGAGTAAGAAGAACAGCTTCAGTTTTATTTTTTCCCTAAAAATCATTATTTTCCCTAACTCTACTTACTGATATCACCCTTCCCACACAGATAAGACCCTCCCCACATATGGAGACTTATTTGGACTTATTTCTGTACTTTCTTTGTGCCATTTATTTGGCTCTGAATTTAAGACAAGGTGAATATGTACAAATGAGCATAATGTCCACTTCACGATTTAAAAATTTTCACGCCTTCTCCCAAATGCACATGACTGTGGTTCAAATCTCAGCTCTTCCGCCCTCTGGGTAAGCTTTCCCCTAGGATAAGTGTCTACCCTCCTTTACTTCAGTGTTCTCATATATAAAATCCTATCATGAAGAGAACCTATTCTGTGGGGTTATTGTGAGGAGTAATAATTTAAAACAACCAGAACATTTCAGGAGAGTAAGCATTAACATTGTTACGCACTGTTGTCATTATCATTAACTTTTTCCTCCGTGGATTGTGGATGCTTTGTTGTATGAATTTTCCTCTTGGTAAATTTGAAGTTTTGTATTTTGACTTTGTCCTTCCATTGTTTATAATTGGATTGTATTTAACTATCATTGCTTTGTATATCGATTCCAAGCAATATCTACTAACACATTTTACTTTCTTTCACTCCTTCTCATTCTCGGTTTAGTATATATTAATATATATTATTCCATATTTTCATGTTTAGTAAGATTGCTGTTGTCTAATTTAAAAAGCTGTGTAGCCTTAAAAGCTCATCAGCACATCCTTTAGCATGACTTCTCCATTCTTGAGTTATTTGGGCTTATATCTTGGTTGACTTGATTATACTGTTATGAGCTGAATTGTTTACCCCCATAATTTATATGTTGAAGTCCTAATTTCTACTTCTTCAGAGTCTGACTGTATTTGGAAACAGACCTTTAAAAAATAATTAAGGTAAAAGGATCATGGGATGGGTCCTAATTCAACATGACTGGCATCCTTATAAAAAGGGACATTAGGACACTGACACACAGACAAAAGGTCAAATACGTGAGAACGCAGTGAAAAGGTGGCCACCTAAAGGCCAGTCTGAGGAGAAACCAAATCTACCGACACCCTAATGTGGGAGTTCCAGCCTCCAGAAATATGAGAAAATAATTTTCTGGTTTTTAAGACCCCAGTCTCGGAGACTCGAGTGGCAGACTAGAAGAAGGCAGCACTTGCCGTTGCTCTGGGGCTCAGGATGGAATCCGTGGGAGTACTGTTTCTTGGGGAGGTGAATGAAAGAGGGAGTCCCCAGACATTCAGTACTGGACAGTCGGAGATTCTCAGACATCCAGAAGTCTGAGGGTATTGAACAAAGGATGAGAGATTACACTGGAGCTACACTGGCAGCAGCGGTGGCAATGGTATCAGCTCACTGCCGAGGGGAGGCATGACACAATGACAAAGTTACATGAGAAAACTGTACAACAGGAAAGTTGTCTGAGCGTCACTGAACAACACTTCACACAGAGAGCTGGTGTTTGAAAGGAGCTTTGAATTTCTCAGCCATGAGCCATATCCCACACCTTTGTACTTTTTACTTTGAGACAGGGTCTCAGAAGTTTCCCAGACTGGTCTCACACTTGTGATCCTCCTACCTCAGCTTCCTCAATCACTAGGTAAATGGAAAGCTGAGGCAGGAGCCTTCTTGAGGAGGCCACTCTGCAGCTTGCTGCTGTGGAAGATCATAGCAAACATTTCCATGCTGTCCCAGCAAGCATTCCGAATGTGATTGAAACAGGCACGGACAAGATGGTACCCAGGGAGATACCAGCTGAAGATAGAAGGGAATGCAACTCATTTTCCCTTGGAGTCTGGCAGGTCACAGGCCCTGCTGAAGAGGGAGAGGGCCAGGAAACTGAACAGGCAAGTGGATTACACTTGGGGACTGAGCCTTCTAAGGCAGTATTCCCTAACAGAGTATGCAGACCTACCGAGGTTTGTCCCCCCACCTCACAAGTACAATCCTAGGGAGGCCCCTGAGATCCAGATGCTCAGCAGTTTGGCATCTGCTGGCTCTAGGGATTTGTTGATCTTTTCTCTCCAGAGCAGAAACCATCTGCCAGAATCCTAAGGCCTAGTGAGAGCTCTGACCCAGGCTCCAGAACTTCCCCCTCAGACCTCCGATCAGCTCCGTCCTCAGAGTGCATCCATTGGCACTGTCCAGACAAACTCCAGTTGATATGTTTTCCATTCCTTCCTGCTATGCACTGGTGTGAAGGGAACTGGAGAGCACCTTCGGCCAGCTTCAGCTCCCGGCACTCCTGCCAGCTGCTCCGTGAGCCACAAAAGAAGAAGGGCTCAGCCACCCCAGCCCTTGCTCTCCCAGGGGTTCACAGCCCATGAGGAAAAGGAAGGAAGAGCAGGCTGGCACCGCAGTCATCTTTCCTCTTTATCAACAGCTTAAAAACCTCAGCAGCAATAATTCTTCATTTTTCCTTTCCATTTGTGTGTGTGTGTGTGTGTGTGTGTGTGTGTGCTCTGCTGATTGGTCCCTGGATCTACATATTTCTTTTTTCCTCATATTTATTATTTTTATGTTTGTTATTTTCATTTTGTCTTCGGAGGTTAGGACTTCTGTTTGTTTTTACTTATTCACTCCTCTGGTTTCTCTTTCTCCCTTTCTTCTCTAAGAGTCAAATCTTCCTGTTCTCTCCTCCTCTACATGTCTCCTCTATTTATCCTTCTCCTCCTTCTTCATAGTGATCACTTGCTACGTGATCTCTTCTGTTTCCCTCTGCTCACATTATGAACACTCTGAACTTTCTCTTGTCTTCCTAGCATGTTTTTCTCTTAATGACTATTTACCAAATTTTAGAACTATTTTGTTTACATAATTCCTGCCCTTACCATCCATGCTACTGCAGTTATTAGTAGAGTAGATGGCATAGTTGGCACCTGCTGTTTACTTTAGTGCCAGATCTAGTTTATAGCTATTTATTGTTGATGCTGTGTTTTTGTGGAACTTAATGTTGTAGATGTGCTAGTAGGCACTGGGTGTTTATTTAATAATGCTCTTGTTGGTGATGCTTGTTTTCTCCCTTTTTTTTTTTTTTTTTTTTGAGGTGCTGGAAATCTGCTGGGACACGAGTTCGTAGGGTAGAGACTCTGCAGCTGAGGTATACCCAAAATTCAGCCAAGAAACAGTGCACCTTGCTCCACACACAAACCAAGCATACTCAAAATTGAGCAATATTTTAATACAAAGAATGGGAACAGAAAAGGCCATAGTTGGGTACTATGAACATGAATTGTACCTGAATTCTGTGAGATGATTAAAAAACTAATTCTAGTAATTCTCAAATTACTCTATGAAATATAAAGAGGTGGAACACTTCCAAATTAATTCTATGAAGCCAGTATCACCTTGATATCAAAACCAGATAAGGATACATCAAGGAGATAAAAAAAATATCTCTAAAGAACTTAGAGGCAAAAATTCTTAATAAAACATTAGCAAATCATATTCAATGACATATTAAGAAGATTGTACATCATAACTATGTTGGCTGCATTCCAGGGTTGCAAGGATGGTTTAGCATACACAAATCAATAAATGTCATTTATCACATAAATACAATTAAGGACAAAAATCATAGACACATCTCAGTAGATGCAGAAAAAACCTTCAACAAAATTCACCATCTGTTCATGATAAAAACACTGAAGAAAGCAGGAATAGAAGGAATTCACCTCAAATCATAAAAACCTGTATATGAAATACTCAAAGCCAACATCATACTGAATGAGGAAAAAAAATGAAAGCATTTGCTTTAAATTCCAGAATAAGCTGAGGAAGTTCCACTCTCAGCACTCCTATTCAATACAGTGCTAGAAATTCTAGTGAGAGCAATTGAGCAAGAGAAGAAAATAAAAGGGATAAAATTAGGAAAGGAGAAGTCAAATCATTGCTGTTGGCAGATGATATGATCCTCTCCCTAGAAGATCCAAAATGCTCCACCAGAAGACAGCTAGAGCTAATGAACAAATTCAGCAAAGAGGCAGGTTAACAAATCAACATAAAAAATCAATAGTTTTCCTACTTGTCAACAGTGAATCTGCTAAGAAGGAAATCAGGAAAATAATCCCATTCACAATAGGCTAAAAAAACCTCTACAACAAAACACTGAAGAAAGACATTGAAAATAACACAAGAAGATAGAAAAACCTTCCATGTTTATGGACTGGAAAAATTGTTACTGTTAAAATGGACATACTCCAAAAATGATCTACAATTCAGTGCAATCCCCTTCAAATACCATTGGCATTCTTCATAGAACTTGTAAAAACAGCCCTAAAATTCATATGGAAGAACAAGAGACCCAAAATAGTCAAAGCAATTCTAAGCCAAAAGAAAAAAAAAAATGCTGGAGGCACCGTGTCACCTGACTTCAAATGATATTACAAAGCTATAGCAACAAAACTGCATGGTGTGGCATAAAAACAGACACAGACCAAGTAAACACAAGGGAAGACACAGAGATAAACCCACAGATATAGTCATCTGATCCTTGACAAAGGTGCCAAAAATACACACGGGAGAAAAGACAGATTTTTAACAAATGGTGCTGGGAAAACTAGTCATCTAGATATAGAAGAATGAGACTAGACCCTTGTGTCTCACCCTGAACAAAAATCTACTCAAGATGAATCAAAGACCTAAGAATTAGGCCAGAATACTTGTAACTCTTAGAGGAAAACATATCTTCAACACTCCAACATATAGGTGCAGGCAATGACTTCTCAATAGGACCCCTAAAGCACAGGAAAGCCTACCAAGAGTTAATGAATAGAATAGCACCAAATTAAGAAGCTTCTGCACAGCAAAAGAAGAGAGTCTACAGAATGGAAGAAAATCTTTTGCCAGCTCTTCCTCCAACAGAAGAATAATATCCAGAACACATAAAGAACTCAAAAAACTTAACACCAAAAAATCCTAAATAGCCCAATTAATTATTGGGCAAATAAATTAAACAGACACATCTCAAAAGAAGAAATACAAGTTGCCAAGAAATATATGAAAAATAAACATTCAACATCCTTACCAATCAGAAAAATGAAATTAAAACTACACTAAAATTTAATCTCACTCCAGTTAGAATGGCAGCCATCAAGAATGCAAACAATTATAAATGCAGAAGATGATGTGGAGAAAATGGAACATTTTACACTATTGGTGGGACTGTAAATATGTACAACCACTATGGAAATCAGTATAGAGGTTCCTCAAAAGACTGGGAATGGAACCACCATATGTCACAGCTATACCACTTTTCAGTATTTATCCTAAAGAACTGAAGTCATCTTCCTATAGTAACACATGCCTACCATGTCTACAGCAGTACAATTCACAATAACCTAACTATGGAACCATCCTAGGTGTCTATCAAAGGACAAATAGATAAAGAAAACGTGGGACATGAACACAATGGAGTTTTATCCAGTCATAAGCAAATGAAATTATGGCATTTCATTGGATGGAACAGAGGGAACTTGAGAGCATTATCTTAAACGAAATAAGCCAAATTCAGAAAGTCAAGGGTCATATGTTTTCTCTTATATATGGAAGCTGGAGGCATCCTTGCCCCCCTCCCCCTGCCCCAGCAATCTGCTTCTTTGAGGCAGAGTAGGGACAGTTCTTTGGAAAAAGTTTTCCCATTCAACTTTCCTGGCTCTATCTCTGCTTGGGGCTGGGAGAGAGGCTGGAGTCAGGAGTTACTTCCTGAGAGGCCCTTTCTCTCTGTACCTAGAGGAGACCCAGTACCTGACACCCTGCCCTTACTCCTGCCCCACCATTTGCTGCTTTACCAGGTGCACTGATACAGAGCTGCAGGAGATTCTGTGACTGTCCTGCCTCTTACCCCAGGTCTCATGTTCAATTTCATCACTCCCTAACGTTAGTTAAATTACAAGCAGATGGGTATTCACACAAAATAACTGAGCTCTGTTAGCATTATTCTATTTTCTATTTTTATTGATACATTATAATTATATGTAATAGGGGGCTCCATGACTCCACTTTCATACATGCATATAACATAATTGCATTATTTTGATTTTTAAAATACTTCCCAGGCAAGTGATAAAGTTACCAGTCTCCATACCACATACACTCAGTCAAGTACGTTGGTGATACAGATTGATGAGTTTCAGACCTAAAATCTCAGGTGATTCCTCCAATTCAAAAAACATTGATAGGACTCATCCCTTCCAATAGATTTGTCTCATCCTGTATATATGAGCTCAAGAATGTTCTGGAAACTCTGAAAAAAAACTCTGAAGGGGAGCCATTACACTAATGACAGTCAACATTTAGGTAGTTCCTAATGCACTGGGCACTCTTTTTAGTGTTTTTACCCATCTTTTCATGGAATCCCATGTCATCCACAAGAATATTATTATTAACACTGTGCTCATAAGGACAGGGGGACTGAGGCACATAGATTCGGGTTCTGGCCCAAGGCCACCCAGCTGCTCAGTGGCCTGGGCAGGCACAGCCTGTGGCTACAGGTCACTGCCGTCCCACCATGCTGCCACGTCCACCTGGAAGCTGAGGGCAGACGCTATTGCAGGAGCTCTCAGTGTGCACGCAGAGTATCCTAAGCCTGTTCTGGTTGCTGCTGCCACTTGTCATGCACCTCAAGCCTGGCTTGGGACATTATTGGACAGTTATGGAAGACTGCTCCACCCACACTGGAGTCAAGCCTGGAAAGACATCGACAGGTCTCCCCTCACCCACTGCATTTCCAATAAAGAAGTCAGAGGCCTTCAGTTAAATTTGTGTCATTCATCATTTTTTGCCAAATACCCAATTTAACCAACAGAGTTAAAAATAGCAGAGTGGGAGTAGGTGGAATTACCAGATTTGCTACTGACAGCCTGCGGGAGCACGTGCAGATGATTTATCCTCCCTCTGCCAAGGTTTGAGCAGCGCGGAGGAAGAAAGGCACCAAGGAGCAGCCGTTGTAGTTTGCAAGCTTTTGTAAGGACGCTTTTTCCTGGAGAGGCCGGGAAATGTACTTTCAGCCTTGCAAGACCCCAAACGCTGGCTCCCATCTTCACACAGGAGTGTATGGACCAAAACAAGGAGGCACAGATTATTTTTTTTTTTCTCTCTCTCTTTCTCTGGCTTTGAAGAGAGATTAAAGAGCAGGGGTGACTTGAAGAAAAGGAGACAGAAGAAGAATCCAGATCCGTGACTTGAATTTCTAACCATTTGATATATCTGCCTATTCACAAAAAGGCGCTTGGATAAGAAGCCAGCATCCAGGATAACCCAGGAGACGTTGGCTGTTATCAGTCGTCACCAGATGGTGAAGTTCAAAGAAGACCGACGACGGATGACCAGGACCAGGAGTTCTGATTGGAATAGCAAGTAGGGCCACCTGTTCCTTTCGCCCTGCGGCCCTCTAAGGCTTCCGTGGGGGAGGAATTAACAACTGACAAGTAACAGGATTATTTCACAATCCCCCAAAAGGAGCAAACATGCTACCTTAGAGACTTAACCCCAGACACCCCTGCCCCAACTATGACTTTCCCAGGGAAGATTTTACTCAAATTACTGCTTTGAACGTGACAGTTACTGGCCAAGGCAATAAAAATTAAAGTCCTCTGGTCTAATCATTTCTTCTTAGCAACCATTCATTTCTATCTTACTGTCTCAAGCAATGAAAGGCCAAATATGTGCAGTTCTATAGACTGACTGTGTCCTTTCAAAATTTAGTTATAGAAACCTGGACCCCAGTGGCCCAGAATGGGACTGTATTTAGAGAGAGGCCCTTAGGAGGTGAGCAAGGGAAGATGAGGTCACTAGTCTGGGTCCTAATCTAATCTGGCTGGTGTCCTTATAAGAAGAAAAGATCAGGGCAAAGATTCACAGACAGGGTCGACCCTTTGTGGACAACAGGAGAAGATGCCGCCTGCAAGCCCAGGAGGGAGGACCCAGGAGGAGCCCCTGTCCACACCTTGATTTAGGACTTCTAGTCTCCAGAATTGTGGGAAACAAATTTCTATTATTTACCAGTACTCTGTGATGGTGGTCTCAGCAAGCTAACCCGTGGAGTGTTGATATGGCCTAAGCATGGTCAACAGCAATGGAATGTTTCTGTGTCTGCATTTCGGGTGACAGGTCAAGTCTAGAAAAGCAAACTAGGTTGTTGAACATTTTTAGCATCATTATCAGTTGTTGTACAACCATTCAGTGGTAACACTTTCCATTTACTTTTTCCACTTTTACCATGTGTGGATTTTCCAACATGTAGAAAAACACAGCCCAGGCTCCTGGTGGCAGGCAGCACTGTGTCTCTAGTAATGGAAATGCCGGCTTCGCAGCGACTGCTGACTGTTCCTTACATCTCCTTAGAAACCACCCTAGCTCAGGCCATTATCACTGCTTAACAGACCCTCACAAGGGTGTTCTACTTACATTACGGGGCCAAACTGCACTACTTTTTGTCATGGAAATGGCTAAGCTGCTGCCCCTTCTCATGTGCTGCCCCCCGGGAACACCTGCTCTCCAGAAAGCCCCTCTCCAGAGCCCACCCAAGGCACGCCTCTGAGGACTCTTTCCTCCCTGTCCAACCATCAGCAGCCTCTGCCTTCCTCCGCTTCTATTTTACATGAGCAGTGAGAGACTTCGGGTCCAGCACCGACCTCCCCTGCTAGATTATGAACTTCTAAGGGAGAAGGTGACTTCTTTGTTCACAGCTGGGTTCAATACGTATTTATGAAATGAATACATTTCAAGTTGAGGATTGCTCCTCAGCAATTCAAATGACTTTAGAATTCTTGTTTATGGTAGGCTTTAGTTGAGAATTCAGGCGGGTCACACTTCGACGTCACTGCCATCGGCCAGCGACTATGACTTCACTGCCTTCGTGAAGCAGAGGATGGCTGGGCCATGCAGCTAGGCCCTGCGGCTGTCTGGGGGCTGCTGGTAGTGTTTATGGGCATTGTTCTCCACCCTCCAGATTCATAGTGCAACCAGAGTATCGTGGAACACAGAGGGCAAATGACAAAACGGGCCTGGAGGAGGCGCAAGTCAGTATGCACATTCTAGAGACGGAGTTGCGACGATTGGGTCTGTGCACACCAACATGAGCGGTCCCAGGGGTGGCCACTGTCCACCCACAGCTGACCACCTGCCATACTGAGGGCAGCGTGATAACCTGCAGTGGTGTGTGAGGGAGTGAGTGGCGGAGCATCAACAGAGGACCCACAGTGCAGCTGTAGGAGAGGGGTCACTCTTAGAAGGACCTCAGTGGGAAAAGTAACATCTCCAGTGGGAGACAATGAAAGGACCTTGGAGGGGCTACAGGGTGCACAAAGAACAAAGGCCTGAAGCCTCTTGACCCTGGGTATGCAACACCAACGCAGGGGACCACAGAGCACCAGTCAGGATGATACGGCCGCATTAAAACGTCTTTCACACATCCCACAGTGCCAAATCCAAGAAGTGCTAAATTGTGGAAAGCAAATTAAGGATAAAAAAATCTGAAAGGTCAAATCTGATCCTGTATATAACCAGATATCATGCCACATCTGGGAAGTGAAAGGAGACTTTTTAAAGCAAAATTTCTAATAATTTATGTTACTCATTTTATTAGAGAATATCTAAATTAGGCTTTGGGTTACTGTATAAGAAATATGCCGGCATTTGTTGGGGACTGAATATCTGTTTTCCTCCAAAATTCTTGTGTTGAAATCATGACCTTCAACGTGATGGCATTATGAGGTGGGGACTGGGGGCAGCAATTCATTCAAGGGAGCCCTTGTGAATCCATTAGTTCCCCTATCAACGGGACCCCAGAGAGCTCTCCACCATTCAAGGACACAGGGAGGATGTTTTAGTCAGCTTTTTTGTTGTTCCAACAAAAAGACCTGACAAGAACAATTTGAAGGAGGAAAGGTTTATTTGGAGCTCATAGTTTCAGAGGTCTCAACCCACAGACAGCTGGCTCCATTCCTTGGGGCTCAAACTGAGGCAGAACATCATGGCAGAAGAGCGTGGGGAAGAAAAGCAACTCAGGACATCACACCAGGAGGCAGAGAGAGGGAGACAGCTCCCCTCATCACAGACAAAATATAGAACCCTAAGGCATGACCCCAATGACCCACTTCCTTTAGCCACACCCACCTGCCACCGGTCACTAGTTAATACCTCTCGTGGGACCAATGTGCTGATTGGGTAAGACTCTCACTACCCAATCGTTTCACCCCTCGGCGTTCTTGCATTGTCTCACACATGAGCTCTTGAGGGATACTTCACACCTACACCATAACAGAGAAGATGGCATCTCTGACACAGGAAGCGGGCCCTCACAACACTTCCAATGCTTTGATCCAAACTTCCAGCCTCCAGAACTCTGAGGGGAAAAAGGTTCTTTTAAGCCCCTTGTGTGCCACTTCATCGGCCTGGAATGGACTAGGCAGCATTCGTCCCAGACAAGGGCATCGTGACATGTCTTGATGATTGGGTGCTCCTCACAGCCACTGAAGACACATGACTTAGCCTTCTAGTTCACAATGTCTAAACGCACAGCTGTTTTCAAACAAATGAAATTATTTTTGCACGACAAATTTCTCAGAAGTAGAGATGAACACAGAAAAAGTGTGTATCAATCAACTTTTCATTCCTGTGATCACAGACTGGACGAGGACAGTTTAGAAGTTCTTGCTGAGACTGCAGTTTCAGAGGCTCAGTCCATGGTCAGCCAGACCCACTACTCTGAGCCCAAGGGGAGGTCATGGCAGGAGGGTGTGCTGGAGGGGCTCTGCTCAGGTTCCTATCAGCCAGAAAGATAGAGTCAGCAAGAAATCGGGAGGACAAGATATAATCCCAAGGGCACCCCCATTGAGCTACCTCCTTCAGCCACACCCCCTGCCTACAGTTACAACCCAATATACTGTTCCAATTACCAAACCAGAAATGGATTAATCCACTGATCAGGTCACAGCTCTCGTAATCTCATCATTTCACCTCTGAACATTCCTGTGTTGACTAACATGAGCTTTTGGGGGAATACTGCACATCCCAAACATGAAAAAAATGTAAATACACTTTGTTTTGATCCACAAATATGAACTTTTTTTGGTGGGGCTCAATGCTATAAACAGGGGCATGCACCATACGATGGACAAGTCTGCAGGAGATCTCATTTGAAGACCTTCACATCTGGTTGTTTTTGTCCTCCTGGAATTGAGACAACACTGACAGGAAGCTTCTGTCATACCGAGGACCAGAGGGGCCCTGGATGTGAGGGCTGAGTTCCTGGATCCCTCCACACCCCCTTCCAGGAGCTCACAGTGGGGGTTCTCATGATTGCCCCTGCTGTCCTATGATACTCCTGGTACTCCTGAAGTCCCTAAAATAAAGGGCAGGAACATCTCTGAGCCAGCACTCTTACCAACAGCAGAGACTTTTAACTGACAAAAATTGGAATCACAGTCGGCAAAAGATACACAGAAGTAATGCTCTTCTGTACTACCTAAATCCTAACCCCGCATATATCTTTCAGCTATAGGTTAGACATTCTTAATCCAAACATCCAAAACTCAAGTGCTGCAGAATCTGCGAGTTTCCAGTCCTGACACGATGCCACAGTGGGAAATTCCCTACCTGACTTCATGTGAGGGGTCACGGTCAAAAGGCGGGTGCACTAAAGACACTGCAGAAAATTACTGTCAGGCTCTGTGTAAGGGTATCTGCCACAAACAGATTCCATGTCTAGATTGTGTTTCCCCACCAGAGTAGTTCATTATATACATGTAAATATTCTAAAATCTGAAAAAGTCCAAAACAGGTCTGGCCCCAAGCATACTGGATAAGAGATGCTTAACTGGGACTGTAGTGTGGCGGCCTTCCCCCAACCTCTGGGATGTGGCGTCTAATGAGACTGACTCCCAGGACGAGACCTGTGGTCCTTTCACTCATTCATTTGGTCAGTGAGTCATCCTGTCATTAGACATGCATTGATCTGTGAGGTGTCAAGAGAAGCTGTGGGAACTGGGGTATGAAGGCAAGAAAAGCAGCAGGTCTCCATCCTCTGAATGGCAGCCATTGAAAGGAACAGAGCCAGTCATATCATCAGGGACTCCGTGGAACACGGACCCGGGGTTTCTTCCTTCCTCACATTCTCCTTTCGTGGGCCTCCACTCTGGTGACATTTTGTCCCTGCAGCTGATGTGTGAGCATGTCATCTGAAACAATTACTTACCTAAACATCTCAGTCTTGCTGTTGCCATGTGGACATGCCCTGTGTCCTTAGTGAGGTCCCAGCGCCAGCAGTGTTGGCATCATGCAGGAGGCTCGGTGTTATGGTTTGGATGGGAGGTGTCCCCGAAAGCTCATATGTGAGACAATGCAAGAAGGCTCAGAGGAGAAATGACTGGGTTGTGAGAGTCTCAACCCAATCAGTGAATTAAGACCTCCATAGGGATTAGCTGAGTGGTAACTGAAGATGGATAGGGTAGGGCTGGATGAGGGGGGCATTGGGGGCGTGGCGTTGAGGTATATTTGTATCTGACCAGTGAGGACCTTTCTCTCAGCTTCTCATCATCATGTGAGCTGCTTCCCTCTGCCACACTCTTCTGCCATGATGTCCTGCCTCACCTCGAGCCCCAAGAAATGGAGCCTGCGGTCTATGGCCCCTGAGCCCTCAAAGAAACTTTTCCTCATGTTCACACCCAATGAACTAGCACCTTTAATTCAACGCCACCACGGAGATCTGTGTGCTCTTCCATCTCAAGTGCTCTTCTCAAAGTGGGTTCCTGGGAACGCTGCATCTGTGCTCAGTAAAAACCTGAGCTCTTTGGTCAGAGTGTAAGTCACCATTTTTTGCCATGGAATTCTTCAGAGTCCTTGATGTTCGGTTTACATTCCCAAGAGGAGTAAACACTGATTATGATAATGACAGTAATAACTAATATTTGTAGCTTACTGTAGGCCACACACTAAAGCAGCTATAAATATGAATATAGACACAGAATCATATATAATCCCCAGTCAATTCCCAGAGTGAGGTATGATTATTCTCATTTTTCAAACTAGAAATGGGAAGCCCAGAAAAGCCAAATAACTTTCCCAGGATGACTCAGCTAGCAATTACCAACCAGGATTAGAACCCAGCCTACCTGATTCCAAAGCCCAAAGACTAAATTTGAAATCACGTTTATTTTCTAAACATATTTGAACTCCAGACTTCCCCAAACATGGACACAGTTTCTGTTTCCTAAAGACCATGTTGGGCTCTCTCACAAAACACAAGCTGGGAAAGTCTTTTGCAGGAACACAAATTCTGAAAAAAATGGAAACACTTCTGCAAAAACACAGAATCTGTCCAACAGCCTCAGACCACACTCAGGGGTCGAACACCCTCAAATGTGATGTGCACCTGGGGTATATGGTTGGCATTACAGCCACACAGAGTGCACACAGCCACGTAAGGTCTTCCTCCAGACCTTGGTATTGGTCACACCCTGCGAAGTCTCCCTGTCTCTTGGTTGGCATCACTACCACAATAGCACAATGATCACATGTGGCCTCGTCCAGAGAGACACGCAGTGCGTTTCTGTGACCTCCTCTCGGTGGCACTAGATAGATCCATCATTGACTCACACCAGGCTCCTGACTGTCACCCCACACCACTTCTCAACTAGAGACTCAGCCCCTCACAGTGTCACATGCTCCGATTACCTTGTACTGTTTAAATTGGACAGTGGCTCCCCTCGGCACCCCTCAGCCACAGTTTATTCAGATCCTCTCGCTTTCACTAATCGACCCCACACATACTTGTGAAATTCCCACTATACACAGAGGAAGCAATTCAGTGTAGCACGAGGCCACTCACATTCCTGACCACAAGGTTGACTGGTTTGGGGATCCACCAGCATGTTTCTAGCAAGGGCAGCCACCGTGCGCAGATGCTGATATGACGTTCCTCCTTGGACAGAGGTAGGGGTACAAGGTTGGAAATCAGGGTCAGACCCAAAGACAGAGGGTAAAACCATCCTACATTAACCTTCCCCACTCCTCCCCCAGTTTTATATTGAGGAAATCAATTTAAAAGGATCCTCAAAAGCAAACCGGAAGTAGGAGAAGAAGCTACAGACCTTGGGCACCACGTTGCATGAAGAGGCTGAAGGTCCACCTGCTGGCTGTCCACACGGCCCCAGGTGAGGACTGACTTGCTCTAAGAAAAGCTCTCGTGGGACTACCTAAGGATATTACAGCCAGAAGAAGCAGAGAGGTCTTCCGCTCCTGGCCTCTCTCCCAAGAACACCTCACATGTGCCTGACCACCAACGGTGCCTGGTTCTGAGACGAATACATGCTTGCACCAAGAACACATAACAAGTGCATCTGGATTTTTTCTTCTTCTAAAACTGGACTTCTGTGTGCTGAATAAAACTAAACATTTAACCCACATGCACTTATTTTGTAATCTAAAAGGACAACATTGTGAAAATCCAGGCAATAGGGACGTGACTCTGCCTGTCCTCACTTGTGTACCCCTCTGGGTTAGAGCATAGTTCTGGTTGGCAAGAGGAAGGACTTTGATTTAATGGCCTCACTGAAGGAAACATTATCTGAGTCCCAGGAAAATGGCCACATAACCACAGCCACGGTGGAACCTCACCCAGGCAACCACGTTTGTCCCACTTCATTTTCATGTGGGATCACTGATTCTTATCTCCAATTTCCCGGACCTCAAGCTGGCAATGTGAAGTTTACTTCTGGCAATTGCTATCTTTAATCTCCAAGTTCCAGTGTTCTATAAATTCAGCAATTGGGGCATACAATATGTCTAGCTCCCTATAAAATATCATGTGTGAATTTTTTTAAAAAAATAAGAGAACCTTTGATGATTTACATCATCCATGATGATTTAAATCTAAAGACACAATCCAATTTCTAATTTAAACTAGATTATTATAGGGATATGTTGTAATCAACCACAAAGATTTATTTAGCAACTGACCTTTGGTGGTTTTTTTTTTTTTTTTTTTTGTCGTTGTCGTTGTTGTTTAACACCATTTGTGGAATCCAGCAATGTTACACTGCCATGGTTTTAGCTATAACCTTTAAAAGAATTGTTCTCTACTTGGCAACCAGAATCTAAGCTTAGAATTTCTACAAGAAAAATCTTAATATTTATGTTATTACCTGGAAGATAGTTGGCTCTCATTAAGCCTGAGACAATAGTAAGGTATTGCTGGGAGCTACAAAAAGAATTTCATCATAAATGCTCTGTCCTGCCCTTTGGAATGGACAACTTTGCACATCCACGTGCTGAAAGATGCCGTTGGAGCAGATGACTTTGATGACACTATAGGAAGAGAATAGCATCAGAGAAGCATTGAACAGTCAAACATGAGGAAGGATAACTGGCAAATCTGAGCTGCCAGAAGGGAACTGAGATAAAAAGGAAGCACACCTTTAGAGAATCACTCAGATCTCGCACCTTTAGCTCTAATGAAGAAGTGGCCATCATGGGAAGTTTCTGGAGTGGGTCAGGAGAACAGACTGACATGGTCTACTTATGTATGTGTGCATGTGTGTGACTGCACACATGTACACATACTTGGAGAAGTCAGATGAACTTCAGTGGGGTAGATGCTCTAGAACCTCACATGCTAACGGGCTAGAAGAGCTGATATCTAAGTAGCTGTGCAGCTGTGTAAATGATTGGAACAAAATTTGATACTCAGAGCAGCAGTTTCATCCGGTCCTGATAAGCTGCCTTGGTAATTAAAACACTGCACATCATGTAAGGGGTAGTGGACTCTTCTGCTCTCTTTCTTGCCGTTAGATGTGCATTCCAGACTTGGTGCTGGGGACCCTGGGCCGAGCACTGTCCACCCAGGCCTCAGTACTGGCGGATCTAGTGTCAACACGTCTTGCTCACATTTCCTAACCAGGGCTGGGCCTATACGTTTAAGGCTCAGCGCAGGACTGGCTGGTTGCCATTCCTCCCCAGGGCCAGAGGCTCAGAGTCAACACCCAGAACTCACGGGAGCCTCAAACCTCTCAGCTAGATCCCAGGAGGGACTGACTGCCTGCCTTTACCGGCCCCCCGCAGCTGGCCTTGATTAGAGGCCCTGATCCACTTTGTCTCAGGCTTCATGGAACCCACCCAGGTCCTGACAACCTGTCTTGCCCTCTACAAGGGAAGTGCCTCTAGAACCCATCGTCATTCTTTATGTTGAAGTTTAGTGACATCATCTGGGACAGGTCATGTACGTGAGTACCGAGAACTTGTGGGGCCCACATTCCCATCAGCCTGTCATGCAGTCACTCCAACAGGCCATTGAGTCTGTTGATTCTTGGGGACAGAAAATGTGAAGGTGAGTGTGTGTGTGCATTTGTGTGCACTGTGGCGGGGGGAATGTTGTGTGTGGTGTGTGTGCCTGTGTGGTGTGTATACAAATGCCGTGTGGTATGTGTATAGTCTGTGTGTTTGTGTGTGTTGTGTGTGCACACTGTGTGTTGAGTTGTATGTGTCTGTGTGTGCTGTCTGTGGCATGTCCCATGTCTCTGTGTGGCATATATAGGCACATACATGTGTGGTGTGTGTGAGTGGTGTGTATGCATGAATGGGTTCTGTTTATGTGTAGTATAAGTCTGCATGTGGTGCTTAAGTATGTGTACATGTGTGTGCACTGTGATGTGTGTGGCATGTGCACATGTGCATGGTATGTGATTTATGGAATGTACACATGTGTGTGCACATGTGTGCAGTCTGTGTATGTGGTTTGTGGAGTGTGTGAATGTGTGCAAATGTGTATGTTTGGTTATGGTGTGTGTGTGCACGTCATCTCTGGTGCAATGAACTATCCAAGATGTTCCCATGCTCTAGGGTAAAGCACAACAAACAGAAAAGAATTTATGAATTTTCTAGGGGTTGAGTACCACGTATCTGGAGCTCTGTGGGACAGGGAGACCGTCTTTATGGAAACGAACAGAGGGCTGAGCTGCTGCTGCCTCCCCATGGATGGGCAGTGGGCTGGAGGAGTGTCAGTCTGTCTTCCCAAAGGCCCTGGTTCGTGGAGAAGGGAAAGAGACACTGGGCAACACCAACAGCACGCTCCAGCAGCCACGGGACAGCTAGCTGTTTGTACAACAGGATAATGAAGTATCGAAGGGTGCCACCATAGTTCTTAGAGTCAGGAAACAAATGATTTCTTGTTTCCATGAGGCCACATAATTGTCAGGCTGTAAATAAACACAACTCTGCTCATACAGCCCTAACCCCACAGGTCAGGAACCCAGGCCACGGAGCCCAGGCCACGGCCTCTCCTGCAGCTCACTGGGTGTGGGTCTCCCAGAGGGACGCTGCCCCCACCCCCGTGGCTTCGGGAGCAGGAGTAGTGTCTTAGCCTGCTCAGGCTGAGCCGCAGAGTACCACAGGCTGCACGGCTGGAATGACAGACTCTTCTCCGCAGGGCCCTGGAGGCTGGGGTCCAAGAGTGAGGAACCGCAGGGCTCTCCCTCCAGCAACCCTTCTCCCAGCGGGCAGACAGCACCTATCCCTGGGCCTTTAGAGCATTGCTCTAGCCACACCCACGCCCTGCTCTCCTCTTCTTATATGGACATTGCCAGAGAGGGTCAGGGCCGCCCTAAGAGCCTCATTTTATTTAATTGCTTCCTTAAAGACCAGTCTTCACATGGACCTACACTGAGAGCACAGCTCCAATATGAATTTGGACAAGTGCATCTGCAGCAGGAGAGGTGAAGAGCTCTGTGCCTGAGAGTGAGGAGGCAGAATGCTACCCTCAGGAGTCACGAGGCCAGTTGACTGGGAACACTGGGGAGACTGCAGGAGGCCCCACTGCACCTGCAGAGTGCGGCTCACACGTAGATCAAAGGGCCACCCCTGCCAGCCGAGGGCGGCTCTGCAGGCTGAACGCCACTGTGGGCACCCTCTTCTGAGACCTTCTGACCGCTCAAGGCTGAGCGGAAACTGCTTGACCAGCATTGGGAGCCCTGCCAGGGACCCTCGTGAGACTTGGCCTTCTGGTGGACAGTGGCACTCTTGGTCATGGGATGGGGCAGGGAGGTGATTCTTAGAGGTATGTCAATGTCCACTTCAGGCCCTTTGGTGCACATTTGGAAGAGAAGAACTCATTTCTGTAGCCTGAAAGAGAACAGGAGGCGACGGGCGTTTCCACAGAGTTAACAAATGAGCAAACGGGTCCCAGGTCAGACAAGATGACCCTCGGTGGACTGGACCTGGAGCGGCTCCCAAGGGCCACGTGTTGAAGGCTTGGTCACTGGCCTGGGGCACTGCTGGGCGCTGGCAGAAGCCTTAGGAGGTGGGGCCCAGTGGAGGGCCGTCAGGTCACTGGGGGTTGCCCTTGAGGGGATGTTGGGGACCCAGCCCTTCTTCTCTGTTTCCTTGAGGTGAGCATCCTCCCCCGCCACGTGCCTCCACCGTGAAGTACGGCCTCGCCACAGGCCCTGAGCAACAGGACCGAGCGACCTGGACCAACACCACGAGCCCAAACAAACCTTTCCTCCCAGTTGTTCCTGTCAGGTGTCTTGTCACAGTGATGGACAAGGGGCTTATGAAGTTTGCAAATTCTTAGGCCCTAAGATCTTTTTTTCCATAGATCTAATTTATTTTACTACTGATTAACATGTATTCATTGTGTGTGTGTGTGTGTGTGTGTGTGTGTGTGTGTGTATTCACGCATGGGGAAGTGTGATATTTCAGTACATACATATAGAGGCTCTGATCAAATCAAGGTAATTAACGTTTCAATCTTCTCATCGTTTCTTTATATTTGGAGTCTTCAAGATCTTTCTTTCTTTCTTTCTTGTTTTGGTACTGGGGATTAGACCCAGGATTGCTCAACCACTGAGCCACATCCCTAGCCCTTTTTAAAAATACATTTTATTTAGAGACAGAGTCTTGCTGAGTTGCTTAAGGCCCTAAGACCTGGGGACAGATGCAGGTAGATTAACTTGTATGGCGGCCTGGAGCCCTGTGATAAGAAAGGTGCTAAGTTTAGGTGGACACACACCGTGTCATGCCAGCATCAGCATCTGAATAGCCAGGGCTGGGGCAGGGAGGGTCTTCAGCACCAGAGAAAGAAGCACAGGATTCTCACCAACTTCCCAGGACATGCCGGCCTTGGATAAGGTCCCAGGTGGCTTCAGTCAGAAGTGACTCCCCCACTCTGAAGGTGTAACAGGGAAGAAATTGCTCTAATATATTTTTATGAAGCCAAACAAAAAGAAGGAATAACACACTTCCTTGGGCAAAGAAAAAAATGATAAAATCAGGTGAAGTATGTGTAGTGCACCAGTTCTGTGGTTTTAATATGAAATCTAGAAGAGCAAACATTTATTGTACTTTTGGGGGGGATTGATATGTTTCTGATTTTTTAATTATATCTGTAACAAGCACATCAACTTCTCCTCTTAAAAGACTCCATATTCTGTGGGAAAAGGCTACCCTTCCTTGGTGCTACCTCTTCTTTTCTGGAGATTATTAATTTCTTTTTAATAGAGCTCATACTGCAAAATCAAATTTTTATATCACAAAGGGACTTCCATTTATCTTAAGCAGCACACTCTTCATCGTCTATCAAACTGAGTTTAAGTTTCTAATTGAAATAATTTTTCAAGTGTTGAGCAATAAAGAGGCAATAAGTGATATATTTAAATTATTTATGCATCTTATTTATAATTAATTCATTTTTTCCTTGCTGCACAGTGAGGCTGGCCCAATACGTTTGATTTTCAAATCTTTTCTATCATTAGGCAACAATGGAAGAGGCTGCTTTTCCACCCCACTTGTGTTTCATTGGTCTCTGGAGACTCAGGCAACATCAGTTTAAATCACAGTTAAATTCAACGCATCAGCTCTGTTTTGCAACACACAGCTCCAAAAACAAGAGCATCATCGTGAGTAGAGCAAGACTATTCTTAGTCAAACTTGTTAATGGTAATGCGAACCTTCCCATTCACAAGATCTGAGGCTTTGGCATTTATGACCCATATGGCTCTTGGTCACACTCTTCCTTTCAGGCACTGAGACTGATATCGCTTTGATGTGTGGGGTGTAATGAGTCCTCAGCAGGTTAGTCTGGACTGCTGGTTTGCAGATCCCTGAACCCCTTTTCCAAACCTGTCTATATTGTTGCTCCCTTTGCAGGACAAACTCCTGCCCCCAGATGAATGCAGCTCCTCCTTCACCTACACTGCCTGCCCTCCCACAGCTTCTCTTTCTGGTCATGGAACCAGGATGATCTTCAGAGATCTGTAGACATTGGGTACTTCAATCTCCCCCAGACATATATGTCCACACCCCACTCTCTCCACCCTGCTCCTTCAAGCCCCTGTAATCCCCACCCAGGACCCAACTGTCCGCCTCTCCTGCAATCTACACACCACCTTCAATTTTCCCTAAGCTCAGGTCCTATGCATGCCCTGCTCACAAGCCTCTGATGATTCCCCCTGGCTCCCTGAGCACATTCAAGCTTCCCAGATTGCCATTCATTCAGGCCACATCCCACCTCTGCACCCATACCCACCCCATGACAAGTAGTAATTAATGAGGGCTAATATGTAAAAGGCATTTGTAAACCTTTATTCTGCAATAAACACACTTTATATGTATTTTGTTTCTACTCAACAGCTGGCCTATGTTGGATACTCAATAAATGACAGTAGAGTAAATAATCACAGAACAGACCATAAGACAAAACCAGAGACTAGACAAAGGGATCAAGAGATCTGAAACTCAAGCCAAAATCTCAGAAAATATGGCGGGCAGAGAGACGAGGCCACCACCTAGAACTACTTGGAAATAACTGTGTGGATATCTGGGCTTCTAGAACAGCAGGTGGGCATCTGATTGACCAATCGCCTTGGGCAGCCTGCGGGTATGGTGCTTAGCGGGCCTCAGAATGCTTTGTCTATCATGAAAGATGGGAAGCCAGTTTCTCTCAACCTCAAAGGAGCAGAAATTATGCAGAGAGGATCTGGGGAGGGTTAAGAACAAACCAAGGGCAGTTACGATGGCAGACATTTCCTGTGGCCTCCTGTGGACAGGTGCTGCTGCTCTCTGTCCCAGCTCACTCAGTCCTCCACATGGTCCTTCCTGTGGCCTCCTGTGGACAGGTGCTGCTGCTCTCTGTCCCAGCTCACTCAATCCTCCAAATGGTCCTTCCTGTGGCCTCCTGTGGACAGGTGCTGCTGCTCTCTGTCCCAGCTCACTCAGTCCTCCACATGGTCCTTCCTGTGGCCTCCTGTAGGTCAGGTGCTGCTGCTCTCTGTCCCAGCTCACTCAATCCTCCACATGGTCCTTCCTGTGGCCTCCTGTGGACAGGTGCTGCTGCTCTCTGTCCCAGCTCACTCAATCCTCCAAATGGTCCCGTGAAGCCCAAGAGCTCAAGGTGCCGGCTGCTGTGGAGAGCTGCTCTTGCGCCACTCTTCGCTCCCTTTTCCTGCAGCTGTGGTGTGTAGGAGGAGTCCACGTCTCTGCTCCATGTCAAGCCTAGCCATGTGACTTTTCCTGGCCTATGAGTGGTGATGACATATGCTAATCAGAACAGAAGTTTCCAGAGTCATTGCAGGTTCCCCCAAAATGTAGGGGAGATGGGAAGTCCCAGAAACAGCTCTTTCCGCGTGGATTCTTGAGTGAGCAGAGCAGTGTCCAGCACTCCATCCAACTCATCGTGTGAGCCCAAAACAGGTCTCTGTTGCCACTGACCACTGACTATGGTGCTGGTTGGTATTACCTACAACTTAGCACGAGTAGACCCAGGATTCACAGTCAACCTGGACTTTTATCCTTCACGAGATCTTCTGTCTCGTTAAGCACAAGCCCTTTTATGAGGAGACGTCCTAAGTCTACTGAGGTTGGGCTCTGGGCCCTTCATCCTGTCAGCTGGAATCAGCAAGCCACCCAAAGTGTGGTCCATGGCTCAGTGACAGTGTGAGTATCCCTTAGCTGCTGGTTAGATACGCAGAATCTCAGACTCTGCCCAAGAATCTGCATTTTAGGTAAATCTCCAGGAATGCATGCTGGATGCATGACAGTCTGATAAGGGCTCCAAAAGAGCATCCATTTCCAACTCTAATTTCCAGGATGGAAAGGCAAGAGCCTACACATTTTTCCCACTTCTAAAGAGATCAGGATAGGAACCATACGCTGTAAGTACCATGGTGTTACTTTAAAACATTCCAGTACTTGCTCTAGCTCCCTAGTAATGCCCTCTGTGGGGCAGCCCACATCTCACCTTTGAATATGCTGACCTCTAGTTCACAACCCAGTGGCTTATTTATGGAACAAAAAACATTTAGCCTATCAGTCCTCATTAGGGGCAATTAGCATATGAAAAAAAAAAAAAACGGAGCATCAGGCTGATGTTGCCTCTCCTGCTCCAAGACGCCATTGTTGGGTTTTCACCCTTTCCCAAACACAAGTCATCACCCTGCTTGGAGGGGGATATATAGCACTAAGAGGTAATGCATGGCTGGAACTCAGTATCGTGGTCTCTTTCCCCCACTGTTTACAACCCAGTGGCAGTGAGCCAGAACATGGAACAGGAAGCAGGACCTTTCAAAATGGCGAAGGCTACAGGTAAAACCACCACCCATGCCTCTGAGACATTCTTCCCAGGGAATGCTAAAGTTTTTGACAAGCTGGTTTATGAATAAATTCATGACATGAGACATTTCCAAAATGTCTGTTAAGAACCACTTCAAAATGAAGTCATCAAAATTACTGCAAAATGTATACTTTAAATGCAAACAGCCGGAGGAAAGAGTGTGCTTGTTATGTAGAATTCATTATCAGTATTTCAGAGTGCAGCCACTATAAACATTTGTTTGGGATTGCTTTTATGCAATTGTTTGGAACATAAGCAGAGAAAGAGCTGAATGGGGAAATTTCAGAAGCCTAGAGCTTACTCCAGCTCAGATTTCTCCTACCTTGTTACAAAGAAACCAGTTTTATTTTCATCATATTTTAATACAAGTGAAAGGACTTTTTTTGTTGTTGCTGTTGTTTTTCTGATTTATCTGTTATGTTGTTAATAGTGGTAAACTATTGTACTAAGCCATGTACTAAAGATTTTATTTTTATTTAGGGTAAAAAGTACTTCATTTGATGGAAATTTTTTTCTTACATGTTAAACTCACAATATAAGTGTATGTACATTTATGGATTCACATAATATTATTCATACACACACACACACACACACACACACACACACACACTTGAACTTAGCCTCAACTGCTTTAAGATCAGGTTACATAGTAAACTATCAAGTTAGTCAATAGGAGGTTTATGTTCTCAACATGGAATGAACTAAGTGTTAGAGACTGCTCTTCCCAGTGGAGGAAGAAACTCATATTGGATCCAGACACAGAAGACAGTCCAGATCTGGTATGTGCCACACAGAGAGGAAGCCAACTTGCAAAGAATAAGAAATAACCATTATGACATTTATGCCCCAAATGAACAGCAAATAGTTTAGATTACATAAAATTTAATTATACTTCCACAGCAAAAACAAAAACCTTACAACATGCAAAATTAAAAGATAGACAATGACCTTCAAAGAGTACATAAATTAATAACCCTAACATAAAAGAAGAGGAGGAGGAGGAGATGGAGGAGGAGAAACTATAAAACTTATACAAAACTTTCTTTCAAATAACACACCAAAATAAGAAAAAAAAGAAATGGGCAAAAGCATATGAACAAGCAACAAAATTTCTGAAAAAAATCTAAATGTGCAACAGAGAACCATCTAATAACAGAAGGACAGGTAACAAAATGTAGAGCTACCACTAGGAGCATATTATAGCAGAACATACCGGCGTGGAGAACTATTCACAGAGAGGTATAAAACCAAGCAAGCACCCAAGTAAAACTGGCAAAGACATAACGAAATGTTGAGGGTCTGCATTCCAGAAACCAAGTGTTTTCTAGTTTTTCAACTTCTGTGCTTCAAGCTTTTACAAACTACATACGCAGGATTGATTGTGTCACTTAGGAAAAAAAATGTAGAAAATTAGAAAGGATTTAAAACTGGAACAAGTTTAAATTGAAGAATTTAGCATAAATAAGGGAGAAAGTTCCATTCCCAATTATTTGCCCTAAATAAAACCATAGTCTGAGCTCTCAAAATGCTTTATTTTCAGGAATAAACTCGTATATTTTGGACAATTACCCTACAGTGACATTTTCAGACATTAGCAGCTGTGTTGTAGGCAAAGGGCACGTTGAGGCCTATCTGAAGGAGAAAGCGTGGATCAAAAGGGAAATTTTCCATTTCCTTATTTCAGAGATTGTGTTTCTACATCAGTGGCTCTCTTGTGTTGTCTATGAGCTGCGTAAAAAAGACCAGATTGCCAGGGCTTTGGACAAGAAGATGCCTCCTCAGTAATTCTGGATTTACACTGCCCATAGGGGAGATAGGCCCTGAGTCAAGCTTACTGCTTGCATCGCCCCCAGTGGAGGAAAGTCTTCAGCACAAACTCAGCAGGACAGCTGACCAGGGAAATAGAAGGAAAACCCTCAAAGTAACTGTCCTACAGTATCAGTTTCCTTTTGCTGCTGTAACAAATTGTGTGCCTAAAATAGCAGATCTATTCTCCTAAAGGTTTGGAGGGCTGATAGCCAAGTTCAGTTTCACAGGGGTAAGTCAAGATGCCTGGCAGGCTGCAATCAGCCCGGAGTCTCCAGGGAAGGTCTGCCTCCTTGCCTCTTTCTGCTTCTAAAGCACACACCTGTTACTCCCTCATCCCATCACCTATGGTCTGTCTGATCTCCATCTTCCCTGGTAAGAATCCCTGAGATCACTGGGAGCCTAATGGATAACACAGAGAGGCTGAATTTAAACACACCTGCAAATTCCCTTTTGCTGGCTCTGGGGGTAGGACATGCACAACCTGGGGTGGAGGCTTCTGCCGTCCCTCACCAGCAGCTGGGCAAGGCTGCTCTGTGTCTCTGCTCAGGGCAGCAAGAAGTTTGTGTTTGCTGATAGTTTATAATAATGACAAACTACAGTTTCCTTTGGAAGGATTAAGTTAAAGGCAAGTCCGATCAGAAGGTTACTAAGAGGAGAAGGAGCACTTGTCCTTACATTCCACTTCTTCCCCAAGTCTGCGAGGAGTGGTGCACAGCTGAGAACTCACGTGTTTTTAAACACAATCACGGAACATCTGCCATATGGTGGATGCAGATGTGATCACAGGCTTTTGCTTCCCAAATGCAAATGCTGCCTTGGATGCTCTTGTCTCCCCTCTTCACCAGGAGGGCGGAGGAGCTACAGCAGCTCTGCCGTAGGAGCATGGCCAGCCCCTGACGGCCAGCGCCAGGCCTGGTCCAGGGAAGGAGGACCAGTGCGACCATGGAGGTGACCCACATCCCCTTGAAGCCAGGTACTAGCCCTAGTTGAATGGGAGCGTCCACGTCACGCTGACCGCTCACGAGGTATTCTCTTTCCACCACAATTCCCCTGGCACCCCATCTCAGGCTGCTGACCCTCCCTGCCTTCTCCTCAAGGGTTCTGCACCTATAAAGGGACATATTTGGGCTTCTGTGCCCATATCTGGACTATTGGGAAGATTTTTGTCACAATGAAATCACAGTCAGCGCCTAAACGGGCCCTTTATGTCTCCAGTGCCCCGAGGACTGATGCCCTTCTCTCCCTCCCCAAGCTCAGACCCCTCAAGTTAGCCCCTCAGCCCCTGGCTCACTCCCTGCTGGGTCTCCTGGGTTTGTTGTTTCTGTCAATCAAATGTCTCTCCTCCTCCCAGGTTCTGGGAACTCGCTTCTCACCATCCGTGCCTAAGCAGGGTGGCAAGTCTGTCATCACAGACCTGGCACTGTGCTGCCCTTCGTGTGGCCCTGCCACCCAGCCCACACCTGGCATGTCATCTCTCCAGGACGCCTCCTGGCCTTTCTAGTGGACTGTGCCATCCTCTCCCTGTGGGGACCCCACCCCGTCCTCTGCGCTCCAGTCTTGCTGGTCTTCACATCATGCTTTCATGTCCCTGGAACCCTGCTCCTGACCCCAGCTAGCCCTTCTTCAGTTTGCCATGCTATGTCCCCCATATGTGCTCTCAAGGAGCACTCCCTGCCGCCATAAACACACTGTGACGTGCTCCCAGTTCCTCAGGGGCAGGAATCAAGATTCTAGTACCTGATTGTATGGGATTGCCAAGGCCTGGCATACCAAAGGTGCTCAATAAATGTTCATTAATCTCAGTGCTCCCAGTGCCTAGGATACCACAGGTGTTCAATCATGTGTGCTGACCAATAAACTCATTTCTCCAAGTTTATCTGGCAGATGTTTGATGGTTTTTTAAAGTTTCATTCCAGCTTTTACATCATAAATGCAGAATTACTGTACAGATGGCTTTGGATGACCTTGGGCAAAAAGTGCTATAATTTATTTCCAAATCCTAGAGGTATTCAAAATTTATCCTTCATTTTGACAGCCACGAGGTCCAAGAAAACTGAGACTACGATGGCATGTACAAATATATCCAAGGGCTAGATTCCCATTAGTCTTATCATCATAAGAAATTAGTCTTACATTGCAGACCCAAGGTAATATATAATGAAAAGCACTATAAATATTTGATTAGTGGCTTATTATTATTGAATTCTGTTGCTGAATGACTACTTAGGAAGATGGTGAATCCCTTCTGTGCAAGGATGACCTGTGTCTTTAAGCCTGTGATCCAAACATGGCTCTTCAAACCTGTCTCCATGACAGTCAGCTCCTGAGCCTTCAGATGGCCACTAGGGAACCAGGGCCTCCCCTAGGCCTTTGGATTACCCATATGTGCCCTCAGCCTAACTCTAGCTTCATGCACCTGAGCCTTCCCACCCCGCGCCCTCCCTGGGTGAGACCCGGCAGGCTAAAGAGTCGGCATGCACCCTCCCCACTCTGAAGAGCTCCAGGATGCTCCAGGACAGCATGGCCACCACCACACGGAGGTGAGCAGTGACAGACTATTTTCCAGATTTAGAGCTGTGACTTCATACTCTCTAATGGGGCTGTGATTTGCAAACAAGAGGGATAGCAAATGTGTTCACAGGATGTGGAGAACTTGGGTCCTCAAACGCCACTCGCTGGTGCACCCATGTGGGAAAATTTCTGCACACTTTCTTAAAGAGGTAAATGCAAGTTTACTGTACGACCCAGAAACTCTACTGTAGTTAAACACCTAAGAGAAATTAAAACGTGTCCACCTATAAACTGCTAGAACAAAGTCCACAGCAGCATTATTTATAGGAGCCAAGAATTGGAAAAGATCCACCATATTTCACTGCACAATCGTCACCACCACTCAATTGTCACACCTGGATCTTCAGTCCAAAATTTTGTTAATAACCTTATGTTGCATAATCGTCACATGATATAATTCTGTTTGTCACACGGCTTCCAAGTTAAACCCAGGGGCCATGTATTCACCGGTGGCAAATGGATGCTCATTTGTCTTCTCACACACTGAAAGCAAGCCTGAAATCCTTGGTGCACACGCAGTGTCGGTGTGGTTCCAAAAGCCACCTTGTGTGGTCTGCTGAGAGGCTGCAGGACTAACTACGGACACACCTGGGTGGCACTAAGGGTGGCATGTCGGGTCATGAAACCAGTGATGGGACACAGACTCTTCAGACAAAGAGCACTGAGTTTTGTAAGCCCATGCTTCGCAAAGCCATAGTATATTTCCTCAAGTGTAATATATTTGATTATATTATTTAATTATACTCCAGAAAACAATAGTAACTAATGTGTTAACGTTGTTTTTTTTTTAACTGAAAAAACATATACTCAACTGTCATGAAAAATGATGTGCATCAACTTGGACCCTTCAATTTGAAAGTATTTCATGCATCCTAATCTTTCATCAAAGGCAACTTAGTAATGAATGAATTTTAAGTAATACTGCCACATATTTAAAAATATAGTTTCACATAATGGACACACTGTACTTTTTTTTGCAAAAAACAAATAATAAATGGCATAAATTCTGTGATTATTACATGGTGAAATATAGTAAATATCCATCAGCTGCAGAATGGTTAACCAAGTTGTAGTACATTTGTGTGATGAAATAATATTTGATAATAAAAAGGAATTAAGTCCTGATATATCCCTATTATTGTTTGGTTGTGAGCTGTTCCCCCAAAGCTCACATGTGAGACAATGCAAGAAGGTTCAGAGAAAAAAAATGATTGGGCAAGGGTCTTAACCCAATCAGTGAATTAATCCCCTGATGGAATCTACTGAATGTAACTGGAGGCAGGTGGGTGTGGCTGGAGGAGGTGGGGCATTGGGATATAGATTTGTATCTGGTGAGTGGAATTTCTCTGTCTCTGCTTCCTGATCAACATGTGAGCTGCTTCCCTCTGCCAACTCTTCCACCATGATGTCCTGCCTCACCTTGAGCCCTGAGGAATGGAGCCGGCCTTCTATGCACTAAGACCTCTGAAACCATGAGCCCTCAAATAAAATTTTCCTCCTATAAAACTGTTCTGGTTGGGTCTTTTAGTCACAGTGGCAAAACATCTGAGTAAAACAATCCTCCAAGTTGGATAAATCTCAAAAACATTATGTTAAGTGAGAGCAGCAGTCAGGACAGACGCCCTGTCACAGGGTCCCATTAATGTGCAGTACACCCCAGAGCCCAGCTGTAACGCAGGGGGGCTGGGACAGGCTGGGGAGGGCGTGGGAGGGGGGAGGCTGCAGCAGGTAGGAGGTGAGTCACGAACACACCCTCCCATGCACAGAGCAGGGATCAGCTGCCCTGCTGGTCCCTCGCTGTACTCAGAGCGGTGTCCCTTGCCTGTGGTGGCCACTCCACAGTTAATCACCGAATCACACTCCAGTTGGGGGGAAGGGGGCATTTTATTTAAAATACTGTTTTTACGAAAGCTTCAGCAACCCCCTCCCCCACCACACACACACACACACACACACACACAGATGGCGCCTTGCGAGGGACCCACAAGTACAGCACCCAGGAAGAGTGCCAGAATGCGGGCGTGAGGAAGAGATGTGACATTTAGCTAAGGGCCCGGCAAGGCAGTCTCCAAGGAGAGGACGTCAGCAGAGCATGGTGCTGCCTCCTGACGTGGGGCCAGATGACAGCGCGGCCTCAGAGAGGAGCCAGCCCGCCACGCTGCCCAGCCAGAGGCCGCAGGCTCCCCCGTGAGAACCGTGATCACAGCCAGCACGGGTGAACGTGTGACAGAGCACAGTGTGGCTGCTTTCACTTTAGTCTAAATGTCACTGTGCATCTCCCCGTGGGACAGCACGGACCATCGTGGCCTCCATCCTGAAGGACCTGTCAGTAGCCCAGCCCCTGAGCAGCGAGGAGGACGCTGCCCCTGCACTGTGCACAGGAGGGTGTGCGTTGGTCTTCAGGGCAGAAGGTTCCCTCAGAGGAATCTCAGGAGTTAAGAGGCTGCTGAAAAGGGGGACAGAACTGTGCACACAGGGATGAACTCACTGCACACTCTCCTCGGCCCGGGGACCCCGCCTCAGCTTGGCGGGCAGTCTGGTGAACCCGGAGTGCCCAAAGTGGGGGAGAGTGTTCAGGGCTTTGGCAGGAGACAGATCTGGCTTTGGATCCTGGACCCCTTGGTAATAAGTTGTCCCGGTTATAACCTCCCTGGACCTCTGAAAACCTCCCACTGTGGTTATTGTGGGTTTGAGTGAGATGGCCGAGCTCAGCGGGGGCACTGGGCAGGGGTCCTTGGCCATGCTGTCCAGCCTCCATGGACAGAGGCCCTGGCACATCTAATGATATGGGAGGCTCTGTGTGTCCTTGGTCAGATGCCTCCAGAGGGTCTCTGCCAGAGAGCAGAGGGCCCTGCGTCACTACCCTCCTAGCCAGCAGTGGAGTCGAGGAGAAAGACCAGCCTGAGCCTGGTGTTTACAGGCAGGCTGTCTTTTTGAGGATTCTAGGTAACAGTCAGAACCCCAAAATTTGCATCTGTGCCTCAGCTGCTCCAAGTAATCCCTTTAAGTGACTGCTTCTTTTTAAAAACTTTAACCTGACGAGAATGGATCCCAACTCCACGGGGCCCAGGGTCCACTACCTACCAAATGCTTGGCAAAGTTTGCCAGGTTTTAACTGGATTGTTCTTCCTGCAAATTTACTGCCATGAATCATGAGGAGAGAACATTAAAAGGAAGGCTTTCTTTCACTCCAGAGGGGCCCAGGCAGGGCTAGGTTCTTCCTTCAAGAAATTGGGAAGGGGGCCCTGGAATGGCAGAACCGGATGGTCCAAGCTGGGAAGACAGAAGGCTGTGGAGCTGGCACCCAAGAGCCAAGGGCCAAATCCACATACCCCCTGGAGGCCGAGCCCGTGGCCAGCTGGGCTCTGAGCACTTTGGGTACACGTGAGAGAGTTCCACCCTCACAGATGGCTCTTAGGGGCAGAGGGAGGAGACGGAGCTCTCAGGATTAGCAGTCTTAGCAAGGACTCCGAGTTCCAGGTGGACGTGTCTACATGACCGAGACCTACAGCCCCACACAGAGCAGGAAATGCCGATTATGGCCAGGCCCTGGTCACCCTGGAAGATGGCTCAGAGTAAGCAGAGGGGCAAGGAAATGGAACTCCGGAGGGCCGTGTATGGCCTGGCCAAGAGAAAGGAGGCCAGCAGGAGCAGCAGGAGCAGCAGGAAAAGGCGGGCAGCCGGAAGCCAAAGATGAGACTGCTTGGACAGGAAGGGCGTCACTGGTGCCCAAACCGTGCTGAGGCCTGAAGATGCTGGAGAACTTGGCAACAGGAGCGTCATCAGTGACCTTGGTGCAACATGGGTCGGCAAAGGGAACCGGGCGGTTGGAGTTGACGGACTGGGTGTTGGTAAGTGCCAGGTGAGGACTTTGGAGTGAGCGGGTCCAGAGGCGTCTTCAGAGAAGTCTGGCTGTGAAGTGTGATGAGAGGGATGAGAAGATGGCAGAAAGAGAGGACAACAGGCCGAGCTCACCTGCACAGAGAGGCCCTGAGATGCACTGGAGACCACAATGGAGGTATTAGTGAGACGTCCTCCACAAAAGGCTGGAACCTACATCTCTCAGTGCTGACGTCCACAGCTGAGCCAACGTGTAGCCATTACCAGGAATGGCCGTGGCCCCCACAGGCAGAGGACCACGGCAGATGGTCCTTGTGCAGTCACTAGCACTTTTACAGTGGTCCTGTAAAAGACACCACACAAAGACACCACTGAAGCCTACCTTGCAGCCAAGTGGGAAGCAGAAAGCAAGGGCACTAACATCAGCAGGTGTGACCAAGATGCAACCGGAGTGCCCTCGAGCAGCTTCTCTGTGGCTGGCAGCGAGGGGCTGGGCATGCCAACGTGGGGCTGCATGGGGCCTCCCACAGAACCACGCAGGCACCCCGAGGGACACAGTTACCCTTACAACCCTTCACAGCCCTTACACAAAACTCTTCCAGCTTTTAACCTCAAACCAAAGTTCCTCAAGCCCTAATAGTACTGTCATCAAAATCTCAAGAGCAATGTGTGGAAGCCCAACACCTCGGAGGGTCCGGAAGCTCACATGAAGGTGTGGGTGACGAGGAAGGGTGCCGTCTACCTCTCTTCCGTTGGTGTTGAAGGCAGAGCAACATCGACAAGTAAATAGGTCCCTGGTGTCAAGAGTTGTAAGGATATAATGGAAAAATAAGATGATATGGTGACCCATAGAGGTGATGGACTTAGAGCCACAGCCCAGCAATTGAACAGTCAGAAACGAAGACACCTGGACCATTCAGCAGAGGCAACGAGGTGACCCATGTCACAGGAGGCAGATCAGATAATGGAAGTAGCAGGAAGTTTCCCACACAACCTTCAGGGCTCAACGGCAAGGAAGCCGTGGCCTGTGGATCTCATATTCTTCTTCACCAGAACAGCGACGTGGGAGACAGTTGCCATGTCCAGACATCACCATTAATGAGCTCAAAACAAAGACAAACCAGGTGGTCATCTGAGAGAGCTCCACGTGGACTCTTCCCTTCCGCAGACAGGCGCTCAGACGTAGGGGCACTGGGGTGGGGCAGGCAGAGGAGAGCAGACGGGGTCTGGACGGAGAAGTGAGACCCTCTCTCAGCTCCCTCAACCTTCAGGTGCCCCCTTTTGTTTACATCTTGTTACAACGTCGGCAACAAGAAGAGCGGCAAGCACCCCAGCAGCCCCACTCCCACTGTGTGGGGGCCACAAGGGGACTCTGGCTCGGGAGTTTTCCCAGAATGCACAGGAATGGACAGAGCCTCCCCGAAGGCTCGTTCCCCTCAAGGACGCTCATCTCTTCATCCACGGGATCCCTCTCTTGGCGCCCTGGGCAGATGATGCCTCCAAGACAGGCTGCCCCTCACGGACACAAGGTGAGCAAACACAGGTCCCCTCACCTCCCAGGCAGAGCTGGCATCAACCTCTAGAGAAAGCTAAAAGAACCTTCTCCACATTCATCAGATCCCTCCCAGGGCATGGGCCCCGGCCTGCCGTACCGGCCACAGTTATGTGGGTTTTCCAAGGTCCTGATGAAGTGGTGATGAGAGCAGGGGACAGGAGAGAGGGCGGCTCCCCTTTTCACTTTCCCCAGGGCCATCTGATTTGCTGTGTTCAGTAAGGACGTCACGAGGGGGACCTGGAGTGGGGATACTGGCCCTGAAGCCAGATGAACTGGGGTCAACTGAACATCCACCCCTAGTGACCTTGAGCAATTGTTTCAACCTTCCCGGTGCAGCTTCCTCATTTTAAATCCTCTCTGATACTACGAGGATCAAATGTGCCAATCACAGATCTCAGTACAGGGCATGGCATGTACAGCGTGCTCCACAGTCTGCAGACATCCCCGTCACGTCTGCCACTCATTGTTCTGACCCCAGATGAGGCAACTGGGCTGAGATCCCAGGAGATCCCCACGTCAGAGATGCCACCAGAAATAGAACCCACTGCTGCTGATCCCAGTCTGACGCCTCTTCCAATCTCCCATGGAGACAATGTCAAGACAGCAAAAGAAGAAGTTTGACTAAAGGGTGGGATTTCGTGTTAAATGTGATATTTTTTTTAAGTAAATGGAAACCAAAGTGCTAAGGAAAGGAGATTTGTATAATTTGAAGCTTGGGCCAAGGCTCTGAAGTCATGGTCTTCGGTCCTATCCTGATCAAGGAGATGATGAATTAGAGACCAGGTGATGCCAAAGTCCTTTCTGTCCCCCAATCCAAAAGGGTTTATTGATCATTCCCAAGAAAGAGGCTCTGCAGCGGGAGAGAAGAACCTGGTCCTCTCTGCACCTGAGACCCTTCCTATCCTTCCTGCAAGCATAGTCCCAGCCCAAGGGACAGCACTTTATTATCATTAAGGCCAGGCCACAGGGTTGTCTTCAGAACAAACTCATTTCCTTTTGGGTCTCAAGAATACATACCAGTATTCATTCTTCAAATGCCCAAGTAATATTTCTTAGGTTTTGATACTTAGTTTTCCCAGGTTGTGACTAGTATCCAAATCAGGAGAAGAAAATCACAAACCAAACTCCACAGATAGCTTCCAGTCTGCTCCATTTTGACTTCCTCCATATCCGATGCTGAGCCTTGGAAGTGAACTTCACAGCATTTAAAATCACTACATTCACCTATTCAATAGGTAAGGATGGAAATCTCGGACGGCCAAATAATGGGTTATCCTTATTTAAAGATACGCAGTAAATTAGATTTTTTTCTGATGCCAACAATTAGGAATACCTACTTCCTGTTTCTAAGCCATTTCAGGTTTAATTGGGATTCTCGAAGCCTCGTTTGTCTTAACAGTCTGACAGCCCCAGCTTCCCCTTCTACACCCACACCTCCCTTTTTTTCCTGCTCTTCCACTTTACTACTTTATTCACATAAACGCCAGGAGGGAGGGGGAAGTGAGCTCAGGAACAAATCAGATCACTGGCTTCTCCTCTGGAACGCGCCGCTTTCAGAGCACCTACGATGAAAGGTTGGTTTCCCTCGACTGGCAATTCTCCCTGAGCTAATTATTAAAGTGTCTTATTAAATGTGCATGTCTGGGGGGCTTCCGAGGGAGGTCGTGACGAAACTCCTCGGGAGAAGAATATGACATCACAGGACTCATGTGCAAGAGAGCGCCCTGTTTGTCCATCTAAATTAGTTTTGCCATCCATAACAAGTGTGCAAGAAGCGGGAGAGCAAGCACCATACATAATGCAGCGTGTCGCGGTGCATAATAATTAGGCCTGCTCCCCGCCACCCCGTCTCCCAGGACTGGAAAATCTCTTCGAGTAAGCGTTTTGTTCTAAAGGCTTTGACAAAAAAATGCCATTTAGGGACTTTCAAATTTACAGCTAGGCAATTTGTCATCATTTATGAGAGGAAAGAAGGTAAAAGCCTGCAGGGTTCATTGCTTCCCAAACCCCCTGGTAACGAAAGCTCCGGGGCCTTGCAGTGGAAGCAGAGCATCTGCCGTCCAGCAGCCTGCGTGCAGGTGGCCCCCACGCCATGCGCTTTATTTTGAGAACACCATAGCCACACAAGACCCTTGCCTCACGCTCAACCATGAGCAGATCTACTTGCTCTTGGATTAGCCAAAGTTAACTGTAGGTTAGATGAACTGTGAACTTCCTAAGTGCTGCTTAGGTGGGAGAATAGTCATCGCGTCCTGTATTCTAGAAGCCCAAATTTAAGCTAAGGCTAAACAAATGGACCCAAGCAGAAGACAGATGATTTTTCAGAATGAGACAATGTTACCTTAAACTGACCACACCATTGTTTTAGGAGAGCCTTTTCTAAATGGAAAGATTTAGATCTGAAGTACAAATATAAGGCATTCTGTTAAAGTGCGACTAGAGGTCAGGGTTGGAGAGCTGACGAGCCACTCACAGAGCAGATTTTCCATCCACCATTACTTCGACACCGAGCAAGGACCTGGTGGCTGTTGGACTTCTCACCACGGCCCCAGGACTATGTGCTGCAGAGCACAGAAATAATAAAGAACAGAAAGCAGAGTATTTTAGGACGGGTTAGAAGGGGTTAACGTAAATGATCTAATGATTGAATGATTAATGAAGTCCAAGAGGCAAATTCAAGTGACCAGAAAAATTCTCTTTCAGCTAATTTAACATTTTGCTGTAATTGAACACAGATTGCCTCAAATCACAGCTGTCCTTGGCTGCACTCAGAGAGGGACACTTCCCACCCCGTGTGAGTCCCTCCCAGATGAAGGGAACAGTCCTGGCCGACAGAACTTTCACCTCAGAAGACATTCCCTGGAGGAAAAAGACAGGGCCAAACACGACACAGCAGGGCACGTTTCCAAGTGCTACACACTCAGCCCTCATGCAGCCGCGAGCCCAGGAGCACAACAGTAACGCCCTGCAGTTGCTGACTCCCACAACTCCCTCCATGAAGAACCGTCTTGGGGGAAGGAGCACACTCAGGCTGCTGGGGCAGAGATCACAGCCTGACCAACAATCTGCTTCTATTGTCCCTTCCTGTCCTTCTCATGGTAGATTCACCCAGAGCCAGGAAGTGGGTCGGCCTGGTTTGGGTTCTGGTTCTGCTCAAATCATATCACATCTGATTGAAGAAGTCACTCTGCGTCTCTGGTCTTCAATTTCCTCTGTGGCTCAAGAGCTGACAGGTGTTTACCAAGATTCCTGTCTCCCACTGCCCCTGGTGCTGGGACTCAAGGGTCTTAAGCCTCAGGAGCAGGACTGCTGCCCAGGAGTGGGGTGAGGGGCAAAGGGACCCTTCATGGAGGAAGATGATGTGGGTTGGGACACTAAGGCAAGGGGCGCCATATGTGACTGGAAACCTAATCTGACAGTTACTTGGATAAAAGATTTGAGCCACAAATGGGATTTAAGGGAAACCAAAAACATGTCAGGGTTGAACCCCCTCCATAACCCCAAGGAAAGACAAGGGAAACCAAGAGCGAGGGGCTGCAGAGGGAGAGCCCAGCATGGCTCTGTACCCTTGTCCCCCAGGGCTTTGCACCCCTGCCCCCCGAGGACGGCCCAGCTTGAGAATCAGTGACCTCAGGAGCCTGCGGATCCACGTGCACCTCCTTACCAAGAAATCGCTTCCTAGATGGTGTCTTCCTGTGCCTGTAACTCAGCAAGTTGCTTTAAAATCGACTATCAATAAGTCTGCACAGCAAGTAGCTGTATCCCAACACGGCAAGTTTGCTCACCCCAAGTTTGTTATCACCTTCACTATTTTCATTTTGTTAAGATTGTCTTTGTTTGGTCGGCTTTAGGTTTTGGTTTTGTTCTGTTTTGTTAACTTTTTTGCAACCTAAGAGTCAGGATAGTTTCTGTTTTATTCCTTTGTCTCTGGTGCAGCCAACTTTGCTCTGAGAGCCTCTGAAAGCTTCTCCCTGCAGTCAGTGCTCCTCAGCCCTCCCCCTCACTGCTGCCCAGCACTGTCCTTGGGAAGCTGACCCTCAGAGCTTCGGGGCTCCCCTTCTCCGTTACTAAATCTGACACCCTTTCTGAAGCATTAGCAGCTCCTGACCGAACAGGACGACTCCACTGAGCTCATGCTGGTTATGCACCTTGTTTATAAAATCTTGTTTCCTTGCACTCGCCCACGTCATCGATTCAGAAATCATATTTAAACTTATCTTAGTCCGAATTCCCAAAAGGTTCAAATAAAAAGCACTGTGCGTATTTTTAGATTAATTCAGAAGCGTCTCTAAGAGTCCCCGTGCAAGTGTGTGGGGGCTTCATGATCAGCCCTAATGACACCCTGCAGTATGGCGGATGTCCCACACATGGTGGCCCATGCAGGGGTGTACTGAGATCTCACTAACTCAGTTTTCAGCCTTGAAATGGAACTCATAAAGTAAAGGAATTTAAAATAAAGTTTAAGAAATCATAATCTAATGACACAATTTCACCGTGAGTGTGTATATTTGCGCACACACATAAGCAAACTGCTTTCTCTCTACTCATGTGTGTTACAAGAGTCACTTTGGTGGGCAGGCCTGAGGGGCTCACCTACACCAAGCAGTTTGCAGAGGACGCCAGCTGGGCGTGCCCTAATTCAAGTCCCTCCTGACACCGTCTGCCTGGACGCGGCAGGTGGTGGCCTGTAGTTCTGACTGACCAGTTGTAAACAGAGATCCCATTGCCCCTTTCCTGGGTTTGATTAATCTGCCTGGGTGGCCCAAAGCACTCAGTGTAACATGATGTCACACAGCATACAGACCAATCGCCAGATGAAGAAATGGGTCGGCCAGGAGAGGCCTGCAATGTCCAGGTCCGGGGCACACCACCCTCCCTGCAGGCCCACAGCTCAGCTATACACAGGCTCTCTGAACCCGTCCTTGAGGGCGTCTGGACGCTTCCTCAGACCTGAGGGATGGCATCACTAGGGGTCAGTGCACTCTCAGGCCCTCACCTCTGCTCAGAGGTGGGTGGGGCTGAGAGTCCCCAGCTTCTGATGGGGCCTTGGACTTCAGCCCCCCCTGATTGTTCCAGGTCTCCCAGCCACTGGCCCCAGGCTGACGCTCCAGACACATGGGCACTAGGGAAGGTCCAAGGGCTCAGGCACTGCTCATGTTTCTTATTGTATCACAGTGTGGGGGGGGCGGGGGGGTGAGAAGGAGAGAGCTGAGCAGGCCAAAGGGACACCAGAGCAGACACCCCAGATGCTGCCCAGGACAACAGCACAGACCTGTGAATTACACTGAGGTCGAGATTTGCTAAGTTGAATTCCACTAATCAAACCTCAGTTTATAAAGACAGGCTCGGGAGTCCCACAACAGGCAGCGGACCTGCAGCCTACAGTTCTCCAACCCTGCGGCGGAGCTCTATGCAACAGAGCACAGACCCAGGGGACACAGGGGCTCTGGGTGACGCTCTGAACTGGTGCAGCTGAAGGCTGATCTGGCTACGCGGCAGAAGTACAGGCTGCGGTTTGACTGTGGTTTGTCCCCACAGGTTCCTGCACTGGGAGCTTGGTCCCTGTCTGCTGGAGTGAGGTGAGTGGCCTTTAAGAGGCGGAGCCTGGTGCAGTGCAATCAGTGGTAAATGGTCTTGGATTAGTCCTCTTGGATTAGATGAGATGGGTTCCAAGAGTGGCCTGCCTTTCTGGGCTCACCCACTCTTTCTTGCTTCCTTTCTCACTACATCACCAGCCCCTCCTCTCAAATGCACTCCTGACACATGATGCCCAAGGCTTTGTTGTGACACAGCCAGAAGGCCCTTGCCAGAGGCCGAACAGAAGGAGACTCCCAACCTTTGACTACAAGTCTCCAAAATTGAAAGCTAAATAACCTCTTTTCCTCATAAAGCACCAATCTCAGGTATTTTATTATAACAACACAAAATAGACTAAACGAGCATAAGTCTTCACATCTAGGCTTAACCTTTATCTTATCTGGTGACTACAGAACCCAAACAGGTTCCCCTAAAGGAACCAAAATTTAGCTCAATTATCTATAAAACAGTAGATGGTGATGGCTATCATGGCATCTAACCCAAACTCCCTCTGTCAACATTAAATTTTTATATTCTTCACTTTTAAGAGAAATGTAAACACCAGAAGAAATCAAATTGCTTGCTGATGGGTGGTCGGCATCAACCGCCGTCTCAGGGCCTGCCCTCTGATCCGCGCACACTGCAGCACTGTCAGTTTTCAGCATCTTGCGGGTTGTGCTGTGACAGCAAAACTCAGAATGACTCTCATTGGGTACTCGGAGACCCCCCTCAATGACTCCATCCTGGCATACAGCTTACAGGGAGGCAGGTTTCACAGCATCTCAATGAAAAATGAGTAAATAAAGGGAGAGACATCCAGGCAGATAGTATGGGCGGTAATTAAGCACACAGGCACGTATCCATGCCCCTTTAGTTTACAGTACATTCAGAGTGGGATGCTCCTGGGTGGCTCGTCCAGCTGCCAAGCTTACCTCTGATGACTGGCTCTGTGCCCCCTGACAAGTGCTCAGCCACCCTCTGCCACCCAGCGTCTAGGTGTCCTCTCCCCAGCAGCATGGACCTACTGTTGCTAGGCTACCCTTCCTCCAATTTCCTCTGCCCTGCATTTTCCTGTAGGCCATAGTCACTTGCTGTGCAAATGTGGAGTATGATGCCAACACTAAGGTTTAAATTCAAATCCACTTTGAGTTTGGGTTGAGACACCTCCTGAGTCTGCTCCCCAACCCCACTGGTGGAGTGCCCTCCACTCTGGCTTCCCACAGACGCTGTGGGACTACGGATCCCCCTCCAACCCAGAGGCCACCCTCCCTTGGCCTCTTCTCCTGCCATCCTTCCTAGTGCCCACCTTTCTCAGCCACAGGTGTAGACTCCCTTGACCGTCAGCTCTGATGCCACATTCTAGATGAAGTTTCCAAACTTCCTCCTGTTTCCATTAATCTGCAGAACATGGTCTGCCCATTGCTGAGGTGTGGATGCACTGTGTCCCTCCCCAGAGGCTCATGTCTGAGACAATGCAGGAACACTCAGGTGAAATGACAAGATTGTGGGGGCTGTAACCGAACCAGTGGATTAATCCCCTGATATGGACCAGCTGCAGGCAGGTGGGGTGTGGCTGGAGGAGTGGGTCACTGGGGTGTGCCTTTGGGGTTTGTATTTTGTCCCTGCTGAGCAGAGCTCTCTTGCTGCTTCCTGTTGCCATGTCCTGAGCTGCTGTCCTCCTCTACCATCCACCATGATGTCCTGCCTCACCTCAATCCCAGCTATGGAGGGGGTCTACCCACGGAGACTTCTGAAACTGTAAGCCCCAAATAGGCTTTTCCTCCTCTATGTTTTTCTTGTAGGTGTTTTGGCCACAGTGGTGAGAAGCTGACTGAACACCCGACGGCAATCTTCGTGCCATGCGTGTGCCATGCGTGTCTTTGTGGTCGTGAGCCATCCTGTTTTCCTTGGGACTCATGAAAGAGGCCGTGTTCTTGCTTCTTGCCCAGTCCTTGGTAGAGTGGTCTTCGTTTATTCACTCGCTAGCAAACATTTATGGGTCAACTCATATGTCAGGCTTTCTTCTAGGAACTGAGACACACTGGCAAAGCAGACTCCAGCCTTCCTGGGTCTTCCAATTCCAGGCCTAAATGCTCTGTAGACATTTGCTGGGAGATTTCTGAACAGGATTATCTTTGTATTTTCCAAAGTATGTAGGACATTTCTGAAATTATGTAGATATTCAACAACATTTATTTTTTAAGTAAGATATTTACATTGTAACACCTGCCTCCCTTGATGGGTCAGATTTGGAAACGCTAGGACATAAGGCCTCTTGGCTTTTCAATCAACAAACATGGAGAAACCCCTGGTGCACAGAAAGACACTCTCACCCGTCGGAAGAAAGTAACATAAAGCCAACTGAAAGGAAAGCCATGTCACTGGGTTACCAGGCGCCTACCTGCCTGCACCGACTTGATTGTTCAACCAGGGAGGTCCTCCTGGGCACGGGGCCTGTTATCCACTCCTCTGGTGACTGGAATGCAGGACAGAGCACATCAGAGAGGGTGTGGCAGCCAGCTAGCAGACCTGGCAGACAGCAGCTATCTATACTTCCCACGTGCTCAGAGAGACCACGGAGAACCATGAGGTGGCAAGGAGAAACAGACTGCGGGCCGCTCTGTCCCAGATCAGGGGCCTGCGGACTTCACAGGGGGCATCTGGGTGGAAAACTGAATGAAGTGCAGAAGCAGAGCACAGAAAGGCCCGGTGCAGGGCACAGCCAGCAGGGAGTGAGCAGGAGCTGGGGCGGGAGCCATCAGGCACTGGAGAAGCACCCAGAAGGCCACGGCAGCTGGTGGAGGCAGCGTGGCCTGCCCAAGCCAGAGCAACACCTAGCCATGAGGTGTGAGCCCACCAGGGCCTTCTGGGCAGGGGTAAAGGATATCGAGTTTACTTTAGGGGTGGAGAGAGGAGCCGCAGGCTCTGACAGAGGAGGGAGACCTGGCTGCTGGCGGAACCCACCATGAGGGTAAGCGTGGAAGCCAGGCGCCATGATGGCAGGAACCAGGTCCGGAGGAGACGAGCAGGGAGGCGGTGGCAGTGGAAGACAGAGTCCGTCAATTATGGCACAATGAATCCCACCGCCATGAACGACTACAGTGCCCCGGGAGAAAAGGAAAACAGGGAAGGTCAGGTTCTGCCGGTGAGTCCTTAGGCCTGGTCGTGGGGAGGGGGAGATGGGAAGGCGGCAAGGCTCCAGGTGCCCCCAAAGTCCTCTCCTGAGCAACGGGAAGAGCGGCACTGACCCTGGAGGGCAAGACCGAGTCGGAGCCCATGTGGAGGGGATCTCCGCGTCGCTTTAGAGAGGCTGGTGTCCCTCTGATGCCGTGGGCTCTGGGGGTCTGGGTCTGATCCCAGAAGGTCAAGGGGAGAGCCTCCGGGATCTGCATGGAGGAACCTTGGGGACGGCTGAGTCACAGAGAGCAGAGAATGGAGTCACCAATGACAGTGACACAGGCGGCTTCCCTGGGTGGTGAGGAGGCTGATGGGTGTGTCCAAGAGGCTGCAGGATGTGAAGTGAGGGGACACAGCTCCACTCAGTGTGCGCAGAGCCGCTGACGGCCTCCAGAAGTCACTGCCGCTCTCCAGGGCCTGACCACGGCCACTGTTCCCACTGAGTGAGTCAGAGACAACCTCGGGACCTCCCACAGTGGGCAGGACAGGCAGCAAGCCACAGGGGGACGTGGACAGGGGACCTCACGTGCCACAGCAGGTTGGAAATGGAACAGATGCTCTGTCCCCACCGTCCTTGGAGGGGCACTAGGATGGGCGACTCTTGGCACTAGTTTGGCTGCAAAGACTGGCAGGGAAATGAGGTCGACAGAAACGGGGAGACAGTTGGGTTCTGTTTTCAGCGTGTGATAACAGAGCTTAGAGAGTGTGGGTGCCCTGACCAGAGAGAGGGGGACTGAGGGAGAGCCCCTAATGCAGCCACGTGCTCTGTGGGTGGGAGGTGACGGGGCTCTGGACCTGCAGAGAGGACTCTCCTCAGAGGGGCCAGTGCTCCCCTCATGGGGGCAGCTGTGTACCTGGTCATGTGGTGTACTTAGGTTCAGAATAAGGTGTCGCCTCGAATCTGGTAAAACCAGATGCCATAACAGCTTGTCCCCCTCCCCCCTGGCTCCCCTGAATGCAGTCCCCTGGCCAAACAACCCTCCTAGCATGGAGCAGGTGTGCAGTCTCACCCCTGTTCAGGGCCCAGTGCCTGCCAGCATGGAGCTACTCACACAAGCCACTCAGGCCTCCCTCGGAAGCCAGGGCACCTGGGGTACTGTCAGCCTTCAAGCCTGCTCCCCACGTGCCTGGCTGTTCACTCCTCCTGAGTGTGACCCCTACATGGTCCTGGATGGTGAGTCATGCCCTCCCTCCCTGTGAGACAAAAGTGCTGCTGTAGATCTCACCTGCCTGGTGCGGATGTCAGGTATCCCCACCCCTGTGCCCAAACGCCGCTCGTCAATGGGGTGAAAAGGCAGCCAGAAGAACAGGTGTAGACCCTGACAGAGTGGACACTGTCATGGGTGCTGGACAGACAGTCCCTATAGGTGACTCAATTCTTCAGATTCTTGATAAATAAGACAGGGTCATCCTGGAGTCCAGAGGGGGGAAGGAGACTGAGGTCGGGGAGGCAGGAGGAGGTGTGGCACATGTTTCCCATGGAAACAGGAGTGGGACTGCACTTCCTGGGCAGTGGGCAGAGCTGGGGGCACCTGAGCTTCATGGTCACACTCAAAGTGACCCAACAGGCACAGCAGCGTGTGGTGTTCCTCCAGTTGAGCTCGCCTACTCAGCAGCATGGGCAAGGGGCTGGTCACTGGGACCTGAGTCTCAGACGTGGGAATCCAGGATGTGAGCAGTGGCTAAGTGGGTGAGGGGGTGAGCAGGCGAGAGGGAAGGCTGCTCACGATGCCAACCACCAGGGGATGCAGCCGACAAGGTGCCAGGGTCACTGCAGGCTGTGCCATCTACTGAAATCAGGAGGGTTCACATCTAATCCAAATGCCCTTGAAACAGACATGAGAGCAAGCAGGACACGTGGCAGCAGGGTGGGGCGTGAAAGCCATCGGCACTTGGTGGCATGGGCCAGGTGGCACATGCATGGGGATCTACTGGGGACCAAGCATACACTCCCAGGGATGGGCTGTGTTTTAAACAAAACCTTTGGATCCCAATGACACCCACATCACCACGTTTTTCTAGCACTTTCCTTCAGGGAAACTTAATAGAACAGTGTCTACCATCCACCCATCCCAACCCCCCAGCTCAGCTAACATTCCCTGTTCTCCAGGTAAACACCGACTTCAGTTTGTGGGCTCAGGAACCAGCACTAACGCAGGGGGCTCGGCAGCTGAGGTGTACAGTCTGCAGGCCAAGTGCAAGTTCAAAGCAAGCTCTGGAATTGGACTGCCGAGGTTCAATTCCTGCCCCCACCACCACCAGCTGGATGCAAAACTTCCTCATGTATCAGAAACCTCACCACAGTAAGCCTCGATTTCCCCAAGTGGAGAGTGGGGATAATACTAACTGGCATCTCAAGGACTTGTATAATGATTGAGCAAGATAATAAAATAAGTACTGAGCACCATTCCTAGAACATAACGAGAGCTCAGTAAAGATTAGCAACTATAAGTAGGTTCATACAAACACTCCATAAAAACATGGCTCTACAGGTGTGGGCATAGCTCTAAACCTCAGCCTGCTCAGCCAGCACAGAGGAAGCCAGACAGCTTTCAGTCTGTCCATGGCCAGACCCTCCATGGGACCATGAGCCTCGTGAGATGGCCAAGTGGAGAGAATGAAGGCAAGCTTCTCAAGGGGTCCAGTGGGGTGCAGGCCGTGTCTCCAGGACACTGTGCTAACCAGCACCATGCAGGTGGGTCCTGAAAAGAGGCCATCAGACCAGAGGCATATTGCAGCCACCAGCTTAGGCAATATGTCCTGGAGAAGTTTTGGTCTGAACTTTACCTAAACATCAGAGAACATGGTGCTGTCTGCACAGTGTGGCCCGTGTGTGCACTCACATGTGTGTACACACATCCTCAAGCATGGGGGTTTTCTTACTTATCACTTTGATTCAAACTTGACAGGTGAGCTCGTCTACCCATGTTTTCTAAACTCTTCCAGTAGGTGCTCCACAGATACTGGAATAAAGCTTCAGCTGCAGCAAGAGTCAGATGTGCATTCATGCAACTGGTTTGTGCATTCTTTCAGAAGAGCCCTGATGGATAAAACACTGGCACACATTTTCAGTCTCAAATTAGCAACTTCCAAAATATTTTCATTCTAATATTTGGGCATTGAGAGAAATTGGTGGCCAGTTCACAACAAACGAAATGCAATGTACTTCAAGATGGACACAGATTTTAAAGTTGGGCGTTGGGGAAAGAGCCTATGATGACCTATAAATGAAATGGTAATGTCTTCCTCCTGAAAGTTCACTCTCAACAGGACAATACCACGGAATCTCTGTACCACTATAATGGAGGAAAGTTCACCTGTCCCTCTCTCACGTAACTGAAGTCAGTGAATGGATGACAAGGAAAAATCAATGAATTTTCCCCATCTATGCTCCGATTTTTAAAAGTCAGTATCTCATTTGCCCAAAATGACTCTTTGCGGCTCAACCCTGAATTAAATTTAATGTAATAATTTTCAGTTTAGGAACTGTAAATGAATAAATGTAGTTTTATTTGAAAGATCTGATGTGGAGAAAATAAAGCTGATCACACCGGATATCCTGGGCTCAAAATTCTGCTGTGGAATCAGCCACCACCAGACCAGGAGCTGAATCCCAGCATCTTCACATCGGGTTTCATCATCTGTACAACCAAGGTTTGAAGATATGAACCGTCTGACTGAAGATGAAGGAGACACAGCCTCATGCTGCCCTTGGAGGACCGTGTGACCATTAGCACACTGTTTAATCTCACCTTCTTAGCAACTTTACAATAACAACACCTGCCTCCCAGCTTTGAGCAGCGCAGGACAGACCCTACACAGAGCTAAGAGTAGAACCTCACTTCTGGTGGTAAATAATGAATGTCCACGATTACCATTGCCATTGTCATCATCACTCTCACTACTGTTAAGCAAGTAGTGCATATCACATGGAAACTCAAATGTCCCCATGCCTTAGAAACAATCCACTTGAGTTTCCTTTTACATTCATCCTTTTTGATGGGAAGAATTATAAGCAAGATTTTTTTCTTGGAGGACCAAGGTCCATGTTACCACAGTGAAACCCACCCTTAGGGAAAGATGATATCAGTGTCAATCAGATCAAAGCACATGCATGTTTTAATAGCAAACCCCCATTTTGGTCACCAGGCCACCTCGTTATGCTCATGTCAAGGGGGCAAGCACTGGGGGTGTGAAGAAGCATCTGATCATTACTAGGCTCCTAACACCAGGTCTGGGGTGGAAGCACATCATAACACCATCAGCATGCACAGTTCTCCCACCCTCTTCCTTAGGCATCCCCAAATTTCTTACATCAGGAAGCATTTATGAACATTTCAACTCCTCAAACTCAGAAATCACAGACTACAGCACTCAGTGTGCAAACACAAGACACAAAGCCAGGCGGCACCAGCACCCTCAGCCATGTCATCAGAAAGCAATACAAAGTGACGGAAGACGTCTTCGTGGAAATACGAACCTGGGGCAAGCGCAGACAGCCCTCCTCCAGGGGCCGCCACACACACAGGCTGACGCCAGGAGAACCTGGCAGTGAAAGAGGGGCATACAACAAAGTCTCCCGGGAAAACGTGAGGCAGTCCGTTGGCCTGCAAAACAGATGCTCCTCCCCAAGCAAGAGTGCTTTCTAACTGGGGTCTCCATGTTTCCAGAGGCTTCTGCAGTGCAGCCTTTGCCTGGGAGAAGGGTATGGAAACGTTCCTGGCCCCCCTTCCCAGGCAGCAGAGAGGATCTGCAGAGCTCGGAAGACGAGATCCACATCCACAGGAAGCGCGGCCTCCTCAGCCTGCAGAACGGGCGCTCCAGGCACAGGCAGCCAGGCGAGAGAAAAGACACTCAGAGCATTTAGTGCACAGGATTAATCACATCCTTGTTTAATCATCTGATCAAACACAAATTAGCATAATCACTTGAGGGGAAAATGGCTGGAGGGACCCAGGAACACCTCAAGCACCTGATGATGAAGGAGGGAGCATAAATGGGGTTGTTCTTTTTATTCATTAAAAAAGCTAAGGAGAGAAGAGTAAAGAAGGGTCACCCATGACAAGCTGTTTCTGCTACAATCTTAGTAGCGCAAGAGACGGTGACTGAGATTTGATTCAGAGACTCTTTCCTCCTTTCTCTCCAGGACCACCCAGAATCCATGGTTAAAGCACAAAACTGATGTTATACTGTAGTAACTGGGTTCTTAACTAGTTAGTTGGTTTCGACCTTGGCTCAAATAGCCAAGAAAAGGGTCACTCCTTGTTGCCAGAGCTGTCCTGTCCTGAATGTCAAAGGACACTGGGCAGCATGGTGGGCCTCCACCCACTAGAGGCCAGCAACAGACTCCATCTGGAGCTGCGACAACCAGAATGTCCCCAGACATTGCCAATGGCCCCCCAGTGATGATACAAAATTACCCTCAGATGAGAACAGCTGATTTAACTAAAGAACACAAATTGTTAGGAGCATATTTCCTTAAAAAGAATCAAGACATAAAAATGAGGGTGGAGGTCTTTCTTATTTCTCCTGCCAAAAATATGGGCTAAAGAAATAGTGGTCTGGCTCCAGGACACTTACTTTGTGTCCCTGGCCCTTCCCAGAGCTTCATAAGGGCCCTGTAATAACCCATGATGCCGATAATTGTGCCTTCAGAAAAAAATAAATTAAATTCCAGTCCCGCCCCCCCTTCATTCAAAGACCCCTGTGGAGACGTACATGTCTTCCAGGGGCACCCCTGAGCAGGGACACTCACAGGCCAAGAGAAGCCCACCCTGCTTCCATGCTGCAGTGTGTCCAAGCAGGTGAGAGGCGAGATCAGTGTCCACCGTGAGAGCAGACCACCATGACACCAGAAAGAGCAGGTGCCAGGAAAGCTCCAGCCCACAGGGCCACGTCCCTCCTGTCCACACTCCCACTGGGCCACGCAAGCACTGATACTGTCTCCCAGTTTCTAGCCAATAGATCTCCACCAAAGCAGACCCACTGCCCACCTTCGCCACTCGGCCACCAGTCAGAGTGTACCTAGAAAGAGTCACTCTCACGGAGAGGTTCAGAAACCACCGGGGAAACACCCAACGCTTACTAAAGCAGGCAGTAAGTTATTTTCTGTGCGGAAAGGTGATTTGTTCTAATAAGAAATCTGACTCACACAATCTCTCATTTTTATTTATTTATTTTTTAACAAAAACTGGTTCACAATCTACAATTACTCATGAGTCTAATGATGGAAATATTTATGCCCTTTCCATGGGGGAGAGATGAGAAAGGGTGACCTACTCTACTACAAAATTTAAAAGAGAACAGTTTGTACTGCTCTGTGTAGGCTTCAAAACTCCCAATCACAGAGGACCGTGAGCTATTTTAAACGGACATCTTCTTCCGCCAACTCCCTGGGCACAGCTTGTGACTCCTTCACACAATGCTCTTCCTTTTTTAATTTTTTTTTTTAAAGACACATAGGTGTAGGAACCTATTATTGCAAAGAAGCAGATGCTCCCCTGCCTCGGGTAGTGATGAGTCAGCAGAAATCCCAGGCCTTCCGCCAAGGCGGCTTTGAGACCATTCCCTCTGAAGCTGCAGTTCACAGGGGCAGCTTGGAGGGGTCATTTCTATGGTGAATCACCATAAACCACCAATGGATTATAACATCAAACTTGCTTAAGATGCCTAGGAGGGAAAGGTTATTTTTAATATTATCTAAAATAAGATCTCAGGACACAAAAAAGATATTTTTAAGGTTCTGAATTTAGGCCTGTCTCCAGCACACGTTCAAGTCTATTTTAGTTCAAAAATCAAGGACACAGTGTTTTGAAAAGATTATTCTGCCACTAATAACTGCCCTCGATTTCATCACATATGTAACAAGGTCTAAAATGCAGCTCTCTCCTTTTTCTGACAACTTAGCATAAAGTCACAAACTTTGAATGATTAGTAGAGTCAACTTGGGATCACTTATTTAAAATAAAGTGGCAGAGACCAAGAAAATCCAACAGAGCCCACGAGCCCAAGTCACTCGTGAGCATAGGCTTTGCCAGGAGCCCAGGCATTGATATTTGGACAAAGGCGAGGCAATGCTCTGGGGAGGTCAAAGCCAAAACTCCAGCTGCAGACAGACCCACACTTCCCCAGAGCTCCTCTCTTCAGCTTGTTCAATATTGGAACCCAAAGGTTTTCCAGGCCCAGATCCTCACTTGAGCAACGTAGTTACCGCTAGGCTGCAAAGAGCTTCTCTGATAGAGAACAACAACGGAATCAAATCCATACGCAAAGCACATGCCATCAATAAACCAGAACATAGAATATGCTAAGGCAAGAAGGAACCGCAGTGACGAGACCCGGCACCGGCAGTAAAATAACTAGGCGCCTTGGCCAAGGCGCCCATTTCCCCAGTACCGTCGGAGGGCGGTTGTCTTCAGCTCGTTCCTGAAGTCTCACAGGTGATATTACAAAGCACTGCTATTTCCACCCTGGCAGCTACACATCAGTTATTAAAAATGCTCTACAGAAGATATTAAGAAATAAACACTGCAATTAAGCAGATTGGGATTTGGGGTTTGCAGTGTCCTGTGGGAACCCAAGATCACGCCACAGTGGGGCTGCTTAGAAAGAAGAAATGAACCTTGAGTCTTTCTCATGAGAAATCCTGTTTACTCAAAGTAAAAGTCTCCACACTAGAGCTCAGTTCCTCCATATAGAAAGAAAGAGGAACTGAATGTAAAGGCACGTTGAATTGCATTGGTGCACATCCCCCTTCAGCCTCTGTCTGACAACAGAATCGTAGAAATTTTCCCATCACCCCGCAGTCCATGCAGCAAGTGGGAGAGGGGGGCTCCCGAGAAGAATCAGTGCTTCACCCAGGATTAGCAAAAGGGATCAATGGTGCGAGCCCCCAGTGCAATCAGCCACTGCAAATGACATGGCCTTGGGTTCCATAACCCATTCACTCTGGTTCTAATGTCACTTCAGGCCTGGCCGTCATGGTGACCCTCTGATGATGTCAAAGCCCCTTGAAAGTTTTGAGGCCATCAGGTCATCCCTAGGAGTGCTGTCACCAGACTAGGGTTTTGCAGAATCATGTAGCGATGAGAGCTCAGATACCTAGAAAGAACTGTAACCTGACATTTGTTGTCTTATTCACAGTGGGGGGAAAATGCGATTCAAAGTCTGTGCAAAACCAGACTTAAAAACTCTTTTCTGTTTCTTCATATTAATATTAAAAATCGAGACTCACATGAGTCAAAATCAGTAGTAGGACAAATTTCTTCATTCTACATCTTCAATACAGGCCTTCAGTAATTTGGGGAGAATGCCTACAAAATGATCCACATTACAGATGGTTCTTCCTAAGATATAAGGAAAATGTTTTACAGAACATCAGACTGCAGGGCAGGACCTGACTTCAGTCCAAGTTTTCAACCTGAGAGCCAGCAGACTTTCCATACACATCCAAGGATTCTACTGTGAATAGAACATAAAGCCCACTTGGAACAGATAAACAAATACATCATATGAAATATACACAGTCCTAGGAGGAAGAATATTTCAATTTTTTCCTTGATGTTTCAAAAATATATATATATACATATATATGTGTATATATATATATATATATGTTTTATATATATGTATATGTTTTATATATATATGTATTTTTTTAGAAAGAGGGAGAGAGGCAGAGAGAGGGAGAGAGGCAGAGAGAGAGAGATTTTTTTTAATATTTATTTTTTAGTTTTTTTGGCGGACACAACATCTTTGTTTGTATGTGGTGCTGAGGATCGAACCCAGGCCGCACGCATGCCAGGCAAGCACGCTACCGCTTGAGCCACATCCCCAGCCCTTATATATGTATTTTTTAAGGAATCTGGAGGACATTATGGTAAGTGAAATAACTCAGGCACAGAAAGAAAACTGCTTGTGATCTCACTTATAAGTATAACATACAAGACTTCTTATTTCTAAGAGAAAGCCTGTCAGTTCTCCTTGTCCAGTAACATTTATGCCAATCCAAAGCCAGAAGACTGGCAGTCCCACCAGGTCTGACAAAATTATAAGTTTGTGTATTACAACTTAAATCTCCAGAATTTAATAATAGGAAAACATGGAGGGACTTGGGACAATGACAAGGTCCTAAATGTAAAAAAATTGTTCACCTAAGGGCACGGACCTGTTTTGTCCTCCCGGTGTTCTGCTGTCCAGATCTTCTAGGGAGTCAATGCTTATTGCAGAATAAATATTCATAGCAGTGCTAAAAACCCAACGGATAATCCCCTCCACCTCCAGGCCCATGTTCAGACCTATTTGAATCATTTCTAAATAATACATATAGTCTCAGGACTGACATAGACTTCAACCCTGGGAGCATTTCTAGAATATTCTGCAGAGAGTGCAATGCAATTTCTCAATCATTCCACCAGGGTGGTATGCTTTGTTTCTCCTCCAAAATCCTGCACGGTGCCGGCAAATTAGGAAAAGCAACGTTTAGTATGGGGGTGATCCCTTGATTGTCAACTCTTTCTTTCACTGTCTATGCTGCTACATTTAAAAATGACTTTCTATAAATAGGACTGCTTGCTCACTCTTAAATCTTATTCACTGTCTTCGGAGTAAAAAATAACTTAAGTAGGGACGTCGGCAAGATTCGCTACTCCCTGTCGTTATAACTCTGTATAGTAGCCTCTCCTCTCTTGGCTTCCTGCATCTTTTCAATCTGATCCATCCCTTCTCTATTAAACCATGATATCTATTTACATAATCCAGGAGGCTTATATGCCAAAAATTAATCCAACTGGATGATTCTTAAAACAAAATCAGTGTTAACCCACACAGAACAAACAGATCTCCAAAAGTCAAAAGGAAATAAATATCGTAAGCTATATGACATTTAGTTTAATTCTTAAATTTGAATACAAACCAAAAACTTATCAAAGATTAAGACACATCCCTTTTATGTTACTTTGATGAGGTACTAACTTTTATATTTGGTTCTGCTGCAAAATAAGATAATGATGAGAAACCCATGAAGCCACAGAATACTTAGGAAAACAGTAGTGTGACTTTGTAAAGATGATTAGGGCCTCAGAAACTGAGCTTTGTTTTGATGTCCTGGGTGGCTCTTTGATGAAGAAATGAATTCCCAGGAGCTGTTGGGGAAGCTTAAACATCGGTTTGATGTTTCCAGCTGGCTTTCTGAGGGTGACAGGGCACTAAACATTGCCTTGGAATTCTAAATCGTGTCCCTTGGGAACAAGGGGTCTGGTGCCTTGATGGAGTTATCTTCTGAGACGTCCAATGCACTCACAGCATGAAGATCACCTGAAGCAATTGTATTAGATTGTGCAACTGAGTCGAAGTTCCAGGCACATTCCAAATGTGGGTCCCCTTTGGGAAAATAGAAGAAAACACCCTACAAGCATTTATAGAAAACAAATGCTTCCCAAGCAATGGGGTCAGCAAGTGAGAAGACCACTGGGGAAAAGGTGCAGGGGTCTGGGAATCTGAACCACTCTTACACACTTCCCACAAACAGCTCAGCCTCTTAGGATCAGAGGTCCCTATCAAGAAAAGAATACCTGGCAAAGAAGGCCAGGATGTGAATAGAGCTAGAGGAGGGGAACCTTCCCCACGTTATATGTTCTTCCATGAAGGGCACCTCTGTCCACCTGCTCTACCTGTGCTAAGGACACAATCAGGGATCACCTGCCTCTCAGCTTGGGGATGTCACTCTCTAGTGCGGGAGGAAGATCAACTCAGGAAGCACCAAAATGACACAGAGCTCCAGATTCCTGCAGACACCATCAAGGGGAAGTCCCGGGTTTTTCCAGAAGGGCCAATGGTGGGCTTTAACTTCCTGGAGCAGGTCTCAGAATCCAGCCCTCCGAACATCCTGGATGAAGCTGTATGACCTCTGAACCAAAATCCAGGTACCTGCACCTGTCCACTGGTGTTTCCCTCCTGCCGCCCAGGTGGATGATGCATCACCTGCAGGAGGTACCCATGTGCTTCCGCCTGGGAATTCAGACAGCGCAGCCAACCTCCATCCCCACTGTCTCATCTTACGCATGCATTTGGCAAAAGTAACACGACTCTGAATTTCCTTGCATTTTTAAAACATTAAGGAAAGGAGCATAAATACATTTGGGTTGGGGGGAGAGAGGTAGAGAGAGATGAGCTAAGAATTTCTGCGGCCAGCTCACTGGAACACAAAGAGTTAACTCCTGGTCCCTAGGACCAGGTGCTGCCCAATTTGCCTGAAGGAGAGGGGAGGGGCTCCTTCTCCCTGGAGCCTTGCTGTGGCAGCTGCCAGAGATTGACGGACTGCAGAGGAGCGGTGCATCAGCGTCACCCCTGTCACCATCAGCAGGAGAAGCGCGGCTCCTGGAATGACATTGGAAGGTCAGCCAATCAGGCGAGGAGCTGCCACCTCCAAGATGCACACCCTACACCGGGGCTCCCTCGCCAGTTTGGAAGGGGGTATGCAAATACACCCTCTGCAGATGCGGTGGCTCCCTGACACCTCCTTCTCCTTCCAGTGCACCTTCTAGGGTGAAAAATACTGCTGTAGACACAGTCCTCCTTTTTACAATTTAAAACAAAGACTGCCAGACCGTTCCTGGCCTGCCTCAGCCTCTGCATGATTCCTGTTTGGACAGAGAGACCCCAAGACATGGAGTCTGGGCGCAGTGAACTGGCGAGATGCCGGGCGGCGTCCTGGGGGAAAGCCCCTGCACCTGTGCCAGCAGTCCTCCCTCGCAGGCGCTGCTTTGCCTTCTCTGCTGAAGGCTTGCTACATGAGTCTTGCGAGGTTTGCCGCCCACTAGTGTCCTATGGCGGGGACACAATTGTCATGCAGGTATCACCACCTCGCCATCTCCCGGGCTGACGGTGCTGGCCACCAAGGCCCAGCATGCACTTCAGCACAGCAGTCAAGAAGCAGCCCCTGCACGACTGTGTGCACTATGTGCGTGCGCACGCAGCCCCAGGGCCCCTGCCAGGCGTGGGCTAGGTGCACCAGTCCACAGGAAAACCAGGGTGCCGGGGTGCTCATCCAAAACTGTCCCTAAGTGCTCTGTCTAATGCAAAACATATTCTTCACCGTCTATTAATTATTTATGAGCCACATTCATAATCTCACCCTTTAGTATTCAGCTAATTTTGCAAAATCTTGATGCCATAGATTTTGGAAACACAGCCACTTGAGAAACCAATCGTTTTATTTTTAAAATACAAATTCCCAATATCCTACTGTGTTCATAGGTCTTTATAAAATGACCCCTCCCTCCACTTTACATCAAATTTCAGTGTACATTGAATTGAGTCCCTCTCCAACACAGTCAATGCACCTTATTTATCAGGAACACATAGATGATAAAGTACTTTGCCAGCTACCTGGAGATCCAGGCCTTCAGGATTTAAACTGGAAATTTTGAGTTAAAATTATGTGCCCTACCAGTAGGCAGTATTGCACACATGCTGCCTGGTGATTCACTGATTGCCCAAAGGCATGGCAAACCCGGGAGGCACCAGAGTAGCACTGGAGAGTCAAGAAGTAGAGTCAGGTGGGCTGCCATTTATTAAAGGTCTGTCTGGCATTTTGGTTTCCTATAGAGGGCATCTTGTAGGGCCATGCAGCTTCAGTGAAAAGGCCTGGGCATTTCAGATGAACCATGAAATTCTGAGGGAGAATTTTCATCTCAGATGAGGGAGACATAACATGTTTCACTAACATGCATTTATGGAAATTAAAGAATCACCTTCAAAGCCCACAAGGTGCATCTGTACTTACAAAGGTCTGCTTCTACCATTTAAACACACACACACACACACACACACCAGCAAGCATGCAGCTCCCTGCCAAGTGAACTGACCATGTCCACAGGTGCTGCACATTCCCTGTGTCCTTGGTGAGCACCCCTTTACTGCCATCACCTCACCCTATCTCACTGACACTATGCCTGGGGCCCCCGAGGGCAGGATGCAGCAGACCTCACAGTCCCATGGCTCAGGAAAAGACAATGTCAGGGATACATGTAAGTGTTTAAAGCAGAGGTCAGCATACAGCAAAGATACCTTCTACACTGCCAATCTGACTATTCATCCCTCTGCTTATCTACAGCCCACCTATGCTTTTAACAAGAACTGTAAATTCCAATAAATGTGATGCAGCAAGATGCCCGTGCTGAGAAGGCATGGCGTGACGTGTGGATGTGTGTCTGCACGTATGTGTGCCCCTGTCCCTTGCACTACATCAGAATCTCCGGTGTGAGTATTTTCAAAGCATTGCAGAACAAGTTGGCTGCTTTAAAACAAAATTGCTGCACCTTATCTATCAGGTGAGGTCATCCATCAGACTTTAACCCATGAAGGGACTGGTCTCCACTTCTGGGTTCTGCCCGAAATACTCGGCAGCTTGCCCAGCAACCTTGATTTTATTAAGAAATAAGTGTCTATCCTATGACATCAGTAAAAAGGATGTTTATGTCTACTATTAACATGTAGATGTATTGAGGGATTATTTTATTAGGCCCCCAAAATATCAAACTGCATAATCTTTTTATAAATGAAAAGATTTTTTTCAGGCATTTTGATGTTTGAGGCCTAGCAATAAACAGTCTAGGTGTTAGTATTCATAGGTATTTATCACACACATTCAGGTATTTCTCAATATTAAGGTAGGTCAAAATATGACAGTTGTTGTCCCCTCCCCCCCAAAAAAACTTCTCCTTTTTTTTTTTTTTTTTTTTTTAGTCTCCTTCTGTAGATAGGAACCATTTATGTTCACGTGTTTGAAATAGTCTTATGAACAGGCAGCATTCCAAACCGGGCTCTTTTCTTATTTTGAAAGGACTATATATTTCATGATCCTTTGCACAGTATTTATTGAACATCATTCCTTGAAAAGCTCTAAAGCTGCCCCACCAAATGAAAGAGCCAAGGCTCTACAATAAGGCTTTTTTTTTTTTTCAATGCTTGATCATATAAAAGAGAGCCATTTTTATATGAAATAGTTTCATAACCTTCATAACAGGATCAGAACATACAACAGCAATGTAAACTATTCATTTGCATGAGCTGTCCATATCTATCTTATGTTGTGTGACCCATCTATGTTCATTACAGTAACAATGATTAATTATCGATGTTAAAAGTTGAAGATAATACAGGACTCGGTATGCATAAGTAATCTTTGCATATGTTTTCTATATTGTAGAAGAATATTTCAGTTTCATACAATTGTATCACTTCATATTATTCTTCTTGTAATGTTCTTAATTATGAAATGCTGATTTGAAAATACCATAAACATGCATAGCATCTCTGTGTCAGAGACCATCACACATTCTTCCACACCATTTTCATCATGTGTAACTTGAACTGAAAAATAGATACTGCTTGGGAACACTCAGAAGTACAACCTCTCTCACCATCCTGAAATATATACTTCTCCATGGGCTGGAATTCTCATTTCATCCTACAACCCAGACCTTTCCAAGGAACCCAGAGATGGTCACCCTGACAGGCCATCAAGGCTTGGTGGCTTTGGCACCCATCTGTGAGCGCCTGTGCATTCTCGGCGAGTTCACATTAGCACAGAGGCAGGAAGGCGAACTCCTCTAACCCATCACTGCATGCTCCCTAAAGCAGATCTATCCCCCAAGGTAAATTCCCATAAGGAGACAACACAGGTAGAGTGCCCTCTGGGAAAGAGGGGTGTCATGTCAGAACTTGTTGCAATTTTTTTCCTGCAAGGAATTCTCAAAATGAAAGTTTTGAACATTTTGCTTTGCGTTATATTAAAGAGGGAAATGACATTTCAATGTTAATTGGGGAGTTCCTTCTTCATTCAGCTCTATTTTAGTTACATTAAAAAAATACTGGACAACATATATGCATTTCCTTCAGCTTATTGGTGTGTTGGTGCTTTAAGCACCATCTAGGCAGGCACAAAAAAAAAAAAAAAAAAAAAAAAAAAAAAAAAAAAAAAAACTCTCCTTTTCAGCCAGGGCTCAAGCTTCTCTGTGCATCTTCCAAGAAAATCCTAGAGCCTTCCTTTGATTTTCGTATTTTCTCACAAGAAGCAGATTCCTTCTCTTCCCTTCCTCTCCTCTCCTCTCCTCTCCTCTCTCCCCCGACCCCCTGGGTAAGGGATTCTGCTTAATGGTTTAATTTTAACTGTCAGCAGGTTATACATTTTATGCAGATGTGTGTTCCAAAATTTGAAATGGGAATTCAAGCTGTAGCTACTCCCAGGCAATGTCAAATGATGACAATCCCCTCTCGTTCCCACATGAGAGGAAGCCATTCATACATGCAAGTTCATATTTACGCGGTGACAGGCAACCTAAGGTGCCTTCACACTTCCTAATTGGGTCTGACTCAGTCAAGAGCAATAGCTTTCTAAATCCCAGGAAGAAAGCACTTCAAAATGTAATTTTGGCTGGTCAGGAGGAAAGAAATGCTATTTACAATATTCACTGATTTCATTTTTACAACTATACAGGTGTTTTTTTTTTTAATTCGTCAACATTTCTGATGATGTAATGCTTACCAGTGCATATTGTTATATATACTACAGTGAGGAAGATGTAGTACCAAGGGGATAGGGGGCACGGAATGAGATCTTTCTTAAAGCCTTCATAACTGCTGGAGATAAATCGTAGCAGATTTAAAGCACCTCTTCTAAAGGCTCAAAACGCTTTGAATCTGAAAGCAAGCGTTCTTAATTGACCCCTCCACCTGCCCTCACTTGGAATGTCGTGTCCCTTTTCCAGCTGTAAAATTCAAAGTGGCGATCTTCCCCTGTCTCCTGCTTTCACCCAACCTGGTTTATTCTGAATGAGGAGCTCTCTAGTACTGGAGTTAGGCTCTGAGCTGTCACTTGGCTAGGTGAGCTCCTTCCAGTGATTACAGAGCAATTTCTACCCGGCCTCTCTTCCCTGCCATCTCTCCTCTCCAAAGCGACAAAAATATTTTAAAAATAAATAAAAGCGTGAAAATTTAAACACGGGTGGGGTAGAAAGGGACAAGATTTCACCCATGCATCCAACCGCCACCCCCCACCACCACCATGGTCAATTATAAGAAATGAAATTCATCACAAACCGAAAGGCTCACCATTCGCGAAGCTCTGGAACAAGGAGAGGGCCAGTATCCACATGCCCCTGCTGCTCCCCGGCCTCCCGCGAGCCAGCGAGCCACGCGCCGGCCTCGCCCCCCGCGCTCCGCCGGCCCGCTCCGCTCGCCGCTCGCCACCTGCCCGGGGGCCGCCGCCCGCCCGCCGCCCGCCGAGGACGCGCCGCCGGCGCCGCCGCCGCTGCTGCCGCCCAGCCGCCCGGGCACGCGGCGCGGCCGGGCTCCGGGGCGAGGGCTGCGCTCCGCGCGCTGCGCTCCCGCGCACCTGCTCCCGGGCGGCCGCCGCGCCCACTGCCGCGGCCGCAGCCCAGGTGCGCCGTCCGCTCAGGGGGCCGCCGGCAGGTCGCCAGGTGCAGGCAGCCGCGGCCGCGGGCGTGAGCTCATCCCGGGCACCGGCGCCCGGAATGCGCAGCGAGCGGCCTCCGCGCGCCAGCCCTCAGCCTCCGCGGCCAGGCAGCAGGCGCGCGGGCAGGCTCATCTTTCCCCGCCGCCGCCGGCCTGAGTCCCGCCGCTGCCGCCGCCGACCTTCCCTGCCTGCGAGCCCCGGAGCCGCGCGGAGGCGAGCCGCCCCCTCCCCTGCTCTGGCCGCTGGGGCGCTCTGCAGTCTTAAAGCAGCAGCAGAGAAGCGCAGCCGAACTGGAGGCAGGACCGGCGAGAGCGCAGCCACCACACAGTCACGCACAGTCATCAGCATGAATTTCTTAGAGGCTTAAATAATCATTTCAACGGCCGATTATTTTTAGTTATTTTCTTGCGGGTTGCTAATAAGATATGGTCAGGGGTGACTATTCCGGAAGGTTGCCAGCTAAACAGAGGTGACCGTGAAATGTTAGCAGTTTTTATAAAATGTGCAGCTGGATTCAGATTCCGTATTTACTCCCAGAAAAGTCCAGTTCATTTGCCTAGAGGGAAATGCTGCCTCCAAATCCTTGCTGCTACTGTAAAAGATTCTATGATTTCATCGGCTAATTTTTAATTATCTTCAATACATCCTAGAATACAAACACAGCAATTCTAATCTTGCTCTCTGAATTGTGCATAAAAAGCTGATTGAAATTGCTGATAATTTGTGTAATCCCAAACATGTAACCCCTTCCACATTAAAGAAATAACGTATGACATGTTCTGAATGTTCTGCATGAGGTTCTTGAAATCACAATAATATTCTAATAGATGCTCTTAAAAGGGCATATATCCATATTCCATTACTTTGCAAAGTAATGACCTATGAGAATGGAATGCACCCCAATTTAACATCCAAGAAAGAATGCTCAGAGCCCCAGCAATAGAGACTGCAAAACCTTTTGGGGGAGGCAGGACAGGGGAGGTTTTGCAGGAGATGAGTGGGCTTCCTAGGCTCTGGCTCTCCCCTGCCTAGGCTGCATGTGCCCCCCCGCCCCCCAAATTACACACACCTAAAACAGCTCATAGAATAGCACAGGAAAGCAAATGGTAAGGCAGGAACAAAATGGTGCTTTACCAGGGTTGGGCACAAGATGGCCAGGCCTGTGTACTGGGAAGGGTCAGCTGAGCGGGTGAGGCTAAGCTGGCTGCCATTGCTCTGCATCTGCAGGTGATCACGTGCTGCCGCCCACTCAGGCTGGGCCTAGACCCTGCTGTACCACAGGGAACTAGCGTGTCCTCTGGCTTTGCATGCACCGGGTGTTCACTCCCTCTCCATTCCTAAATGCAGCCCAGAAGGCAGGCGAGGGGCCTGATTTCTAGTCTGCATCTAGCTGGTCTCCCAAGCATTCAATTCACAAATTCTTTCCTGCACATGAGCATCTGCAAGGCTCAACCCAGCCCTAGTTAGGTGCTCAGGCTCTGGGATGGACACACCCAGAGGCAGTCTCCACTTCTGTTTGATCTGGGGCTCAGGTATGTCCCATGAGCCTCATCTTCTTCATGTGCAGGATGGAAAGGATCAGAGTCCTACTCCTGCGGCTGTGAAGCTCTGCAGGTTGAACCTAGCACACGATCACTGTGGTCAGTGATGCTAGGCTCCTTATTGAGTTTAGGGAGTGGGGATGCTTTCATAATTTGGGGGGTCAAGTCTAAAATGAAAATGGAGGTCAGCTTTTTCAAAAAAGCTTTTTCTGCCCTAAAGCAGAAAACTGTCCTTCTTCTCCAGGTTCTTTTGACCTGTCGTGAGGTCTTTGATTTGCTATTTGATGCTACCCTCCCTTGGGCCTGGGGAGAGTCCAGGGACTCTGCAGCCCCTGCAGATGCCAGGGCTCTGCCAGTCAACTCTGGGTAGCAGGTGCATCCTCTGACTGCCAAGTGCTTCTCCAACCCCCACTTGACCTGGGCCCTGGGTCAGCCCAGGTGGAGTGGGTAGGGAGGCACTATCCCATACCCACAGGACATTGCTCCAAGGTGACAGGAGGTGCCCGAGGGAATGTATCCTTCACCCTGGGAAGCACTGTGCATCTGGATCTGAAGTGGGCCAGAGACTTGAGCCACTTGTGGAAGGTGCTGTCACATTGCTACCCTGGGGTGGGGCAACTGTGGGTGGGACAGCTGCCAGGCCTCATCCTGAGATGCCGGGTAACACATGCCCAACCCTAGTCCTCCCTTGTGCATTCCCAGAGCCCCCTGCAGTGGGCAATGAGCGGATAGCAGAGCACAGACCTCCTGCTCCAAAATGCCCTGCCAATTTGTTACAGAGCAGCAGCTACTGGAGAGGTGGGCAGAGCATGGCTAGGACTTGGGAAGTCACAAGGTGGGGCATGGCCAGGAGAGACCCCACCCAAAGATGGCCTCCCCCAAGCAGGAGGTGCAGGAGGCAAGGCACATGAATTCAGGATAATGTAATTTAAAATGCCAGATTGAAAGTGTGAAGCATTCTATCCATCTGAAGTTCAAGTCCCTCTAAGCATGGGGCCTGGAGGGACCCAGCACCAGGGCATTGCCCCACCCCAGGAAGCAGCCTGTTGTGGTTTGCTCTCTAATGTATCAGATTAAAGATCTAGAATTGGCCTAACCTGCACACCAGACTCACTTCCATGCACTTAAATAGCATACTCCATGGGAAGACATGCATATCCTACCAATCCTTGATGTCCACAAGCCCAAGCACTCATTCCCAACGGCTTGTCCACAAGCCCAGGATGGCAGATGTCATCACCCAGTAAAGACCTGTGGACTGGAGGGGAGAGCTCTGCCTCAGGCAGGAGTGGAGGCTGCCCTCAGATAGGCACATGTAGAGCATTGTGGAAATTCAGAGGTGAGAGTCAACTACCTCCTACGCCTTCCTTGGAAGGAGATAGAGTAGCTGGGTTGAGTGTCCAGGTCCAGTGAAGATGTGAACACATGGAACTGAAGGGAGCAAGGGGCAGTCTCCCCACACCCCCCCAGACTGCAGGACAAGCCAACATGATGGAACACACGAGATTGAAGGTGATGTCCCCTTCTCTATTCCTAGACCCCACAGACCCACCTCTGGCCTGAAGCAGTTCCACATGGAATTGCCCCATGTTCCATGCCGGTCTCCTTCAGCGCAGGGTCAGGTCTCTCACGGAGGAGAGACAAAGCCCATGGGGTGGCTCTGGGCCCACTGCACCAGGAAAGAAGTGATGCGTGTTTGGGGGGCCACATCATCTGAGGTACATCATGGACTCCTTTTCCACGCTTGTTGGAGGACCAGGAAGAACTGTGTTCTGGAGGGTGGGTCCTCCACCAGGACAGGGCGCTCTCCACAGTGAAGAGTCACTCCTGGGGAGCCTCCAGCCACCCAGGGATCAGGATCTGGGAGGACGTTCCCCAGGCACACCCACCCAAGGAAGCTCAAGCGGCTGTGCAGGTGAGGTCAGCCTGCCTTACACATGCCACCTTCACTGGTGTGAAAATGCCGAGGTGACACGACCTGGGCCCTGCCAGTCTCACTGTCAGTGGAAGATCCAGTGGCAATTATGAGAGTTGGATGAGATACGTTGTATCATCAAAAACTGACGCATCCAATTCAGGTAACAGGTGTGTGTGTGTGAGCCTGTGTGTTTCTGTGCATGCGTCAGTATGTGGCTTTGTGAGTTTTCCTGTCTGTGTCATGTGTTTGTATTTGGTGTCTGTGTGTATCTCTGACAGTGTGTTGATTGTGTTATTCCTATGTGTGTTTGTGTGTAGTATAATTGCACATGTGGTTTGTGATTGTGTGTGATTCTGCTTTGTGTGGTTTATGTGTGTTCTTGTGTCTGTGTGTTGATGCCTGGCTTCTATGAGCGTGTGTTTCTACTTGGGTGTTGATGGTGTGATTCTATGTGTTTTGTGTATGTGTGGTGTGTGTGTATTAGTGTCTGCGTGTGTGTGGCGTCCATGTGTGGGCGTGTGTGGCATGCAGGCCGTGCTCAGGGAAGGTTTCCTGGGGAGCTGGGACCATCCTCAGGACCCCGTGGCTTCTGCTCAGGGAAGCAAGGCCTCCCAGGAGAGGGCTGGGCAGGAGGCAGCCGGCAGGAAGCAGGAGAGTGGTGGAAGGCCTGGCAGGAGTCTGCACTCGGTGATGAAGGCATGTGCCCAGCACTGACCTAGGGTAAGCAGGGAGGTGACAGACAGGACTTGTATCTTGGAACCATCCCCTTTGAGGGACCTGTGGAGAATGGCCTTGGTGGCGAGAAGGCTGCAGAGAGACCTTTAGGAAACTCACTGCCATGACAGGAACGAGGGGACTGGGATGTGCACTGGTCTCTCCTGGTGTTAGAGGTCCCTGGAGCTTAAATGTCCAGGGCCTAGGCTTCCCAGGACAGCAGGAGCCAGGGCATCCTCGGCCCAGCCGTCCACAGCCATGCACAGCCCTTGGCAGTATGTCCGGCTCCGTGTCTTCTCCAGGCCTTCCCTACTCTGGTTCTTCCTGGGTGGGCAGCCGGTGCTGGCTTTGTCCTCCTGTCTCCTGATGAGGAGGCCTGGGCTCGGCTCAGCAAGTTCAGACACACACACTACAGCACCCTGCCAGCCGGGGCACAGTGTGGCCCCCACCTGAGCACAGCACCACAGGCCCCGGGGGACAGCCCCTTCTGAAGGGAGGGAAGTGGACAGGGCATGGAAAGACACCACCAGCTCAAGGGTCCATGGTGGACACCTGTGTGGACTGCCCCCAACAAGGCTGCCCTGCTCTCTCAGGGGCCACGCTCTTTATCAAGTCTTCTCCTGCACAAGGTCCAGTCTGCACGGCCACAGCGTGGCCTTGCAGTGTGCGTGTGTGCATGTGCGCCTACACACACACACACACACACACACACACACACACACACACACACAGAGTCACAGCAAGCCCTGAGTAAGAGCCCTACTGCCTTCCTAACTCGCAAAGGGTAGGACCTGACCCTATCTCCAGTCCTCCATGACGCTCCTGAGCACACACCAGACAGGCTCCCCAGGTTCTCCACCAACACACCCACATGTTCTCTCTTCCCGCAAATGCACTGCGGCTCACCCCACGGCTGTCACCCTTGGCCATCACCCCGGCACCAACCTGCTCTGCAGCCAGGAGTGTCTTCAGCAGTGCTCCGTGTCCTCAGAGCTCTAGTCTCTGTTGTTGCAAATCTCTGAACCTCTTTCCTGGCTTGTCCACCTGTACAGGAGCCGGTGTCCTATCTCCCTGTTCCCTGCTGCATTCCTCTTACCCAGAATAAAGCTCAGCATGTAGTAGGTGCTCTGCGAACATCTGCTGAATGCTAAGAGAGAAACCAGGTTTTCAAGAGAAAAGTCATCGGAGGCCAGACAAGGTGGCCCTTGGTGACACCCTTCAGTTTACTCTGGGGTGACGTGGTGGGATTGATACAGTGAGAAAGGACATCCAGATGGGGTGAGAGTAAAGACAATTTCTTAGGTGTCACATCAACTTGCACAAATACCTCATCAAAATACATATTTCTCTCCTTGGCACTGGGAAGGTGGCTTGCTGATTGGCAATATCAGGGGGTATTTTTAAATGGAGCTAGATATTGAGTTGAGAGATTTCAATTATAAGGAAATGTCCAGGTGGAGTTTATATCTCAAAAGCTCAGAACACTTCAAGGGGACACGTGGCCCGTGTGGAGAATGTGGATCACATGTGCAGCCCTGCAGCTCTTGGGGTATGCTTGTAGAGAGGAGGGGGTGTAGGTCTTTGGCTGTTAGTTGGTAGGTGGGCTCATCCATTCTCTGAGACTGTCTGGCTTTCCGTCAGAACTCTGGGAGGGGCTGGGAGGACGGGGATGAGAGAGCAGCCCAGATCCACCTGGGGGCCAACTCCATGGGCTCCACATTCTTGCCTGGGTGCCTTTCGCTGCCAGAGGGCTGTAGGCTGCACCTCTCTTGGAGAGTGGCATTTGCAGAATCCCTGCAGACCTTGGAGGCTGGGCAGCTCTGCTTGGGACCACCTCACAGGAGGGGCCTCCCAAGTCCAAAGGAATTGCAGTTGTCACTTGACACCCTACACACATGGGGACAGGTGGCAGTGTGGTAACAGAATGGGGAAACAACCCAGGGATCACTTTGCTTTGCTCTGTAGCTTCCTGGGTAGTTCATCAGGCACCAGGGAAGAGAGCTCTGAGGGAAAGCCAGACAGTCTCAGAGAATGGAGGAGCACACCTACAGCTAACAGCCAAGACCGTCATGGCCACAGACCTCAGCACGTCGTTCCAGAGGAAAAGAAAACAAAACGACCCACAGGCCCGAGAGCAGCCTTCACTGCACTGAAAGCCAGAAAACGGAAAGTTAAATAACAATAGATCTTGCTTCCCAACCACCAAATAGAAAAGAATCAAGAGAAGTGGAACTGCTGCTGGGGTGCAGACACTGATGGTGGCGGCTCAACGTTCCCAACATATTTATTCTAAATGGACTCTGGCAACATCATCCATGAAAAAAGGGGAAAACACTCTTCCGCTTAGCAATTTCAGTCTTAGTCATCTATCCCATCGGGGTAAGAAATAAGCAGCATTTAAAGCTACATGTACAATGCTGTGTACTGAGGTACACCTTGCTGAGATGAAGGAAAGAGGGAGGGAATAAGGGGGAGGGAGGGGGAGGGAGGAGGAGTGGGAAAGAGAGGGCAGGAGAGGCAGGGGCAGGGAGGAGAGAGGGGAGGGTGGAGGAAAGGGGAGGGGGAGAAATGGGGAAGGAGGCTTGAGTGTTTGTCCCTAAGAGATGTTACATTTTTGAACATACAATCTGGGAACACTATAGTCACGAGAAACATCAGTGATGTGAGAACATTTGTACCATATTTAATTGAGAAACGCAAGACGCAGCACAGTATACACTGTGTTTGAATGCTGTATACTTTTGAAAACAAACGAAAATCTATTTCTCTGTATGTGTGTGGGGGGGTCGGGGGTCTGGAGTCTCTCTGGGGTGGAAAATGCCCAACATCCTACTGTAAACATCTGTTACCTGATTAGGCTGAAGTGGGGAGAGAGTGAAGAAAGAACGGAGAAAATAGCTGAAAGGGAAAGGAAGGGATTGACCTTGAAAGCCCAAGGTTGCCTCCACCTCACTGTAAGACCTAACTGCTGAATGGAAACAGCTGGGGCGGCTGTCTATCCGAGTTTTGTCGGCTATTACAGTTGCCGGGTTGTTTGGCCCTTTCTATTTTCTCTATTAAAATATCTCAAATTAAATTAAAATCAATGAAGAAATGAGATAAAGTAAATAGGGAGTGTGACAAGGTTTGAGGTTTGTGTACCAGAGGAGCGGGTTCTGCGTGCGCAGGCTGGGCCCAGGCCTGTGTCCTCTGGGCTCTCTGCTGGTGGCTCAGGTCCTGCCTGGGGGACCTGTGTGCACCAGGCAGAGGGAGGAGCTCACTGCCTCCTGCAGCTCTGGATCCACAGCCCCGCCCTTTCCCTCCTGTCACTCCTGTGACTTGTCAGTCTTCCTGGGAGTTTCTGAGCAGCCCAGGGGGCTCATGTTTCATTTTGCAGCCCCCTCAGCACTGAAGAGGTGTCAGATGAGAGCCCATTTAGATCTTCTCTCCTAGAAATTCTTACACAAACTGCCACATCTCTATGAGTCAGGATTCTCCAGAGGAACCAAACCAGTCGGATCAATGGATCCTGTTGCAGGATGTACTTGGGAATCAACCAAATAGTCACAGGTAGAGAAAGAAAGGGACAGAGATTTATTATGAGGTCTTGGCCTCCATGGTCATGGACACTGAGAGTCTCAAGTTCTGCCATGGAGACCCAGGCAAGACGGCCGCGTGACTCGGTGGCCTGGGAATGGGAGGGTCTGAAGACAGAAGAGGATGCCCCAGCTCAGGCAGTCAGAGAGAGGTTGGGTTCCCCATGACAGATCAGATGTGGCCCACCACAGTGAGGAGGGCATGTGCTTCAGTCAGTCCGCCAACTGTGATGCCAATCCCAGCCACACCTGAGAAGAGTGCTTGCCCGATACCCGGGCATCCCATACCCCAGCCAAGCTGACATGAAAGGACCGTCACATCATGTTCATTTCCCACTCCCCTGCAGAAGGGTGCACCCCAGGGCACAAGAGTAGTCAGAGCCCAAACCCCAGAGGGTCAAGGGCAGAGCACATGATAGGAGGAAAAGGGCTGCTTCCTGGGCTGACTTGGAGCAAGGCCTTGGAGAGGAGCATGGCTCAGGGAGTGAGGGGCTTGGGTGGCTTTAGAAGGAAAGGCATCGAGTGTTCTTTGAGAGCTGTGCTTGGTGAGGAAGGTGGAAAGGGAGAATAAGGCCAGATCCAAAGCCCCCGCATCTGGCCCAGAGTCTCTGTCCACCCCTCACAGAAGCACTGTGTGCACTAGCGAGGCGAGAGCGGAGTCCTCTCAGCTGAGGAAAGCTCATCAGAGCAACCGGGAGCAGAGCCCGCTGTGCATTATTTAGCAATGACCTCTTCCCACGGATTTCTATGTGATTTTGCAACATTTCAGGAAAAGTGTTAAAGGGGAGCTCTCAGTATGTGGAAGGTGTTTTAACTTCCTTGTTACTATTTCCTAGGAGTATTAATGGCTAATACTCCAGGGACAGGAATGAAGGAAGCAACTCATAGTAAATCATACTGACTGCCTAAGCTATGAGCAACCTTTGCTGTAAGACAAATGTGACCTCTTCCACCTTCAACAGAGTCTTTCCAGAGCAAGTGGAAAACTCAGGGTATGATCTACACGGTGACATCTACTCATTCACATAACAAGGACTGTTGAGTCCCTACTAGTGGCTAGGGCCAGAGCAGGGGATACATCAGCAAAAGAGATAGGGAGCAGCTGCCTCTCACAGGGCTCTACCGGCAGCCTCACATTCAGCGTGTGCAAACTAGACTCACTTCACATTTCTGAGAGCGGCTCAAGGGAGAGAACTGGTTAAATGCTAAATATTTGCCACCTGGTATTGTCTTCACAGTTCTTTTCTAATGCAATTTACTACCATAAAAAGATTAGCTGTGCCCTCTGTAAAGATGTAAGGGGCTAAAGAGTCATTTCAGTGATATTTACAAACTGGACATGAATAACTGAAATATCCACTAGCAGGACAGCAAAGTGGTTGGTGAATTGAAATCATGGCTTCAAAAACACTTGTGAGAATGGGAAGTTATACTCTATGCATGTGTGATATGTCAAAGTACATTCTACTGTCATATATAACTAAAAAGAGTTTTAAAAAGCTTCACATCAAAAAACAAACAAATAAAAAACACTTAGGAGCACAATTAAGATAACATGTAGGCGATGATGCCGCTGCTCCCTCACCAGTGTTGCCCCACCAAATTCACATGCGTGTGTTCAGAGGATTCCCAAGGACCGAAATCAACACAGCCACAGCACAGAAGATGGGAACGTGTAATAGGAAATGCTAGGGCCCTGAGCTTCCAACCACTGAAGAACTGCTGAAAGAGCAGCATCTCATAACCACGTAGAGGGTGAACGTGAATGCATTCTCTGAGGACAGCCGTGCCCTAAAAGGAAAAGAAAAAAGAAAAGAAAAAAAAAAGCTGTTCACTGCAATACAAGGTTCCCAGATATTTTTAATGATGTGAAAGTTGGACTTCCTGTTGTAGTTTTCCAAGATCCAGCCTGCGATAGACACTCACACCTATTGGATTTTCCTTTTAGACTTTTTTCTTTTTTAAGTGTTCTTCCCTATTTTAAATTGTGGGCACTATTTTTGCAATTTGCTGTGCTATGCATTTCCAATACAGGACATTTTAAGTTGTTGTACAGGGTTTTTTTTTTTTTTTTTTTTTTTTTTTTTTTGAGAGTTCTACTTTGCTTTATGCTTTTTTTTTTTTTTTTTCATTTGACTCTGGAAGTGCATCATCACAGTTGACTGTATGCACATGTGGGCAGATGTGGAAGCCCCTCTACCCCTGAAGACATGTCCTTTTGTACTTCTGCATCTGTGAAAGATGGCAACTACACATGCAGTGGTGGGCCATGTGGATTATGATCAGTCTTGTCAACAGACTTAGGTCGGCCACTGTGGTCCTTCAGGTGCTCACAGGTATACAGCTGTGAGCACATAATTGTCAAGCATTGTTATAGGCATTTTGGGTTTTGACCTACTTCTTTATTAATACAATTCATTTGCTGATAACTCTTATTCCCACGTGACTGTCATCAGTATATCTGAGGGTTTATGCTTGCAAAATATTCTTTCTTATTTTATTGTGTGACATGGTCAATGAAGTACTATGTTTTTATGTTTCTCAAGGAAAATACTGTTTAAAAATGTAAATATATGTCTTTTAGGGATTTTTAAATTGTTTTTTCCAGAATTTTATTTTCAGGAAGTTTAGAATTAGGGATTTTAGCTTTAGGAATTTTGATTTGGGGGGAATTTCAAAAATATGGCATTTGAAATTGAGTCTTTGGGGATGGTGGCCCCAATTCCTGCTAGATTTCTTCAGAAACCTACAGCCAGAGAATTTCTCACAGAACAGCCAAGCCATTGTTTTACATACTAGCTTTGACACAAAGAAAAATACCCAGAAGCCAGGTGCAGTAGTGCACACCCATCATCCCAGCAGCTCGGGAGGTTGACGCAAGAGGATCACAAGTTTGAGGTTAGCCTAAGTAATTTAGTGAGGCCCTAAGCAACTTCGTGAGACCCTGTCTCAAAATAATTAAAAAAAAAAAAAAAAAGCAGGGACTGGGGATGTGGCTCAGTGGTTAAGCACCCCTGGGTTCAATCCTCAGAACCCCTGGTACAAAAGGAAGGAAGGAAGGAAAGCACCCGTGGATTGTCTGTTACAGAACCAAGAGGGCATAGACATCTCCTTGAAATCAAGACTCACCTGTCCCTCTCTCCCCTCAGGGCCTGAAAAAAAGAGCCTCAGCTGGTCACAGGGTCCTGACTGCAGGCGGGAAGCCATTCTGAATTTTGCATTTAAATGTTAACAATGTCTGGATACTTTTGCTGTTTAGCAACCTCAATTAATCAATGTTACTGAATGCTGTTTGTCAGCATAAAGTAAAAACAAATAAATAACAAAAAATCTAAATTTTAATTTGTATGAACATGGGAACTGCTGTGCTTTTTCAGATCCTGCATATATATAAGTTGTTCAGGCTTTTGAGCTCATGGTGGTCCCCGCTGGAGTTCAGTTTGGACAACTATGGGTGCCCAAGGCCTGCTGTCAGTGCACCCAATTCAGCTGACAACAGAACAAATGAATCGTTTAGATACAGCTCAGCTCATCTGTTTCCACTCTGAAATTTTCCTGTGTGTTTCTTTTCTTTTCTTTCTTTCTTTCTTTTTTTTTTCTTTTTTTTTTTTTTTTTGGTACCAGGAATTAAACTCAGGGTACTCAACCACTGAGCCACATCCCCAGCCCTGTTATTCTTTTGTATTTTACTTAGGGTCTCACTGAGTTGCTTAATGCCTTGCTGTTGCTGAGGCTGCCTTGGAACTCACCATCCTCCTCTTTCGGCCTCCAGAGCTGCTGGATTACAGGCGGCCACCACTGCACCCGGCTCATGTGCATTTCTTAAGCAGTCCAGTGTGAACTTAAATCTTCTCTGCCCACCAAAACTGGGGTCTTGGTCAGTCTAATGTCGTGGAATGGTCTTCAAAAACTGGAAATCTTCTTTCAATAGGTGAGGTCTAAGTGCAGGTTAACGCCTACCCTTCTCACTCTTCAGAATGAAATACTGATTTTAAAGCTCTCTCTCCTCCTCATGCCAAAGGGAACATCATGACGTGTGTGGCTGCAGAACTGCTCTCCTGGGGCACCTCTGAGGAGGGCTCGCACATTGCATTTGTTAATAATAGCAGTACCCGCAAACAGAGCTGCACCCTGCCTTCTGTTAGGCTGGGGTGCTTCATCATCACCCTCTAGAGGAAGATGCACAGCTGGAGGCAGAAGGCTTCACTCAAGTTCCTTTCTCAATTTGGACTTCCTAGAAGGAACTGCTACCACCCACCTTGGAGCAGAGAGCTCGGCCCTGCAGAGGAGGCACTGCGCTCACTGCTCGCTCTCCCCACAGATACTCAGAGCGCTTCCTGCTTGCTGCCTGGGAGGAGTATGCATCTCCCCAGGGCAGGGCTCTCCTTCTCCTAATTCAAGATGTTCTTGAAAATTGGCTTCTAACCACAACCTGATCTGGACACAGCATGCAGCCGAGCCTGGCCCAGCCACAAAGAGTGTGCAATCCAAGAGGAGGACCAAACTGGAGAACCCCACCAAACAACCCCATGGTGGGTCTACCTCACTGTAGAAGGTGCCATGGGGTGAGACGTGGTACAGTTGGTGTTACTTCTCTCTCTATCCACCAAAGGGATGTACATGAAAATTAAAGACCTATTGAAGACCTCACATTTGTCAATCATTATCCAATCTATTCTCCAACTATTATTTAGGTAAACATAGCAATGATTCAAGAACAGGACACTGGTAGGTAATGTGTTCCTTGTAAATGGACTTTCCCCAAATAAAGACTACTACTATCAATCCATAGACAATCATTATTCTCAGAAAGAAAAGATATTGCATCGATAAAAACAAGAACAAGCTATTTTAAAATTTTTGTTTGTTTTAATCAGTTATACATGACAGAAGAATGCATCCATGCACTTTGATATATCATACATGGATGGAATATAATTTCTCATTTTCCTGAGTGTGCATGTTGCAGAATCATATTGGTCCTGCAGTCGGTTATATACATAAAGCAATAATGTCTGTTTCGTTCTACTATCTTTCCTATTCTCACATCACCTCCTCTCCTCTCCCATCACTTCCCTCTACCTATCTAAGATAATACTATTCTTCTCTAGTGCCTCCCACACACCTTATTGTGAATTAGCATCTGCATATTGGAGAAAACATTTGGCCTTTGGTTTTTTGGATTGGCTTATTTCACTTAGCATGATATTCTCCAGCTCCATCCATTTACTGGAAAATGCCGTAATTTCATTCTTCTTTAAAGCTGAGTAATATTCCATTGAGTATATATACCACATTTTCTTTACCCATTCATCTATTGAAGGACATGTAGGTTGGTTCCATAGTTTAGCTATTGTGAACTGACATGCTATTTTTTAAAAAGGAATATTTAAAGAGCAAAAGTAAAGTTCCTATAAATCAAAAACATGATAGCAGAGTTGACAGTATTAGAAAATATTACATAGAGAAAATTGGAGAGCTGAGTTATGCTATAGATGAGAGGACCAGTCCATGGAGCCTGGCATCCTGAATTAAAGGAGTTACATAAGGAGAGAAGAAAATCATCAGTGAAACAGCCCAAGAAACTTTCTCAGATCCAAAGTCATGATTTTTCTGGATTGCAGGGTCCTATCTAATATCCAGCACACTTGTGTGAAATATTAGACTATCACAGCAAAGATACATAAACTCTTAAAAATTAAAAAATAGGCTTTATACAAAGAATTGAGAATCAGCATGGTACTGTTTTTCTCAAAAACAACATTAAAAGTTAGAAAACAGGAGAAAAATCATTCAAACTCATTGGTAAAATTATTCCCTATGTAGAACTTCATGTACAAACTAACTGCTATTGGTTATAATACACACGTTTTCATAATGCAGGGTCTCCAAATACCCATCCCCCCAGACACTGTATGAGGGACTTGCTGAAGGATGAGTGCCATTAAAATGAAATTGGAAAGCAAAGAAGAGGACGTGAGGTACCAAAACAGGAGGCATGGAACAAGAGAGGCCAGAGTCTCCCAGGGCGCAGGGCCCTGAGGCAGCTGCACCAGGAGCCCGAGGAGCATGTGCAAAGGGCTTCGGGGCAGACGCTCTGACAGTGTGGCTCCAAAGAGACCACAGTGATGACGCACTGGGTGTGTGGGTCACACAAATGGGACAGAGCCTGGAACCAGTAACAAGTACACAGGAAGCCAAGCAAAACAAAAGAACCAAATACGTTAATACCTGGGAGACCGTTGTGTGTGGCTCAGCTTTGAATCTTGATAACATCCCAACACTGAATATTGGAAATATAAACACACTGTACAGCTCTAATGAGTATCATAAATATCTTTTTGATCACATCTGAAGAGATGTGACAAAAGTGCACGTGTATGTGTGACATATATTCATCTGCTATCATAAGAAGTTAATAAAATTGGAATCACGTATATATAAAAACTTTGGTCCATTACCTGCTATTCCCAAACAAGGAGAAAAAATTCAAGCCAATCATGAAGAGTTGAAAGTGATTTTCTTGAGAAAGAACAAATAGAGAGGATTGGGTGCTGCTTATACAATAAATCTCATTAACTGTGATCACATGGATATAAGTCTGATAAATTTTTCTAAAGTTATTATAAAAATATTAACAAAAAATAAAGAATAAATACTGCCAGCTCAGGGGCACTTCTGGAATGGGTAGCTACGTGGCCACCTGGACTTTCTCACCAGTGAGACAACCATAACTGGTGGAAAATGACTGAAAATAAATTAATCTCTGAAGATTGTCCTCCCGGCATACAGCAGGAGGAGACACTGTTTCAGGAAAGTTCATCAAATCTCAGCAAGCGCAGTGGGAATCCACAGCTTTGCATCACGACGTGACCCTGCCAACGTGCCCCACCCCAGTGTGCTGAGCGCTGCACTCCATGCAGCAGTAGTAGGAAGATGACGCTCCCGCCTCCCTCGGGTCCCACTCAGGAACTCCAGCTTCTCCCCAGGGCAGAGGCCACCAACACTGTCACGCCCCTGCGCCCTGCTCTGTTTGCAGAAGTTCTGTTCCGTGTGTGTGTGGCCAAGATGTCTGGGGTGTCCTGCTCCGTCCAGCCACCACTTACAGGACGGAAGTCCTACTTCCTCCATGGCAAGCTGAGAATACTGGGCCAACTCTCCTCAGTGCGGCTCACTTGGAGGGTGGACATCTTACACAGAGGAAGTAAAGTAAGAAACTTGAGGCCAGCACCTGCTCAGCACCTGCTCATGGGTCAGCGGTGTTACTCCAGGAGAAGAACCTCTGTTCCTGCTCCCACCTCAGGAGCAGCATGAGGAAACCTCTTCTCAGGGAAGGGACAGGCTGTGAAAACAGAGTCCCGTGGATCTCCTTAAGAGGACTGACTTTATTTGGAACAGAGCATCAGAAAGTTCAAGCCAAAGGACACTGTCAAAACTTACGCAGTTTTTGTTGATGAACAATTTAGAAGGGACCAATTGCTTCAACCAACAGAACAAGAGTCAAGGTGGGTGTTTAACAGAGAAAACCGTGGATAGAGGGAATCAGAGCAGGCCTTAAAGACTAGCTTCAGAGACCACTCCTATCAAGAGGCCTGGCTTTCCCTGGGTCAGACTGTGGAGCAAGTTACCTCCTAGGTCATTGTCAAAAGCAGTAGTGCAAACAGGCGGCAGTAAGCAGAGGCCAAGAGCTGGTATGCTACCAGCTGAGGCAGAGCGGCCAGCAGCTTGCCAGGGAAGCCCAGCACAGAGATGGCCAGAGAGCTTGGCTAGCATTAGTGTCAAGCTCATGGGAGGTGGTCAGGGTGAGTTTGCCCAGGCCACCTAGTGAGGGCAAGCAAGAAGGTGGTGGGCTGCAGTGGGAAAGGTGGCCCGGAACTGGGCTAGCCAAAACGCAAATATCACGCACTAAGCCTCCAGGGAGGGAGGGGGTTATCCAGACCACTGCAAGGTGATGCCTCAAGTGTCTGTGTTTCGGGGAGCATGTATGAAGTACTCCAAGACACGAGAAACAGTGAGCCCACAGGGAAAAGAAAAACAACAAACGTGACTTTGAGAGACCTGAATTGGAGCCCACTCCGTAAAGACTTCTGCTGTTATAAATATATTTGAAGAACTAAAGAAATAATGTCTATAAACTATTAAGGGGCAGTATTTTTTTTTTTTTTGCAACATCTCATCAAACAGAGAATATCAATGCAGTGGTTGAAACTGTAAAAACAAACCAAGGAAAAATTCTAGAATTGAAAAGAATACCAATGAAATGAAAAATTCACCCGAGGAGCTCAGCAGTCAATAGGGACTGGCAGGGAGAGAACCAGGGCCTGGAAACAGGCTGAGGGAGGTTCTGCAATCTGAGGAACAACGAGGAAGGAAGACAAACTGACACAGGAAACGAGGGGTCACTGAGCATCCCAGCCAGCAGAAGGGAAATGCCCACAACAAAGGCCAAGGAAGGAGTCCACAATCTTCATAAATAATGGCTAAAACCACCCAAGGGGAATGAAAATACTCCATACGCATAGCCAAGAAACCCAGTGAACTCCAAGCTCCAAGTTCAGACATGTTATGAACAAAATATTGGATGCAAAAAAACAAAGAGAAACCTTGAGAGGTACAGGACAAACCAACTCCTCACACGCCAGGAGCCACCAGGAGGTACACTGCCGACTGTCAGAGGCCACGGAGACGAAGCAACAGGTGACATTCAACAGGTAAAAGAAGAAACATCTTGCAGCCAAGAATCTTAGCTCCGCCCACATCATCCTTCTAATGTGAAAGCAAAACAAGGGATCCCAGAAAGGAAGAGACACAATCAATTGCTAGAAGACCTGAATCACCAGAAATCCAAACAGTTTTTTTCATCTCGCTGCAGGTGATCCAGACAATGATTCAAATTCACAGAAAGAAACAAAAAAAATGCAGATACATGGAATTATATGCTTAATTTTTTAATGTCATATAATTACATATTTCTTAACCTTTCTTGTCTTAACTGATTTAAAAAACAATTACATGAAATCTTGTAAATTCTGTTATTAGGAATAGTCTGTAAATTACAATTTGATAATAACAGGACAAAGGAGGCCAGTGGGAAGGGTATTCGAGGAAGGAGAGGACATAAGTTGGTAACTAAAATCCAAGAAAGAAATTCAGAGAACCAGGAATGTTAAATAAGGCTAAGTTGGCAAACTTTATAACTGTGCGAGAGAGTGGAAGGAGAAATGGAGTTAAAGAGGAGCAACACTTCTGTGTCTTGGCTGCAGTATATTAGTATAAATCTATAATCTTATAAGTTATTATGTATATTATAAATCCTGGATGAACCAATAGGAAAAATAAAACTGGAAAAGCCTATAGAGAAAAATCATTAAGAAATTGAAATGTTATATTAAAAACATCCACTTAACACAAAGGAAAGCAGAAAACGAGGAATAGAGGAACATCAAGACAAGCAACACCCACAAAACCCTCGCCAACCCAACAGGAGAATCCAATCTCATTAGCAATAACATTAAATGTGAATAGACTTTAAGAAGGCAAAGATCACCAGACTGATCTAAACAAAAATAAGATTTAACTATACAGCTGGGTGCAGGGTACAGGACTGCAATCCCAGCAGCTCAGAAGGCCGAGGCAGGAGGATTGCAAGTCTGAAGCCAACCTTAGCAACTTAGTGAGACCCTGTCTTTAAATAAAATCAAATTTAGAAAAAAGGGCTGGGGATATGTCCCAGCAGCTAAGTGCCCTGGGCTAAATCCCCAGTACCAACAAACAAACCAGAGCAGAACACATATCCTGCCCAAGTGCACACGGGATGTTCTCCTCAGACCATCTACTGGGCCCTAAAACAAGCCCAGAAAGTGTAAAAGGATTAAATTCATACAAAATGTGTTTTCTGACTAAGGTGGCAAAGTAGAAATCAATTCAGAGGGAAATGTGGGAAACTCAAAAATATTTCAAGATGAAATAGCATATTCCTAAATATCAAACAAGTCAAAGAAGTCAAAAGGCAAATGAGAAAATATTTTGGTATGAATGAAAGTTAGACCACAACACCAAAATGTAAGCAATGCAGATTAAGCAGTGAAGATTAAGCCACTCATAGAGAGAATTTTGTACTTGCTAAAATTTATTAAAAATTAAGAAAGACAGCAAATCAATAACCTGCGTGTCCTTGTTAAGGTACTAGGGAAGAACTGGCTGTAATGGAACACCCTGGTAATATCAGCTACTTGAAAGGCTGAGGCAGGAGGATCCTAAGGTCAAGTACAGCCTGGCAACCTAGCCAACACCTATCTCAGAATAAAATAAAAATGAAGGGGATGTGGCTCAGTGGCAGAGTGCCATTGGATTCAGTCTCCAGTCCAGAAAAAAAATACAAAAGAAGAAGAAAATAAGAAAATTAAATATAAAGCAAGCATCAGAATAAAATAATCAACATGAGTAAAATAGAGAATAGAAAACAGTAGAAAATCAGCAACATCAAAAGTTAGTTTTTTGAAAACATCAAATAAATCGACAAAACTTTATTTAGGTTAACTTAGAAAAAGGCAGAAGATTCAAACTACTAAAATTAAGAAACAATCAGGAGAAATCACTATTAAGTTTGTATGATGATTATAAGGGAATACCATGAAAAATTGTATTCCTAAAAATTATACAACTTAGATGAAACAACTAAATTCCTAGAAAACCATAAACTCCTGAAATTGAGTCTAAGAGAAAAAAAAATGAATAAACCTGTAACAACTACAAGACTGAACTCATAATCAAAACTCTCCACAAAACATTTCCCATGGGGAGAAACTCTTCCAAAAGTAAGGAAGGAGGGACTGTTCCCAGTTCACTCTGTTAGATCAGTATTAACCTGTTACTAAAATCACACACAGATATTACAAGAAAAAAAAGCTATAGACCAATATACTTTATGAAAATGAATTAAAGAATTCCATCTAAATATTAGAAGCTAAATTCAGTAATACTTAGGAATTATACACCATGACCAACTAGTATTTTTTTTAGAGAGAGAGAGAGAGAGAGAGAAAGTTAGTTTTTAATATTTATTTTTCAGTTTTCGATGGACAGAACATCTTTATTTTATTTTTATGTGGTGCTGGGGATTGAACCTAGGGCCCCGCACATGCCAGGCGAGCATGTTACCGCTTAAGCCACATCCCCAGCCCCAACCAACTAGTATTTATACCCTGAATGCAAGGTTGGCTTAACTTTTGAAAATCAACTATAGAAAAGAAATAAAGACTTTCATATCAGAAAGAAAGAGCAAAATTATCTCTATTTGGCAGTGACTTGATCTTATACATAGAAAATTCTTAAGTAATTCACTATCAAGCCATCAAAATTAATATACAATTTGAGCAAGGTTGCAGGATCTTAAATCAATATATAAAACTCAATTGTATTTCTCTGCAGTCTTAATGAACAACCTAAAATAAATTTAAGCAAACTTTCCCAATTACAACAGTAAAGAACAATATACAAAGAAATATATTTAACCAAAGAAATACAAAACATGTGCTCTGAAAACCATCAAAGAAGATTTATAAATGAGAAAGCATGCTGAAAGGAGGGAGGGAGGAAGGAAGGACGAGGAATATAAACCACAAGGCAATGTTATTAAGATGGTACGTGATGGTTAATTTGGGCATTAACGTGACTGGACTGAGGGACGCCCAGTGGCGGATAAAGTGTGTCAGTGTGTCTATTCCCAGGAAAGACTGGTGTGCGACTCTGCAAACTGAGTGGCACCATCCATCTGGCTGGAAGCTCTGACAGGGCAAGAGCAGCAAGTTGGGAAAGAAGGCAGAGGTCCTCTCGGACTCGCCCTTCCTGAGTGAGTGGGATGGGCTCTTTCTGCGGCAACCCTTGGACCTCAAACCCAAGGTTCTTTGACCTTTGCGCTCTTTCTTTTGCACCAGCAGCCTCCAGGGACCTGTGCCTTGGCCTCAATCTGGTGGCGACCCTCTTGGCTTTTCAGGTTTGTGGCCTCCCAGGGTCTTCTGGACCTGGACTGACTCATGCCACTGTTTCTCTGGCTCTATGGCTCTTCAACTTTCAGAGGGACTATTATGGGACTTGTCAGTTTCTGTGGTCACATGAGTCAACCACTTAATTTATATATATATATATATATATATATATATATATATATATGCATAAGTGTGTGTGTATCATGTATGTAATATACATTATAATTTAATATATAACACATATATTAAACACACACACACACACACACACACACACACACATATTCATTCTATTGGGTTCTGTTTTTCAGAGAACCCTGCCTGATACATGATCATACTCCCCACAACAGATATGCAGATCAGTGCAATCACCATCAAAATATTAGCTGGCCTTTTTTGCAGAAATCAACAAATTGGTCCTAAAATTCATATGGAAATAATGGTGAACCAGGATGGTCAAAACAAACATGGAAAGGAATAATAAAGCTATCCCCAGTTCCCAAGCTTACCACATAGCTGTAGTAATAACAACGGTATAGTATTGCCATAAAAGAAGACATATAAATCAGAGGAAAATAATTGAGAGTTCATAAATAAACCAATAGGATCACGGTCAGTTGGTTTTCAATAAGGTTGGTGAGACTAGTTTAGAAGAGAAGAATAATCTTTTTACTGAAGGTCAGAGATAACTGAATATCCACATGCTAAAAAGTGAAATTGGGCCCCTTTTTATACTTTCCACAAAAATGAACTCAAAATAGATCACAGACATAAATGAAAGAGTATTAAACTATAAAACTCTAAGAAGAAAACACAAGTAAGGTTTTGTGGAACTGCAGTAGGCAAGATCTTCTTAGATATCACCAAAACACAGATGACAAAAGAAAAATCTATAACTCGAACCTCAACAAAATAAAAGCTTTTTTGCTGCAAATGATACCATCAAGAAAGTGAAAACACAACCCACATAATGGGGTAAATATTTTCAAATCATATATCTGAAAAATCACCTTTATCCAGAATATATACTCTATGATTAAAGATAAATAATCCAATTTTAAAAGTAGACAAAGGATATGATTAGACACTTCTCCAAGGAAAACTTGTAAATGGCCACCAATACCTGAAAAGTTACTCAACATCTGTACTCAACAGGAAAATAGAAATCATAACTACAGTGAGATACCATGTCATGAAGAATAAAAAGAGAAATTATCTTGGTTCATTTGTGCTGCTATAACAAAATATCTTTTATCCAGGGTATCCATGTTGTATATATTACCTGTCCATTAATCACTAAATAGTCTTGTCAGGTATCAGATTGACTGCAGCATCACAGTTCTCATGCTCACTAACCCTCATCTTACTTAATAATGACCCCAAAGTACAAGAGTATTGATGATGGAAATTCAGTTATGTCAAACAAAAGCCAGAATGTGTTTCCTTTAAATTAAAAGATGAAAGTTCATAATAGTCAAGTTATGGAACCAGCCCAAGTAAGTGCCTGTCAGTAGATTAAGAAAATATGGCATATGTACACAATGGAGTTTTACTCAGCCACAAGGCAGAATGAAATTAGGGCATTTTCTGGTAAGTGGATGGAACTCAGAAAGTCAAGGACCCAATGCTTTCTCTCCACCCCTATGCGGAAGCTAGAGAAAAACAGGGTGCTAAAGTGGGGCGATCCCATGAAAACAGAAGAGAGATGAGTGGAGCAGAGGGAGGGGAGGAAGGGAGGACAGGAACAGAGAGGACTGTGGAATGAAACGGACCAAACTGCACTATGTACATATGTGAATATACCCAGGAAATTCTGCCTTTATGTATATCTTTAAAGCACCAATTTTAAAAAGCAATGAATAAATAGAAGGGAGATGAGTGGAGGAAGGAGAGCCGTGGGGAGGAGGAAGGGAGGAAGGGAGGAAGTACTAGGGACTTAAATGGAGACAATTATGTTTCATGCAGATAAGACTATGTCAAAATGAACCTCACTACTGTGGAGAACTATGATGCACAATAAAAATGTTTTTTAAATAAAAAAAGAAATTGAAAAAAAATGTATGTTGCGATTGCTAAGACTCACAACACCATAAGATATTTGGGGCCAGGAGAAGTCTATATTCCCGTGGCTTTGATTACAGTATATTGCTATAATGATTCTATTCATTAGAGATTATTATTACCATTTACTGTGCCTGATTTATAAAGTAAACTTTCTCATGAATATGCACGTGTAGGAAAAAGTAAAGCCTATGAACGGTGTGGTGCTGCCCATGGTTTCAGGCAGTCTCTGGGGATCTTGGAACATGTCCCCCTGGATAAAGGGGAGGACTGTGGGCAAATCTGGACTGATGATTCTCTAGGAGGGTTGAGGGGGTTGGCAGGGGAGAAGGGGAAGGGACTCCTGACAGGTAAGTGGTCTTTTGGGGTGAGGATAGCATACAATGACGTTTGGTGATGGGCATACAATTCTATGACTGAATTGCACACCTTGGAAGGGTGGGTCACAGGGCATTGAAATGCATCTCTAAGCAGCTATTTTAGAAATACATAGGCAAGGAGCAAATGGGATGTTACAGACAATGTTTCCTGAAACTTCTCAGTGTGCATGGAGGTCCGGCTTCTTAAAAGGTATTTTGTTTATTCACACTTAAGCCATGATATTCTTCATGTGAGAACATATGAGTTCCATAGAAATAGCTTGTGATCTCTTAAAAATGTAAGTTTAGAGATACAATTAAAACACAGATTCCACCAAAATGTGTTTACAACATTTGTTTAAAGGCTCAGTAAAGATATAGATTTGACAACTGCAGTCCAGGCCTGGCTTGTGTCCTTAGTCCCTTCTGGCTCTTCCACACCTCCCTGTCCTCTCTGTGTCCCGGAGAATGCACATTCCTGATCCCAGCCTGCAATGATCTGAGTGCTTTTGTCCTATCAGATGTACACACTGAATCCCAACTCCTCGAGCCACGGTATTAGCTGGTTGGCCTTTGGGAGGTGAGCAGGTGGTGAAGGTGGAACCCTGGTGATGGGCTTGGAGCCCTTATACCTTGAGAGACGCTGGAGCGTGCTCTTGTCCTCTGAGGACACAGGAGCGAGTCCCCACCAGAACCAACCATGCTGGTCTCAGACACTCAGCCTCCAGAACTACGAGAAATCAACATCTAGTGTTCATCGGCCACCCAGCCTGTGGTCCTTTTTCATAACAGCCCAAGTGAATGACCATGCTGATTCGGGTGGGTTTGGCCAACGCGCCTGAGCAGGAGCCAGAGAGCAGGAAGAGAGAGCCCCCCGACCACCATGCAGTTATCATGTCTGTGGTCCTCGGGACACTGTAGACCCCTCCTACACAGATCTTTCAGTGACCATGGGGCTCCCAGAACACCCTTGCTCCCCAGAACCATCTTAGGAGTGGGTGCTCTCTGCCAGAGCCATCCTGCCATTTGTCCCTGCTGGAGCCTGGGTGGACACAGATGATCTTGAATTAATTACTTACTCACTAGTAAAACTCTAGGGTCAAAGGATAGAATCTGTTCACCATCCAGACACCTCATGTTGAGCTGTTGATGTCTGTGGCTTCCAACACTAAAGAGCTCTTGGACGCATCTGTACTCCAGGACATGTTATAATGACACTTCAAAGAATGGCCTTCTGCTCCTGGTTTCCATGAGCCCAGAGATGCTCCTGAAAGCAAATGAACCATCCATGAACATGGCCTGGGTCCCTACTGTGTAACAAGCTACCAGTCGCTGAAGGACAGGATGGGTTCTGAGAACCTGCTGTCGGTTGGCTGTATGTGACGGTGTGCAGACACCAGACTGTACTTGCACCAATATAGATAGTTTAGCACACTATACATGTGGTTATATGGTAGAGCCTATTTTTAAATTCATTTTTAAATTTTTATTTTATAAACTTTGTTAGAAACTAAAACACAAACCCACACATGAGCCTAGGCCTGCACGGGGTCAGGATTATCAATATCACCATCCTCTACCTCCACCTCTTGTACCCTGGGTGATGTTCAGGGGTGATGAGACATGCAGAGTCTCATCAGAAATGACCAAACCTTCTGGAATCCCTCCTGAAGAACGTGCCTGGGCTCTTTTACAGTGATCTTAACATTCTTAATAAGCAGAAGAAGGTTAATAACAAAAGCCTCCCATAGTAGTAGTAGGAACAGTTGTGCCATTGTTATTGGATTCTACAGACTGTACTGGTTGTGTCTGTCAAGGCAGTGGGTCTGTCCCACCTGCTTCACTGCAGGTATGAGGAACTGAGGCACTGGGACCACACAATGGCAACAGTGTCTCCAGGGGGCAGGCAGTTTTCAGCTTCACTATAATCCTATAGGACCACCAGCAGATACTTGGTCTGTCCTTATCCCAAACAACATGGTGAGAATGAAACAATTAAAAAGTTAACTGTGTTATGCAAATTCAGTAAGTGAACAATATTTAAGGCTCACCAGTTATGCATTCTGAAGCAGAGATCTGAATCCCTGGCTCTGGTCCTGGTGAGTGCGTCCCTCTGTGCCTCACCAGTCATCCTGTATGCAGCAGTGCTCAGACCTGGCTGAGGCTGACCCTCATGCACCTCTTTAGCACAGCCTTGCTCTCAGGCTCAGTGTCCTGGGATTGAGTTGCCACACATCCAGAACCAAGAGGGCCAAAAAGAAGAGAGATTCTGCTTATGATACCAGATCTCTGAAGGGCTGCTTAGAAATTAGGAAAAATCTCCTGGGTGTCTCCTGGGCTGGAGAAACGCCTTGTGCCAGTCTTCATAGCTGCCTTGGCCACTGGTGGCCTACATCTAGTCCCTTCCTGTTGGCCACATGACATAAGATATCTTCATGAACATTCTAGCTGGCGAGGTATTTGGAAATATTTTGAAATTTTTGGTCTACAGAAACCAAAATGTCCAACTTAAGGAACACGTATGACATATCTGTGCATCACAAGCCCATCTGTGACCAACATGAAGCACTACTTTAAGAGCAATTGGTCACAGGGGTGATATGACTGGGGAGACATTAAGACATAGCTTTATCTAAGAACACCAACCCCGCTCCCAGTCACTATGCTGTGATAGTGAAACCCGAGTTTGAGACGGAACTTGATTGTCCACTTCTGGGGTCAGTATTAGCTGCAGACCGCGCAGCCAGAATGCTGGACTTAGCACTGGCAGCTAACCACAGCAGGGGATGCTGCCCGGGTCAGCTCCCAGGTTCTCCTCCACTACGTGGAGGGGCTTGTTGCCGCTCTGAATGGCCCACCAGGACCCCGCACTGTGGCAGATCCCAGCCGCTCACCAACAGCTTCTTCCTCTGTTCTTCTCTCACAAATCCACAGAAAGAAATTCGTGGGATAATGGAGGGCAAGAGTGAAAGAGGGGTCTGGATTTATGTGAGTGTGAAGGATAGAAACAGAATCCCTGCAGGGGCCCCAGGGGTCCCCACAGAGGTCCCCTCTGCTAGTGTAGAGGTTTATATAGCACGTGGGTGGACGCTATTGGCCCAGATTTATGCTAATCAGAGTTTGGAAAATCACTAACGCTATTGGTTAATTCTTGAGGCTGAACTTCCATTTTCCCACCGCTGGTTGGGAAGTGGGAGTTTGAGGCTGTGGGATGTGGATGCTGGGGGCTCTGGATGGGCGCTGCATGGGCCGGAGTGGGCTCAGCGCCACAGGTCGGTGAGCTGCGTGTGGCTTGCCTGTGCCCTGCTTGCCTGGCCTCGGGCCTGCTCCGCACAGGCACGGAGGGTACCTGATGCCCTGCGCTGCGCTCCTTTCTGCCTGGGCGGCCTCCCCACTGCGCGGGTACAAGGGCTTGACTTCAGTATTACTTGATGTGGCTCCTTGGCGGGGTACCGTGCATGCACAACCTGGCAGTGCTAGGGTTGGCAGGCCCAGCTAGCCATGTTGCCTTGCCTTTTTCCCTCCTGAGCTAGAGGCCGACGTGTAAGGTGTGGATAAGACATGAGCTGAAATGCCATTGATTCCGAAATCCAGGTGACTCCATGGACAAACTTCTCACACTCCCCTATGATGGTTAGTACCAGGCTTGTGCACGTCACCAAAAAAATCCAAGACTACCCAGTATCACCCCATGCCCTAAAATGTCCATTATGCTGGGCCATAAGTATAGAACTGCATGTGGGCTGTGTCCAAAGAAATCCTCAGAGACCCAGCTCCTTCCTATTGGTGAAATAATGAAAACGCAGAAGGGTCTGGGCAAGATGACTCTGGCAGCACGGAACAAAAGGCTGACCTCGTCTCCAGGTGCGGCTTCCATCGCCGAGAATCACCAAGGCAAGTGGCCTCATTAGCTTGTATTCTTTTTTATTCTGGCCTCCAGCCTTCAGTCGGCTTGAAAACCAGATAAATAAATCACAGAGGCCACAGGAGGACCTCCGAGAAAAGCACCACCCTACGTCCTCGGACATGCTGGCAGCAGGGCTGCTTCTCTGGGCTTTTAATTGGAGCAGGACCAGGGGACTTCAGAGGGGATCTTACCCAGAAGAAGAGGTATATGCTTCCTTCAAAATCTCCCTTTTCTACTTATGAGAGTGTGAATGCATATAGAAATTGAAGGCTAGGACTAGAGAGGGATTTTAAATAAAAACTCCTCTCTATATGTATACATGGTTCATTGGGCAGGAGAGGAGGGAAGGCAGTCATTCCCTTTGGTTTGCAATGAGACAGCCCAGGAGGATGAAGGGGAGTCTGGGGACGTGGATTCCGGGTTTCCTGGCAGAGGGGACGATTGGTTATGAGTTTACTGACCTAGCCAATCCTTGATATCAGGCACCTAAAAATGAGAACAACATGGCTTGTGCTATTTTTCTCACAAGGATATTGTTAAAATAAAAAAGACAGAAATTTATAAGTTATTAAGATTATTATATTAATGACTATAGAAATATCACATTATTTTGATTAGTCTATTCTTACTACCCTAAATTAAGAAATCAGAAAAACTAAATATTTTTTACATACTAGTATTTAAGCTCTGAGGGTTCAAGATCTTTGAAATCATAGTGTTTGTATGCTATGACGATCCAGAAGCACGTAGACATCCATTTATTTAGTGAACCAAAGGAGAGAAGAACAAGCATAGCTTGATTATTGTTCCTCTGTATTTTTTGGTAAAAATACAAATTAATATCATTCATTCTGGAAAGAATGATTAACAACTTTTAAATCTATCTTCTTGATCCCAAACCCCAGCCCCTGAAAAATAACAGATCTGAGAATCCATGAGGGCATGTTCTTCAGCTCCTCCCTTAACCTGCAAAGTTCTGCTTTGAGGGGCAGGTATTTTCTCCTTGGCTCTACGTCACTTACCTGCAATATGCCCAACCCATTATGGCTGCAGAGCTGGTATTTTAAAATGGTGCATTATTGAGAGATAATTCATATATCCTACACTGAACCTATTTAAGCTGTAGAAGCCAGTGATTTCATATATTCATATATCTGAAATAATATTCAATTCACATCTAATTTAAGTATATTACTGTCACCTGCCCGCCCAAAAAAACCCTCTTACCCATTAACAGCCTCTCCCCATTTTCACTCCAACCCTAGGAACTTGTGGTTGAATTTGCTTTTAATGGACATTTCATATAAATGTAGTCTTCAAATATGTGATCTTTAGTGTCTGACTTCTTTCACTTAGCATACTGTTTTCAAGGCTCATCTGTCATTACTTTATTCCTGTGTGTGTGTGTGTGTGTGTGTGTGTGTGTTGCTGAGAATGGAACCTAGGGCCTCAGGCATACTAGGGAAGAGCTCTACCACTGAACTACACCCCAGTGCACTTTACTCCTTATGGCTGAATAATATTCCATCATATGGGTATCCCACACTTTTGTTTATTTATTAATAAGTTTATGAACATTTCAGTTGTTTCCACTTTGGGCTATTATGAACACTGTTACAATAAATATTCATGTACAAATTTTTGTATGGACACTTATTTTCATTTCTCCTGGATAGATCTATCTAGGAGTGGAATTGCTAAGTCATTTGGTAACTGATTTTACCTTCCTGAGGAACTGGGTGACTGATGCTTATGGTGGGTACACAATTCTGTATTCCCAAGAGCCATGTGTGAAGTCAGAGGTGATTTTTGAAGACCAGTCTTTAAGCTGCTTCTTATTTGTGCAGACTTGCACTGGGGAAAATGTGAGTCACTCGCAGACTTGTTTCTAGAAATTATTAAGGGAGAGAGCGCAGAGAAGACTGTGCACAAAGAGACCAAAGGCCAGGAGGAGGGCAATGTGACAGAATTCTGACAGAGCTTGAATAACAGTTTAAGATACCCAAGAGCTCAAGGCGCATGTCCTGTGTACCAGAAAGGAACGAACGACTGGCAACGACCAGAAAGAGTCCACTTCAGGAAGGACTTTACACTGACGCTCTCAAGAGCGACACCAAGGACAGCAAACGTGGGTTAGGACCACGACTGAGTGGGTGTCAGTTCTCACAAGCCTGGGTGGAGTGACACATCTCCCCTGCGCCTTCCCTGGCTCCACCCCAAGCGCCGGCCGGCAAGGACTTAAGGTCCAGCGCTTCTATTTCCCACAGCCCCAGAATATGGCATCCCCCAGTGGCCACAAAGCCGACCCTGGTGCGCAATACAGGGTCTTCAGAAATGTTTTCAAGAGAGGGGGCAGGTGCAGGGTGGGGTGGAGGGGCGGGAGAACAGAGGAAATAAAGGCCTTTTATGGAAAGTCAGACTAGGGCATGGCTTTGCCAGCGAATCTAGTTTGGAAAACGACATTTTTTAAAACTTTATTTATGAGCTTGTGGCACAAAAGTGGGGGACACATAATTAAAATTCTCCGTGGAAGGTTCATGTCCACTTTAGGGTACGTTTTAATGAACAGAAATGTCACCGGGTCACACCGCGAGGCCGCGCCGCTGGCCATCACGAGGCTCTGGAACAAGGAGAGGGCCAGTGTCCACATGCCCCTGCGGCTCCCGGCCTCCCGGGAGCCAGCGAGCCACGCGCCGGCCTCGCCCCCGCGCTCCGCCACTTGCCCCAGGGCCGCCATCCGCCGCTCTCCAAGGACGCGCGGCCCGAGCCGCTGCTGCTGCGTCCCAGCCTTCCGGGCACAGGTTTGGACGGGCTCCGGGGCCACCTGCCCAAGTGCGCCATCCGCTCAAGGGGCCACCAACAGGTCGCCTGGTGCAGGCAGCCGGGCCGCGGGCGTGAGCTCATCTCGGGCACCGGCACCGGAATGCGCAGCGAGCAGCCTCTGCGGGCCAGCCCTCAGCCTCCGCGGCCGGGCTCCCCTCTCCCCGCTGCTGCCGCCGACCTTCCCTGCCTGCGAGTGGAGCTGCGCGGAGGCCAGCCGCCCCCTCCCGGCTCCGGCCGCTGGGGCGCTCTGCAGTCTTACAGCAGCAGCAGGTCCATGGTGAGCAGCAGCCGGGGCAACCCGGGGCTGCGCAGAGGTGGGAGGCTGGACCGGAAAAATTAAACAGCGGGCTGTCCTACTGTTTTCCGCTTCCTCGCTGGAGCCCTGCTTTACATCTTCGGTGTTTATAACATCTATTTTTCAAGAAGCTATAAAAATATTATACTGCATTCATAAGCTTGCTGAGTTAATTCAGATGATTAAAATAGGCTGCATTTAATCGAACACTCTTCGCGTTTCCAGTATCTTAGCATATGTGGTTGGTCTTCATCACCCCCACGATGGCCATATGATGTAGGCATTGGTAGATGAGGCTCATTTTGCAGAGGGAAAGGCTTATTTGGAGAAAGGTGCCCTGTTGGGCAAGAAGCTACGGAGCAATACTCAGTCCTTCCCACGGCAGACCTCTGTTCTGTCATTAAGTACTGTATTGGCCAACTCTAACTTCACAATTCCTGTCAAACTTAGTAACATTCACTCAATTCTTTGCAGATTAATTCCTACAAATCAAAAGTATAAAGTATATTGTAGAAGCCATGGGCTTCCCAGGTAACCATGGAGAGCTGGACACTAGCTTCCTTGGGAACCTCACTCCAATGACAGTCAAAGAATTAAGAGTCAAAATAAATAAAGAAAGAAAGAAATAAAGAAATAAAGAAAATGGAAGAGAGATGAACACAGCCAGAAACTGAGGATAGAATTGGAAAAGCCAAGAAAGGGGCAGCTGCTCACAGACTTGGGCCTCAGGAGACTGAAGCCTTTGTCCCTGCCTTTGTCCCTAGGAGCCTTTGTTCCTAAGAGCCCAAGGGGCATCCTAAGAAAGGCGGAATGGTTTCAGTGGAGAATGATTTCAGAGGTAGAGGCACCAGGCATGGTCTTCAGCTGCACCTCAAGTACCCACTTCCCCAGGCAGCCAGACCGGGCACCTCCTGGATCCTGGCAGGAGACGGTGACAAACCTGCAGTGAGCATGTGAACTCACTAGAAACTCCTCGAGTGGTTGTCACTCTGAAAACAAGAAAAGGGGATTTAAGTGAAAAAATATACATTGAGAGATTGGTACTTTTGTTTGAAGATAAGGGATTAATTAATGACCGTTATGTAGGAAACAAAATAAATGAAATAAATGAAGCCCCTGTTAACTCCAGGAATAACAAAATTTGTGCAAGGAAGAAAATGTAATTTTAGAACTCTATTGTCTCAACTGTGACTGATATTTGCCCAGTGACCATGTAAATACCGAAACCGAATTAAGTTACTGCAAGGAGGCAAGTAGGGGAGGTGGCTCCTGAGTGGCAGAGTAGGAAATCAGTAGATAGTTCCTCCAACTGAACAAAATGAAGGGATCATGATAGAGGCAGGTTATTGATGAATATGGAGGCAAATACCAGGGGAAAGACTTGGAAATAGAAAATATCTGCTTTTAGAGAGTGCAAGTTGCTGATGGGAAAGGATGGGGTCATGTGTCTTTTTAATTTTGTTGAACTCCAAGAATAAAAGAAAAATCATGCTTAAAGGAAATCAATGGCATAAATGCAGAGTGGCATTCTTGAGAGGCTAATGAATGACCAGGCTGGGCCTTGCTGTTCCTGGGGTCTGCACTGCCGCCAAGGCTGGGCCAGCCTGCAGTTGAGCACCACCTGGTGGCAGATGTGTGCATAGGCTTACCTGTGTGTGTGTTGGGGGGGGGGGGTGGCTTGGGAGGCCCAGGCAAGCACAGCTGTTCTGTATGGTCCTGGCCACTGGCCACCTGCTCTGGGGAACTATGATGGAAGAGTCATGAACTGAGACAGCACTGGCCACATGGGGCCACCATTCTTTTCTCCCCACTTTGTGAGATGGAGCCACTTTCTCTCCTCATCTGTACTTTTTCTCCGTCTTTCCTCTCTTGGGTGGAAGCAGCTGAGCTGTAAATCTGAGTTGTCAGAAGCAGTTTTTGTTGCTAGCACATAACAGGAGGATTAGTGTCTTTAAATTCAAACTTTCCATGGTAACTGCATTACTTTTTTTCAAAAGATAACAAAACACTGAAGGGACAAAACCATCATAAACCAGGAATGATATTTAAATATCTGAGGAAAAGGAATCACCAACTCTCTCAGCCAAGCCATTAACCTCAAAGCACAAAGGTTGAATGAAATAGGGTTTTCAAGGCATTGCTTCTCATGAGACCGTCCTGCTTCCTTCTCCTACTATCTAGTAGCTTTTGACTAAATGTTCTTGTTTTTCTTTTTTTAAGCATTGTATTTGTCTAGGAGCCCATGCCCATGGCAACTTGTCTGACATCTGTGTGTGTGTGTGTGTGTGTGAGAGAGAGAGAGAGAGAGAGAGAGAGAGAGAGAGAGAGAGTTAGTTCAGTGTTTAACAAACATCTCTTATAGAAAAACTAAATGTCCTTTGTTACAATCTTCTTCTTGCAACTTGCTTTCACTCCGTCTGTGAATTCTAGAATGGCCGTCACTGACCTTAGGCTTTCCTAGGTCACCTTGAGCAGTTTTAAGTTGTGCCTCGGGCTCGTCTCCGGAAGGTCTCCTCCTCCTCACATGCCCTTTCCTCCCTGACCCTCAGTCTCTGACTCTGGGCATCTGGGTTGACTTCCCAGCCAGCCTCTGGGCCCGCCCTTTCCTTGGGCTGCACGTGCCCTGGAGAGGTCACCCACTGTAGGGGAGAGGGCTATGCCCTCCTGTCACTGTGGTGGACTCACACCTGCTGGGGGCTCCCTGTGAGCAGGAACTGGCCTTGCAGGCCCAGGTTGACCTAGAGGCCCAGTGACGGCCCCGACCACTTTCTTTTCTCTTGTTGCACCTAAATACAACACCATAAAGTGGCAATTAAAAATTCAACCAGCTGGATGTTTGACAATGTTCCATAATTAAATTGCTTTTCCTAGTGCCGCCAGATCATTTTACTGTGAGGGACACACAGTAACACTATAGTTCTTTTGGGGGTGGGGGTACTGGGAAACTGGACCACCAAGCCACATCCCCAGCCCTATTTTTTTAAATTTAGAGACAGGGTTTTACTGAGTTGCTTAGCACCTCACTTTTGCTTTTGAACCCACAATCCTCCTACCTCAGCCTCCCAAACCCTGGGATTACAAGCCTGCACCACCACTGGCTACACTATAGAGTTTTGTTTTATTACTGGTTAAAAAAAAAATCAGTATTTTGAGCTTGGGCTTTTTTGTGTGTTTTTTTGTTTTTTGTTTCTTTTAAATATTTCTTTTTAAAATTTATTTATTTTATAGTAGAATGTATTTTGACACACTGCACACAAATGGAGCACACCTTCTCATTCCTCTGGCTGTACATGGTTCATAGTTACTCCAGTAGTGTAATCACAGATGTAGATAGGATAATAATGTCCATTTCTTTCAGTAGAAAGAGATGTTCTTCCCATCCCCACAACCCCACCCCTCCCCTCACTCACCTCTGCACAAGCCAAAGTTCCTTCATTCTTCCTTACCACCACCACCCCAACCCCACTGATCTGCTTATCAGAGAAAACACTCAGATTTTGGGTTTTTAGGATTGGCTTATTTCACTTAGCATGATATTCTCTAGTTTCATCCATTTACCTGAAAAAATGCCATAATTTTATTCTTCTTTAAGGCTCAGTAATATTCCATTGTGTATATATACCAGATTTTCTCTACCCTCATTCATCTGTTGAAGGGCATCTAGGTTGATTCTATAATCTAGGTATTATGAATTGAACTGCTATAAACATTGATGTGGCTGTGTCACTGTAGTATGCTGATTTTAAGTCCTTTGGGTATAAATCAAAGAGTGGGTTAGCTGGGTCAAATGGTGGATTCATTCCAAGTTTTCTGAGGTATCTCCATACTGCTTTCCAGATTTGCAGTCCCACCAGCAATGTATGAGTGTATCATTTTCCCTACATCCTCGTCAACACTTATTATTGCTTGTATTCTTGATAATTGCCATTCTGACTATAGTGAGATGAAATCTTGGAGTAGTTTTGACTTGCATTTCTCTAATTGCTAGAGATGATGAACATTTTTTCATACGTTTGTTGATCGATTGTATTTCTTCTGTAAAGTGTTCGGTTTCTTAGCCCATTTATTGATTGGGTTATTTGGTTTTTTTTTTTTAAGTTTTTTGGTTTTAAAAAATATTTTTAGATGTAGATAAACATAATACCTTTATTTAATTTATTTTTTCTATGTGATGCCAGGCATTGAACTCAGTGCCTCACTCATGCTAAGCAAGTGTTCTACCACTGAGCCACAACCTTGGCCTAGTTTTTGAGTTCTTTATATATCTTGGAGATTAGTACGCTATCTGAGGTGGGTGTGGCAAAGATTTTTTTTTCCAATTCTGTAGAGTCTCTCATCACATTACTGATTGTTTCCTTTGCTGAGAAGAAGTTTTTGAGGTTGAATCCATTCCATTTATTGATTCTTGAATTTACTTCTTGTGCTTGAGGAGTCTTGTTCAGGAAGTCAGGTCCTAAGCCGACATGGTGAAGATTTGGGCCAACTTTTTCTTCTATTAGGCGCAGGGTCTCTGTTCTGGCGCCTAAGTCTTTGATCCACTTTGACTTGATTCTTGTGCAGGGTGAGAGATGGAGGTTCAGTGTCATTCTGCTACATATGAATTTTCAGTTTTGCCAGCACCATTTGTTGAAGAGGCTGTCTTTTCTCCATGTTATGTTTTGGCACCTTTGTCCAGTATGAGATCACCACAGGTATGTGGGTTTGTCTCGGTGTCTTCTCTTTGGAACCATTGGTCTACGTGACTGTTTTTGTTACACTTGCTCTGTATTTTAGTTTAAGGTCTGATATCGTGATGCCCCCTGCTTCACTCTTCTTGCTAAGGACTGCATTGGCTATTCTGGGTCTCTTATTTTTCCAAATGAATTTCATGATTGCTTTTTGTAGTTCTATGAAGAATGTCATTGGATTTTAATAGGAATTGCATTAAGTCTGTATTAAGTCTGTTTAACATTTTTTGGTAGTGTGGCCATTTTGACAATATTAATTCTGCCTATCCAGGAGCATGGGAGATCTTTCCATCTTCTAAGATCTTCAATTTCTTTCTTTAGTGTTCTGTAGTTTTCATTGTAGAGGTCTTTCACCTCTTTTGTTAAATTGATTCCCAAGTATTTTTTTATTTTGTTTTTTGGAGGCTATTATGACTGGAAGACTTTTCCTGATTTTTCATTCAGTGGATTCATCGCTGATGTATAGGAATGCATTTGATTTATGGGTGTTGATTTTATATCCTACTACTTAGCTGAATTCATTTATAAGTTCTAGAAGTTTTCTGGCAGAATTTTTTGGTTCTTCTAGGTATAGAATAATGTCATCAGCAAATAGTGACAGTTTGAGTTATTCCTTATCTATTTGTATCCCTTTAATTTCTTTCATCTATTGCTCTGGCTTGAGTTTCAAGGATGATGTCAAATAGAAATGGTGAAAGAGGGCATCCTTGTCTGTTCCAGTTTAGCGGGAATGCTTTCAATTTTTCTCCATTTAGAATGATGCTGGCCTTGGGTTTAGCATATATAGCTTTTACAATGTTAAGGTATGTTCCTGTTACCCCTAGTTTTTCTAGTGTTTTGAACATGAAGATATGCTGTATTTTGTCAAATGTTTTTTCTTCATCTATTGAGATGACCATATGATTCTTGGTTTTAAGTCTATTAATATGATGAATTACGTTTATTGATTTCCATATGTTGAGCCAAATCTGCATCCCTGGGATAAATCCAACTTGATTTTGGTGCACTATATTTTAATATGTTTTTGTATGTGATTTGCCAGAATTTTTGCATCTGTGTTCATCAGGGATATTGGTCTGAAGTTTTCTTTCCTTGATGTGTCTTTGTCTGGTTTTGGTATCAGGGTGATGATAGCCTCATAGAATGAGTTTGGAAGGGTTCCCTCCTTTTCTATTTCATGGAATACTCTGAGGAGTATTGGTTAATTCTTCTCTGAAAGTCTTGTAGAACTCGGCTGAGAATCCATCTGGTCCTGGGCTTTTCTTGGTTAGTAGGCTATTGATGGTGTTTTCTATTTCATTACATGAAATTGATCTGTTCAAATGATGTATGACCTCCTCATTCAGTTTGGGTAGGTCATATGTCTTTAGACATTTGTTGATGTCTTTGATATTTTCTATTTTATTAGAGTATAAATTTTCAAAATAGTTTCTAATTATTTTATGTATTTAAGATATGTCCATTGTGATATATCCTTCTTCATCTTGTATTTTAGTAATTTGAGTTTTCTCACTTTTCCTCCTTGTTAGCTTGGCCAGGGGTTTATCTATTGTATTTGTTTTTTCAAAGAACCAACTTTTGTTTTGTCAATTTTTTTCAATTGTTTCTTTTGTTTTGATTTCAGCTCTGGTTTTAATTATTTCTTGTCTTCTACTGCTTTTGGTGTTGATTTGTTCTTCTTTTTCTAGGGCTTTGAGATTAGTGTGAGATCATTTATTTGTTGATGTTTTTATTCTTCTATTGAATGCACTCAATGCATTTCCTCTTAGTACTGCCTTCATAGTGTCCCAGAGATTTTGATACATTGTATCAGTGTTCTCATTTACACCTAGGAATTTTTTACTTCATCCTTGATTTCTTCTACCATCCATTCATCATTCAATTGTGTATTAGTAGGTTTCTGTATGTTACAGTAGCTTCTATTTTTTATTTTTATCATTGATTTCTAATTTCATTGCATTGTGGTCGGATAGAATGCAGGGTATATAGACCATATCTGTTAAATAGTTCTATACCACTTCTTCCTTCTTCCTTCAAGACCTTGGTTCTAGTCAATTGTAAAATATCATAGACATCACAGTTTTAGAAGCCATATAATCAGAGCCATTGAAGACATGGAGCTGTCTAGTCAGAGCCCAGGGCTGCTGAAGATCCTGGCACAGTAAGCTTAGCCTGCCTGAGGATGATGGCTCCGGATTTTCCATCTACATCTCTCCTGGCCCAGCACAGCAACACCTATCCCAGGAACCAGGAGGGTCCCACTTTGTTGTGTGCTGTGACTAGTGCGGCCTGCCAGGAGCCCAGGCACGCACAGGGCAGGAGTCCATGCCACTCCCAGCAGCCACAGAATCCTGGCTATATTAGCTGGCCTCTCCTGCCTCAGTTTCCTCCTCTACTGAGTAGTTGTAATAAAGATACCTACTTCACAGAGGTGCTTTGAGTAACAAATGAAACAGACTGAGGCACAACGAGCGATGCTTGCCTCAGTAGATATCCGCTCTCATCATTATTATCACATCACCGTTAATATCATGCTCCAGAAAACCACGGCATGAAGTCACCTTTCCTTTCATGAAAGATCCGTGCACTTTAATTTTTCACTACCCATATCTAGACCAAGGGGATATATATCTTGATAGACAGACAAATAGATAGACAGCAGACATATATATCTGTGTGAAGGGACTCTTCCCTCCAGCCCTCCTGCCCTCCATGGATGGTGGTAAGAGGACAGGACTGAGCAAGCTCAGGATCTTCTCCCAGCAGTGTAGCCAACATCAGAGGCTCTGGACACAGCTCTCTGAAAACAGGATAACTTTGGTTGGCAACAACTAAATTGAATATTCCAAAATAAGTAATATCATTTTGAACTTTTATGAGTGTATAGTAATTAATCATATCAATGGTGCACAGTGTGATATTTTAACACATGCACACACTGCACAGTGACCAAATCAGAATCATCCGCATTTCCGTCTCCTTATCATTTCTTTAGTTCAGGAGCCTTCAAGCTCCTCTCTTCTAGAACTTTGTAAAATATGTAACAGGCTTTTGTCACCTGCAGCTGTGCCACTTCTGGGATCACCAGAACCTACTCTATCTGCCTAACCTTTTGGAACCTGTGGTCCACTCTCCCTTTATCTCCCCACCACCCTGCCCCCTCTAGTCTCTGGAGATCACTCGAGCAGACCGTTTTAGCTTCCCCTTATGAGACAGAATATGTCTATTGGTGTTGCTGACTCGGGTTTATTTCACAACATAACATCCCCACTTCTATCATTCTTTCTGCAGATGATGGGATTTCATTCTTTTTTTGTGGCTGAGTAATACTCCCATTTATGTATGGCTATATTTTCTTTATCCAGTCACCTGTTGCTGGGCCCCTAGGCAGAGTACATCCCCAGCTATGGTGAATAGTGTCTCAGCAAGCACAGGAGTGCAGGTGTCTCTTTGGTGTGCTGATCCATATCCTGCAGTTTACACCCAGAGGGGGGATGGCGTGGCCATGTGGAGTGACACCTCGGTTCCCTTTCTCACCTCCTCACCAGCAGTCACCACTGTTTTGAAATCACTGCTCTAACGAGTGGAGATGTCTCTCCTTGAGTTTGGGTTTGCGTTTCCCTGATGGAAGATGACGTGGAGGATCTCCCCATATATTCTTTAGCTATTTGCATTTATTCCTCTGAGAGATATCTACTCAGGTGGCTCGCCTGTGGTAACGGAATTACTCGGACTTCTTTACGACTCTGGGTCTTCACTACCCCATATGAGCCCCCTGGCAGAGGTAACTGGCAGGTCCCCTCCCTGTGGCCTGCTGCCTCCTGCCTGTGGAGCCTGTGGGTGGACTCAGGCGGCCCCCGCCCTCTCCTTGCTGTGGCTGGGCAGCCTTGGCAGTGTGGGCTGACCCTGCCTGTCTGCCTTCTGTCCTCCGTGATCTGGGGCCTTTCTAACGGATCATTTTCTGTGCCGCTGTCTTGAAGCCTTTCCTCCAGTTCTTCTAGCGGTTCCAGGGTTCCCAGCTTTCCATTTAGGGTTTGCATCCGTTTCGTGTTGATTCTTGTGCAGGCTGAGGGGCAGGGTCAGTCCTGCCGGTGGACACCCACATTTCCCAGCACCACTGTTTTTCCTTTTGGTGGTACCGGGGCCTCGCAGACGCCAAGAGGGTGCTCGGCCCCGGAGCGGCGTCCCCAGCCCTCTTGCCCCCTTTGTTGAAGGCTGTCTGTCTCCAGTGTGGCTGCCCGAGGATCAGTCAGCTGGGGGTGGGCATGTTTCTGTCTGTTTTTATCCTGGTGCTGTGGGGTTCAGGTCACCGTGGCCTGGGGTGTCTTGAACCAGGCACTGTGAGGCCTGCAGCTCTGCTCTTCCATGCAGGATTGCTTTGGTTATTTTGGTCTTTTGTGTTTCTTTGTAAATTTTAAGATTTTTTCCTAGTTCTGTGAAGAAGGTCATTGGTATTTTGATGGGGATTGCAGTGAATCTGTAAACCACTATTGGGTAACATGGATATTTTAACAATATTAATATTTTTGACCCATGAACACAAGAGGTCTTTCCATTTGTGTATGTTGTGTGGTGTGTGTGTGTTACTCAATTTATTTTTGCAATATTTTGCCATTTTCATCATAGAAGTTTTTTACTTCCTTGGCTAAATTTATTCCTAGGATTTTTTGTTTTTGCTTTCACAGTTATTGAGATTGGTATTATTTTTATGATTTCCTTCTCAGCAAGTTCATTTCTGGTGTATAAAAATGTCAGTGGTGTTTGTACGCTGGCTTTGTATACTGCAACTTGACTGAATCCACTGATCAGTTCTAATCGCCCTCGGGGGGATTCTTCAGCTTTTTCCAGATGCAGAATCATGTGCATGGTGATCAGGGACAACCTGACCTCCTCCCTTCACAGTGCATGGCTGGTCTTTCTTTCTATTGCCCGGGTGCGCTGGCTACAACTTCCAGTACCGTATTAATAAGACCAGAGAGATGGACGTGCTTGCATTGCCCCAGGTCTCAGAGAGACTGGCCACGTTTTCATCATTTGATAGATGTTGGCTGTGGGATTCTTTGTTATATTGAGGTATGATCCTTCTATACCTAATTTTTTCAGGTTTTTTAATCTTGAAGTGGTGCTGAATTTTATTGAAAGCTTTTTCTGTATCTATTGACATGAATTTGATTTTATCCTTCACTCTGTTGATTGGTATGTTGTTTGTTTATCTGTGTGTGTTGAATCATCCTTGCTTCATTAGGAGGAAACCAACTGTTTTGACTTGTTCTTGGATTCAGTGCGCTTGCATTTTGTTGAGCCTGTCTGCATCCGTGAACATTGGTCTACAGTGCTCATTTTTGCTATGTTTCTGTCTAGTTTGGATACTAGGGCAATTCTGGCCTCATAGGACCAGTTTGGAAGGGTTTCCTCCCTTTCAATTCTTTGAAATAGTTTAAGAATTGGCATTATTTCTTCTTTAAGTGTTGAGTAACATTCAGAGTAAAGCAACTTGGTCCAGAGCTCTTTTTTGGGAAACGCTTTGTTACAGATTTCATCTTATTACTTATTTTTCATCTGTTCAGGTTTTGTATGTTTTCATGTTTCAATTTTTGTTAAGTTCCATGTTTCTGCAACCTTATCCGTTAATTTCTAGATTTTACAATTTGTTAGCCTATAATATAGTCCCTCATGATCAATTTTATTTCTATGGTATTGGTTATAATGTCTCCTTTTTATCTTCAATTTTACTTGTTTAGGTCTTTATTTTTCTTGATTAATCTAGCTAAAGATTTGTTGGTTTTATCTTTCCAGAAAAACAACACTATGTTTCATTGATCTTTTTTCTTAGTTTCTCTTATTTCTGTTTTGATCTTTGTTATTTATCTTTTCTTCTACAAATTTTGAGTTTAGTTTGTTCTTGCTTTCCCAGGCCCTTGAGATGCATTATTGTGTTGTTCAGAAGAAGCATTTCTATTTTTCACACAGGTGCCTATTGGTATAAATTCCCTCTTAGTATTGCTTTTGCTTTATCTTGTAAATTTTGATTTGTGATGTTGTATTTTCATTTGTCTTGAGAATTTTTAAATTTTTCTTTTGATTCTTCATTGACTCATTGCTGATTCAAAAGCATGTTTTTCTATCTCCATGTGTTTGTATAATCTGTAAAGTTTTTTTGTTGCTGCTGACTTCCATTTTTATTTCATTGTTGTCAGAAAAGATACATGGAATGATCTTGATGTTTTTTAATTTGTTGATACTCATTTTGTGGCCTAATATATCATTTATTGCAGAGAATGTTCCATATGCCGATAAATAGAACCTGCGTCTCAAACTCTTCCATGATGTTCTGCACCTGCCTGGCAGGTCCCTTTAGTTCATAGGACAGTTTAAAGTTTCTCTGTTGGAATGTTGTCTGGATGCTCTGTCTGTTGATAAAAGTGATGTTAACGTCTCCTGCTCTTGCTGTCTTGGGACCTTTCTCTTTCTTTAGATCTATCAGTGTTTGGTTTATAAAACTGGCTGCTCCAACACTAGGTGCATCATTACATGTTCTTGTTGCGTTTAACCCTTGATTATTATATAGTGATTTTATTCATCTGTTTACAGTTTTTGTCTTAAAATATATTTTGTCTGATATGAGTAGAACTACTCCTGCTCACCTCCTTTGCATGGAATATTCTTGTCCATCTTTTCCCTTTTGGTCTGTGAATGTCTTTACTGGGAAAGTGAACTTATTGTAGGTAGCATAGTGTTGGGTCTTGTATTTTTATCCGTTCTGCCAGCCTGTATCTTTTAATTGGGGAATTTGGTCCATTTATATTGAAGGTTCTTATTGACAGATGAAGATCACTCCTGTCAGGGGAGGGGAGGGGAGGGGGGATAGTAAAGGATAGGAAAGGCAGCAGAATACAACGGACACTAGTATGGCAATATATAAATCAATGGAAGTGTAACTGATGTGATGCTGCAATCTGTAAACGGGGTGAAAATGGGAGTTCATAACCCACTTGAATCGAAGTGTGCAATATGATATATCAAGAACTATGTAATGTTTTGTTTTGAACAACCAACAATAAAAAAAAAAAAAAGATCATTCCTGTCGTCGCTTATTTTCTTTGTTTATTTTGAGCGTTGTCATTTGTTCTTTTCTTCCTCTTATGGTCCATCTTTGTGCTTTGTGGGGTTTCTTTGTTGATGAAGTTGGATTTTTCCTATTTCTCTTTGGTGTGTCTTCTATATCGTCACGATGGTATTGTCCTTCCCTCACGTCTCGATGTCTTATTCTCTGAAGCCCCTTTTGTGAGGCCATCTGGTGGTGGTGAATTCCCAGATTTCTCCTCTGGAAGGTCTTTATTTCTTCTTCATTTGGGGGACACCTCTTCTGGATATAGCACTCGTGGTCGCAGGTTTTTTTCTCTCAGGACATGGAATGTCGTTCCATTTCCTCAGACTTCTAAGGTCTCTTCTGAGACGTCGGCTGTTTGTCTGGTGGGGATTCCCTAAGTGTGAGTTGCTACTTTAGTTTTACAGTTTAGAATTCTTTTTGCCTTGTACTTCTGACAGCTCAACTGCAGTATGTCATGGTGAGTGTCCATGGTGACCAGTCCTGTCTATCTGGGGCCTATGGGCCACCTAGATTTGAATGTCTGAATACAGATCAGGGAAGTTTTCAGATATTATATCATTGAATCAATTTTCTGTGCCTTTCCCTTTTATTTGCCTTCAATTTTCCCCAGAATTCAGATATTTGTTTATTTATTGGTTCCCAAAGTTCTTGGAGACTGTCTTCATTTTATTTTCCTGACCAGGAAACTTTAAAAGACCTGTCTTTAGGTTTGGACATCCTTCCCTCTTGATCTTGTCTGTTGTTGAACACTTTTATTTGACTTATTGAGTTCAGATCCAGATTTCTCTTTGATTTTTTTCATGATCTCATGTCTTTACTAAATTTCTCATTCATATCATGAATTGTTTTTCTAATTTCACTGAATCATCTATCTGCATTCTCTTAAATATGTTTCCTTATCATCATTCTTTTGACTTTCTATCAGACCTTTCATCAATATCATTTTTCCTACGCAGTTTGCTGCTGGAGAGGCACTGTGTTCCTGTGAAGGAATCTGTAACTTTGTGTTCATATTCCTCAGAACCCTACATTGAAGTTTGTGCATCAGGGGATCAGCTGTGTCTGACATTTTCATAAGGGGACTTTAGTAGAAAAGGGCTCCCCTGAAGCTGTGTCTTGGGGTGTCATTTTGGAAAGCTGAATTGACTTTGGCCCTGGCTGAGTGCCCAGGACAGCTCCCAATAGCTTCTGCCACGTAATCAGTGGATCGGGAGTGATGCATGTGTGACAGGGTCAGAGAGCCTTCCGTCTCCAGGGACCACCTGGGGAAGGAGGACCTCTAGCAGCCCAGGTGGGTGTGGTGTGACCCAGGAGGGTAGGGCCCTGTGTGGAAGTGGAAGCACAGGGAGTGTGAGGTGGGCCTTGTGCACCTTGCAGCCTGCCCTTGTGCCCAACTCCAGCTTGAGTATCTAGGGCTGTCTGTGCAGGGGCAGTGGGAGCTGTGCAGCATGAACACGTGTCCTCAGGCCCAGCAGCAATCCAGTCGGACTGTTCAGCTCAGCCTGACCATGCAGCATGGCTGACTCTGTGGCTTGGGCAGATTATGGTGAAGGCTTGGGCCAGCTACCTATAAAAGGATTTTTAATGTCTCCAATGCAAAATCATGATATAGTCTACGCTTCTGACCTGATCTTTACACACTGTACACATGTACTGAAATGCTTTCTGTACCCCATAATGTACAATTACTATGTGTCGATTTAACTATATATCATAGGAAAATTAAGGATTACATAAGATACAGTGATTCCTCTGCACAGTCACCTACCATAGCTCCTCAGACAACAGGACAAAGAGGCTACGACCTTAGTCTCCAAGTTCATTTAACTTGATTTCAAAATCTGCCTCTGTTCCTTTGGAAATCCCTTGACCTCTTTGTGCCTGCACTTTCTCATCTATAAAGGCTATAATAAAGACTCCCACTTATTACTCAAGTGACAATTAAATTGACTGTTGTAAAAGTTCAGACAATAGGGAGCACTAAATAAATATATCCACTATTACTGCTTTGACTATGCTTCCGACGACTTAGCCACACCCTGCCTGTTCACCTGTGAGCCACTTCTAGGAACCCTTCTACACCTCCCATTACACCCCACACCGGGGCCTCCCTGTGCTTCTCCTGATGGGAGCAAGGAGCTGGGAGGGAGGAGGGCTCACCCAGAAAGCTGAAGGCGAAGGGAATGATGTCCTGGGTGGGTCGGCAAGCCTTCCTAATGGGTCAGGTGGTGGGTGCTCCAGGACTGGAGGGCTACGCGATCTCAGTCCCAACCACAGCCATGGGCCTTATTTTGGAGGAGTACGTTCTAAGACTCCAGTGGACGCCTGAAAGTTCAGATAGTACCACACCCTGAATGTGCAGTCACGCGGCATGTGGCATGTTTTGATCAACAATGGACCACATATACAGCCATGTTCCTGTACGATGACATTGCCTGTGACAATGACAGCACACCCCCTGTGGTGGGGACTCTGTGATGTTCACGCAGTGGTGGACGCACCTGATGAGGTGTTTCCTGGGGATGGATGAGAGTAATGCTGCAGCTGAGGGGGAACTGAGTGATTCGTGGGCACATGGCGGGTGAGGGTGGGCATTTGGACAAAGGGCTGATTCCCGTCCCAGCTGGGATGAAGTCGGACTGCCAGAGGTTTTGTCACAGGACTCGAGTGGCACAGTTAAAACCTATGAATTGTTTATTTCTGGAATTTTCGTGGCCTATTTTGGATAGTGGTCAAGTGCAGGTGAGTGGAACTGCAGAAAGAGACCCCACGGACAAGAAGCCTGTGGCTCTTGACGCTGCTGCCATCACCCAAAGCAGCCACACCACGCGAACTACATGGCATGACCCTCCAACAAAACTCCACTAATGAACTCAAACTATTACTATTCTTTGTTTTTCTTAAGTTTCCCAACCATTTAAAAATGTTAAAGGCACTTTTCTGACTGGCAGGTACTGGTCCTTGGAGTGAATCTACCCCAGGAGTGGATCAACCATGAATACAGTGCTCGCACAGGATATGAGGGCCACCGGCCACCTGGGGCTGGGAATCAGTTACTGCAGGACAGGGACTTGGGCGGATCCAGAACAAGCCAGGAGGGCTCACTGAGGCCACAGAGCTGAGGAGACAGCGTGGGCCAGGCGCTGCCGGGAGGCCGACTTATTTCCAGTCCATTATCCTATATGCTATAGTCAGGTTTTTCACTGCTGTGACCAAGAGAACTGACAAGATCAATTTTAAGGAGAAAAGGTTTATTTGGGGGATCGGGGTCTGGAAGCCTCCGTCCAAATGGGTTCATTCCTCAAGGCAGAACATCATGGCAGAAATGTGTGGCAGAGGAAAGCAGCGGGGGACACGGCACCCAGGAAGCAGAGAGAGCACGTCACTCAACAAGGATAAATCATATACCCCAAAGACACATCCCCGGGGACCTACAGCTGCCACCCAGTGAATCCCTAAGGGACAGCAATTCACTGATTCAGTTAACACGCTCCTGACTATCAACTCACCTCTGAACTTTCTTGCATTCTCTCTCTCGTGAGCTTCTGGAGGACATCTAACGTCCAAACCCTAACACTACAGAAGCCGGTTTAGGTGAAGGAGCCTGCGCTGAAGTCCTTCCACAAAAGCGCTTTGAGCACGATTCCGTCTTCAGGATTCATGTGCCAGGGTCTTTCAGAATGAAAGGATGCAAGATCGTAGGCCTGTGTCCCCCAGATACATTAGCGACAATTCAGTGGTGCTTAGAATTTCTTAATTAGTATTTTATTTCTGCAGCTTGAACTTCCACTGGCTGGGAAATTGCAATTATACCTGGAAGAGACTGCACATTATAACTCCATAAGCAGGTGCTTTGATTGATATAAAAGTAGGTCTTTGCTGAGAAAGGAAAAGAAACTTAAGACCTGAGAGAAGGAAAAATAAAAAGAAGAAAACACAATCCAGGGATGAGCCCAGGGCGTCCGCCTTAGTGTCCTGTCAATCAAGGTGCCAGTTTCACCCATTTGTTCTGCTCCATGATGATAATTCTGGGCATCAGTTTTGATAGTATAGAAACTTTTTTAAGGTTAATAGTGAGTGCTAGGTAGAGTAACACTAGATAGGAAGCTTGTCACATTTGAAGCCCCCATGCTTTATAAAGCCAGGACTGAAGATGGGCACATCTTGACAAATTCAAAATCTTTGAATTGTTAGAGGTGATGGATTCATCATTCATGATTTTTATGCCTGAAGATATTAGTTCCAAATATTCACAGACGTGCAGTTGAAATAATTTAATTTCTATTTTAAATGATGCAGTAAGAAATTTTAGGCTCCAAACTGCCAAATGTCAACACCAAAGATTTGTACCCTGCCCCAACCTAAGTTCATCACAGACATCATCTTCCAACTCATTCACGGCCAAGAAACCAGGGTCTCAGATGGCTCCAGAGCACAGCAGGTGGTGGCTTTGTGTTGTTCTTGATTTTGCTCTAGAATCATCGCCCTGTGTCTTCCTCCCAATCTTATTTGTTTCAGGTCAGCACTTGCCGGACCTTTAAGAGGTCTACTCCGTAAGGAGAACAGAGGCCAAGGAAAGCATCGAAAAGCAGCTTCTGTTTGACTCAGAAGCAAAGTGCACCAGAGGCCGTGTGCCCCAAAGTGGATGCTGGCCAACAGCAGCTGCCAGTGTGGAGCTGGCACTGGCCAGGTCCCTCCTGCCCCTTGGACTTTCACATCCATATCGGCATTGTGCTGGAGGACATCAGACACCCTAGAACCTCGAACCAGTCCTGCTTGGGAGTTCATGTCCACAGCCACGGAAAGCACAACCCAGCATTCCTCTTGGCTCCCCTCTGCTCTCAGAACTCCCTAGAGCTCCCCACATCCAGGCCCCAGCAAGGCTCTGTGTCCCCAGCAGAAGTGGCATTGGTGTGCCTGATCCCACCCTGGCGCTGCAGGTAGAGCCCGGGCACATACTCCTCTGATTGCTTTAAAATCTTAAGGCCTGTGGTTCGGAATTGAGTCTTTGGTACATTTGACTTACTGGTAATTTTGTCCAAACTAAATTAGGTAGTTCTACCCAAAAGTGTGTTTCATTTTGTATTTTATTTATTAGGCACATAGGCTCCAATATATGACGTCACCTAGAAATTGGCCACAGTGTGGTGTTTTCAAGTTAATGTTCAGTTTCCTGCCATGCTGTTTCATACAATGCTCTTAATATCTCATTTTGAAAAGTCCTGATCCATGCTATCTTATCTTGTATCTTTTTTACTAGCAAATTTAATTGTTAAGCTTTTTAGACCTTTCGCATGTGCTGAGGGCTTGTACATTTTCCACGGGACAGAAGCATATGACTTCCACCATTATTTTTACTCTGATAGGAGACGGTGCAAGTAATCCTGCAGGAGGAAAGCCTGGGCAGCCGTGTGATGAGCTGATGGGGATGGTGATGCTGATGGCGGTGCCTACCACACATGCCATGGACTGGGGGCAGATAGGTATGCACAGGTGCTTCGACCTGCAAGCAGTGAAATCAGGCCCTGTGGGCTTATGCACTTGGGGCTGGGGACAAACACCACAATCATGTGAGAACCAAGGGATCCTGATGGTTGGTGGCTCCCCTGATCCACTACTGGTCCTATGCCTCCAGGTGGTACAAAGCTACTGGAGTGGTTAAGCTCCTAGGAATTGCAGGAACTCAGTTACAACCTCCTTTCTTGGGTTCCAAGCATTGGCGTGCCCTCTGCGGGGGATCGTGACCGATGCCACTATCCTGGGAGGAACAAAGTCCACAACAACTGTCCTCACTCTTATCCCTTCCAACTTCGCTTCTCCCCAAATAACCACTGACCCCCAGGGAGTACTGAATTCTCAGTCTGTCACTTCAGTGTGCCCCTTCTCCTGCCTAGGGACAACGGCCTTCTATGCCCACCTGAGTAAATCAAGGCCAGATGTGCGTGCGGGCAGCCTCGGCCTCTTTACCAATGTCACTAGAATATTAGGGATTCACCAGTTTCCCCTTTGCCGCTGACACAGTCTCTCTGTAAGAATGCCATGGAGCTCGCCCCGGCTCGGGCACTCAGAGGATGCCAGGGGCCTCCCACATGGAGCATTGAGAGCATATGACAGGAATATAAATGACGCCAGCAGATCACGTCCATAAAAGGCCAGTGCAGATTTGCTGTGTTGAGTCTTCTCTTTGGAAGCTCCAGAGAAAGATTCGATTACCAAATGCACAGGGCCCATCTTAAAGAGGCCTCAGTATTCAGTATCCAAAGGGTCCATTCAGCGAGGGCAAGCCTAAGAATTCAACATGTCATCGAACTAGTTTTCAGATTTCAGTTGAAGTCACCTTCTATGGGCAAAACCCACTCAGGGAGCTAAGTTAGGTTGCAGGCAAGGTGGCACCGAGCTTCAAGGGTCGTGGCTCTCACCAACTCCTTGGTAAAGGGTCTGGCTGCACTGGTTCTGTGCTCCTGCAATAGCTTTGGGGTGTGGCACTTCACACACAGGTTGTACCTGCTTTGACCACACAGGAAGTGGCTGAAGAGGCATAGTGAGTGTCATGGTGACTGTGTATTCATTTGCACCTCTAGCAAAAAAATAAAGCAAAAGCCCCAGAATTAAAGGGAGAACACATGCTGAGCATGAAGCCATCCACACCACTTGCAGAGAGAGAAACTTCTCAGTAGCCTTGTCCAGGCTGCACCAGTCTCAGCCTGTTTGTGCTGCTCTAACAGAATACCTGGGCATGGGTCATTCAGAACCAAAAGAAATGCATCTCATAGCTCTGGAGGCCGAGAGGTCCAGAGCAAGGTGCTGGCCTCTGCTGAGGGCCGCCGTCTGTATCCAAGATGGTGCGTGGAAGGCGGAAGGCCAATTGCTCTCCATCAAGCCCCTTTCTCAGGACACTCTTCCTTCTTGAGGACCCCACCCTCCTGATCTAAACCCTTCCCCAAAGCCCCACCTCCCAACACTGTTGCATGGGGGATTAAGTTTCTGACCCATGAATCTGGGAGGACACATTCAGACCATAGCAACCGCCAAAGCCTCATCCCTCTTGCATTTGTAAACCTGAAGCACATGCTGGTCGTGCCTAGAATCTCTAGGGATTCCTGTTTAGGCTATGGCTGCACTCTCCCTTTGCCTCCAAGAGCAGGATAAGAATATAACATTTCATCTTCATACAATCTTATTGTCCCTCAATGACCGTCCTCTGTTGAAATGGCCCAGGTCATCCCAGACCTGCAGCTACCAAACCCGGAACGTGGAGCAGGCTCTTGGTAGCACAGCCGTTGTTCCTTCTCTAGAGCTGTCATTGCCAAACAGCAGATGCCTCGTCAGCGTCTCGGGCTCATCCTGTGTTAGCCCCCAGGTATTGAGGACAGTTACATTTTCCCACTACCTTCAACTCTCCAGGGCTTATTTTCATGATGTCATATAAAGAGGGCAGGATTCTAATAGGATGCTTAAGATAAATGCAAAATTGGAAAGAAAAGAAACCAGTCTTTTTGTGAATCACATATGAACTATAGGGAAAGCTAATTTGTTCCTCCACCCTCACAAATTCTTAATTGAAATGGGTCTCTGTGACAAAAGACAGACTAATAAGAGAAAATCAGAAAAAGATTTTTGAAGGGACCTATCTTGGTCCAGAGATTTCCTTTCACAGTGTAACCAAACTGCATGCAAAGTGCCCAGCCAAGGAGAAGACAAGGCACCATCATTCTGGGTGAGGAATCTAAAATCCAGGCCCAAACTTGAGGGCTGGACCGAGGCACCCCCTCTGGAAGGGAAGACACTGGGATGGTTTGACCACTGAGGCCTCTTAGCCTTCAGGGGACTCAGCTCTGCCCGTGTATTTCCAGCAGCCCTGGAGTGGCTGCCAGCCCACCTGTCACTCATGCAGCCCTGGAGTGGCTGCCAGCCCACCTGTCACTCATGCAGCAGGGTGCTGGGAACCTCTGCTGAAACTAGAGGCAGATGGTTCCTGCCTTGATGGCTGTCACCTGCCTGTCGTTGGAGAAGTCAAAACTACCCACATAGACAAATACCACCTGAGTGTATATGTGAGGCAGGCCCCAAGGAGGCCCTCAGGCTGTGTCGAGGGTCAGGGGGAACCAGCCAGGTCAGACGGGTGGGAATCCTAAGGCTTGGAAGGGTGATGCAGACGGCCCTGGATGGTGGGGTAGTGGCTAGGCATCGGAGCCGCGGCCTGACCACAAGCACAACAGTTCTAAGAGATTTGGCCCCATGCTGGTCTAAGCCCAAGAATGCTGGCAACTTCACCTGCTAAATGTCTGTCCCTGAGATTTCTGGTCTGGCCGCATGGCACTTGGGAATCACTGTGACTCCGTGGTGCCCACAGAAGCCAGTCTACTGTGCCAGATTGTCTAGGGATCCTTCTCCTCTTATGCTCGCCCACCGTGAGCAGGAAGCTCTTTGGTTTTACCCAAGGACATGTTTTACCACGGGGCTTTCACCATGGAGACTGGAGATGGCATTTCCAGGGGCTGTGTATGAAGACAGCAAAGGAAAGGGGCGTGTTGGAGGGGACCTTAGGTGTGGCCCCACTGGGACAGGGCTCACTTCCCAGGACTGAAGGGGCCGGGGCCCAACCTCACCAAGCCACATAGGCATTGCCAAGATCGGTAGCAGCAGTCCACTCACCAGTAACTAGATCTGAAAAATGAGAATGCAAAAAACCAAACCCTAAAACGGACATTTGAGGATAGGTACATCATGGCTTAGGGGCAGTTGTAAGAGATTCTTCAGATATGAGTGTTCAAAAAGGGTCCCGTTTAGCCAAGTGACATGTGTCCTAGCCTTTTGGTGCATGTGTTGAACAAGATGGAAAATGTTTAATATGCAGAAGGAGCGGGATGGTGGGGGAGGGTTGGAAAAGTTGTGGAGCTGGATGGAGGTGATAACAGCACAAAAATGAGAATGTGCTCAACTTCAATTTCACCTGGAAACAGTGAAAGTAGGAAACTTAAAGTTATGTGTATTTTACCATGATAAAAATTTGCAAAAAAATTTTTTTAAATAAAAAGATTGTTACAGCTCAGGGAAATGGGCTTTCCATAGCAAATTATTCTAGAAGAGGGCTCGAAGCTCGAAGCCTAACTGCAGAGCATGTGACCTGTTGTGCACGCAAGTTTTGGGGATGATTTATCAGTCCACTAATGATGGGTTTGACAGTAGCAATATGTGGGAGAGTGAACTTTGTCTGTGTTGGGCTCAGTTATACACGTTTGGAATTCAGCAACGGCAACTAATGAAATAGGAACTTTGATCATGGTGATGTGTCCAATAAACTCAAACAAAATCCAATATTAACAATTGTGGATGAACAATTCATTTATGAGAAAAATTAACAAATAAACCATACCAACATGTCCCAGGATTCATCATCCACAGCAAGTGACAGATAAACCTACTGAGTGAGGAAAGTGCTAAGCAGAGACATCCACAGGGAAGGGCGGGACCAGGAGGTTTTCAGACAGGGGGGAGCCGGATGCCAGGGGTGGCACCAGAAGGAGCAGGTTTCAGGTGAAGGGACAGTGGTAGGGGGATCCTTGTACTATCAGCCTGGACACAATGTGAATGACAGCTTTTCAGTTAAGAAGGAGCCAAAGACAGAGGCCAGGCCCTGGTGTGACCACCTGTTTGGAACTGCTTCCCAGTTCTGGAAAGATGAAGGATGCAAAAGCTCGAGACACTAAGCTCATCCTCTGAGCTGAGGCCCCACCACGTCACAGGCACGGCTCAGCTCAGGCCCAGGCTGGCCAGGGGCTTGGGCAGAGGCAGAGGGTCAGCTTGTGCATCGCCCAGCTGCAGGAGCCACTGTGTCATCGAGGGCGTGTCACACAGCCCAGCTGGCCCGGCCGGCTCCACAGCAATTGCTTCTCTGTGCAAGACCACGGAAATTTACCCAGTGTCCCTGAAAAAGAAGAGGCAGCAAGGAGAAGCTGTTGGTCCTGGTAATCATTCAGCTGTCAGTGGCTTCTCAGTTGCACCAGCTCTGCCCACCCTTGGCCCTGAGCCCCTTTCTCCTGCTTTGAGGGATGTCACTCAGTGTTCCAGCTCTGGGCTATGGGCCCTTTCTTGGTGATGGTGAGGCTGGAAAATAATGCCCTTCCAACACACCTTCCTCCTTCCTGTGGCCATTGCTGCTTTAGCACCACGGCCCCTTCTCTAGCCTGGACCAGAATTCCTGGGAGAGGACAGATGGGAGTTTGCCTGCAGCGAGCACCTGGCACCTGAGGTCAGTTCAGGACGAGCTCTGAGAAGACAGGGAGAGTCCCTGTGCTCCCATGTCCCAAGGGCTCCTGTGCCTAGCAGAGCCACACCCCACGCCAGGCCACACTCCACAGTCACTCTCCTCGTCAGCTGCAGTGAGCAGCGCCACTGGCACCACCCCTACCGCCACGTCCACTTAACCACTTGGCCCACCTGCTGCTTCAGGCTGGGCTCAGAGGCCAGCTCTGGTGGGTGCAAGAGCCAGCCCACCTCCTCCCTCCTCAGCCTCCTATAAGGAGAGCTCTGCTCTGGGTTCTTGTAGCCTGCTAAGAATTTCTGGGAGTCGCAGCCACTCCCAGGTGTTCTGTACCTGTTCCTACCTCCTGGCCCTACCCTGCAGGCTTTGGAGCCCATGGGGTCCTGGAGCCCTTCCTGCCTCCTGGGCCTCCTCTTCTGTTCCTGCTCCACAGATATTCCTCCCTCGAGTCTCTTGCACTCTGATCCTGCTGGGCACAGGTTCCTGGAAGACCCCAAGCCCCCTGTAGACCAGTGAGGATAAGGCAGCAAATTGGGTCATGCCTACCAGCTGCAGCCCTGCTGTCCCCAACACAAAGTAGTAGCCCCGTTTCCTCTATGTAGAGTCCCAGCTTTGAGAAGCCACCTCTGCCCCTGGGCAGGGCTTGGACTTCTCGGAGATCCCCTTCTGTCCTGGCTGTCACCCCTGTTCCCATTTAATCAATACTGACTTCCTTTAAAAATGTCAAGGCCATCATTCGGGTCACTGCTGCTTTATGAACTGCAACAGCATCTGTGTGCACATGAACGACGGCCGTGGAAATGGTGCCGACCCCTGTGCACCTGCAGCTGCAGGCTCCTTTCTGTGAGTCAGCCGGCCACAGCCCTGTCATCCCAACCGTGAGCCCAACACATCAGAGAAACCACTCCAGAGAGGCCACTGGGTGTGGTTGCCTGGCTATTTTGTAGCATGTGTGTGAAAAGCACCTTGCTGACCGCGTGGTCCACAGGGCTCGTTCCTCATCACCCCCATCAGATGGAGACTGAGGCCAAGAGGCTGCTGTGGCACGAGGGCAGCTGACGGCATGCAGAGAGGACCCAAGAGTGGGCGCCTCTCCCGGCAGTCCTGGAGCCTCACTGTCCCAGGCTCCGCTCACTCACTGGCTCTGGGCACAGACAGGGAGGGAGAGGCGCAGAGAAAGGCGAGAGGCTGAGGAGTCTCAAGGGACCTGAAGACTGGGGTGGGAGGGGGGCTGCCTAGCCACCTCCACCTCCACATCCACTTAACCAGCGCTGGTGCAGTGCCCGTCACAGCTGCCTGCTCTCCAAGCCCCCGGAAGGCTGCAGGAAGCCCAGGTCGGGCCCTACAGAAGCTTGATTTTAGCCGCATTTCCATTAAAATGGCTAATGTGCTCTAGAGATGGCTCCTGCACCTGGGAAATGTGCTTAAGTAGGTAGGTCTCTCCACGACACACGTGCAGATTAAGGTGGAAACCGGGAGATGGAACGAAGGCTGGTATGAAGGTTACCCTTTCCCATGGAGACTGCTCCTGTCAGGCTATTACTCACTTTCAACAAGAAGTGGGCCAGTGATAAATGTGGATTCGCTGGACGTTAAGTAAATGAGGGTGTCCTTGTCTGCACTGTCATTGGACAGTGAGGGAAGTTCACACTTGGATCCAGATGTAATAGTGTCACAGATACATAAATACAAAACATAAATAAATAAGTAAATAAGCCCTGCTCTCATCATGATGATCCCCTTGAAACCAGAGAGGCAGAGCTCAGAGCTCTCTGTGTGGGGCGTCAGGCTCAGGGCAGAGGACGGCTCACAAAGCCACCTGCAGCCTCAGCAATCAAACAGAGCTGGTCACGTCAGCCATATGAGACAGCAGAGGACAGGGTGGCATCAGCCCCCAGAAATCCTGCTTTGCAGTTATTGAATGACCTGGCGAGATGCGAATCCAGTGTATGCTAATGAAGTGAGTTACAAACAAACAACAATCTGCAACAAGACCCAGAATTGGTCCACAGAAAGAGGGAGAAAGGAAAAATCTCAGAAAAAAAGAGAAATATACAACTCTGAATGCTGCTATCTCTGAATAACACGCGTGATTTTTATTTTCCCCTCCAGGGTGTCCAAGAGTGCAGCCTCTGGAAGTGTGACTCTCACCTGTCCACCTGTACTTCTGACAGTGTGTGGCCTCCGGCAGACTGCTCGGCCTCTGTGCCTCGTTTCTTCTTCTAAAGATGAAGATTAGGACAGCACTGACCTTACAGAGTGGTTGTGACAAGTGCCTAATCCAAGGTAAGCATTAGGTATGTGTTTATCAAGTACCATAAAAAGTGGAATTTCCACGATTTTTGAATTTTCTGTTACAGACAAACATTGCTGCCATAGTTAAAATTAAAATAGTTGTTTTTTAAAAAGTTGCCATGGTTAAAGTGCTAGTGAATTGTAAAATGTGTCCTTCTTCCTCTTATCCACTCCTGCTGGCTTGAGAATTCCCTGGAGAGGGAGTGGACGTCTACTCTGATTTGGCTGGTGAGCTGGTGACCTGTCATTCTGGGTCAAGTAAAATGTGTTCACTGTGTGTGTGAGTGAGTGTGTGTGTGTGTGTGTGTGTGTGAGAGAGAGAGAGAGAGAGAGAGAGAGAGAGAGAGAGAGAGAGAGAGAGATCCCAGCCCAGAACACCCTCTAAAAAAGCACTAAGTCGTGGGGTATGGCCATGCAGGGGAGGACGAGGAGAGGGGCCATGTGAATACAAGGAGGCGGGTCTCAGGAGCCCCTGTTGTTACGCGTAAGAGAAGAAGGAGGCTTTGTGGGTGAATTTGTTTATTTGGCAAGTATTTATTGAGCATCTGCGATATATATATGTGTTTGTCAAGTAAAAATAATCATAAATAAAATCATATTTCTATATCCCAGGCTGTGAACAAAACAGACAAATGTCCTGCCCACACTGGGGTCTTACTGTAGCAGAGGAGAAAAATCAATCAATAAATAAAAAGTGAGAGAGAATATAGAAATCCTTGAGAATATTAAAAAGCAGATGACAGTAATGCTGTGGAGGAAAATTAAGCAAGGTAGGAGACAGAGAATGGTGTGGGTGTCCCGCTGCACGGGGCAGTCAACATTCCTGGCAGGAGAATCAAGAGAAAGGGCCCTTGGGGCTGGGAATGTGGCTCGAGATGTAGCGCCCTCGCCTGGCACGCGTGGGTCGATCCTCAGCACCACATACAAAGATGTTGTGTTCGCCGAAAACTAAAAAATAAATATTTAAAAAATTCTCTCTCTCTTAAAAGAGAGAGAGAGAGAGAAAGGGCCCTGAGGTGGCTCAGCTGAGCAGGACTGACGTCAGAAGAGCAGCTGCTGGGGAGCTGGGGCCCGAGTGGTCCACAGGAAGGTATCACTGAAAGACCAGGAAAGAGGAGGCTGGCCAGGAAAGGGACGTAGGATGGGAAGCACGGCGGGGCAGTGGTCAGCCTGGGCACGTTCCAGTGGACATGGCTGGAAAGATAGTCATGTGGTGGGTTGCTGGTGGGGCAAGGGGCCAAAACAAGAAAGTCAGAATGTCGTTGGGTCAATCTGGCTAGAAAGCGACTCGGGGGAAGTGAAGCCAAAGGGCCTTGCTCTGATTAGGACCTCTGTGTGAGGACTCTGCCGGCCTCCCGCCCAGGCCAGGGTCCAGGAGTGCCATTTCTGGACATTGGAACAACTTTCCCTCCCAGCAGCTTCAAGGTCTGCCTATGCTGCTGCTGTCTCTCTTGACCCTCAGGCCAAAGGCCCGACCAATACAGCTCCCCTTCCAGAACCCACGGCAAACAGGGGCCGCCTGGCTCTCTGTGGTTTTCTTCTCTAGAAAGGAAGCTCACGCCCATATGTGCACTCCGGGGACCCCTTCCACCCCGTGGCCCGACAGATCGATCCACAAATTGGCATTACACCCAAAGAGGCAAATGGAGCCTTTCTCTAGAATGTTCTAGGTCCACAAAACACCAGGCTGGAGCATGGACACCAGGCAGACAGCCAGCAGTGAAAGGAAGGACGTGGAAAGAAGATGGCACTGCATACAGGACACGCAGATGAGCAGGAGTGGCAGCGGCAGGCGCGTGTCCGTTCCTAGTTCACCCAGGGATGCAGGCACTCCCTCGCACGCCCCAGGGTTTGGGTCAAGGGAATGACCCAACAGCCTCTCAGAAAACTCTCCCTCATCCAAACTTTTTCTGACTCTTAGAATTAGACAAAGCTAGACTAGCTCAGCCTAGCCCCTAGGTTGCCTTGGGAAAAACCCTTCCCTTAGGAGCCTTGTCCTTGAAGTCCAGTTCCCAGGCATGAGGCCACCCTCCCCACCTGCTGGGCGGAGGGGTCAGAAGCAATGCCTTTCTGTACTGTGTCACATCAAAACCCACTGGGCTGCTGCACACTCAGCGCGGCCCTTTGGCTCATCATTTCTGTAACGTCGTGCATTCATCATCAGAAAATGCCAATTCACAGAACTACACGTATGCAATAACAAAATAGGATAATTATTAGTGAAACATCAGAAGAATATTAGGAAAATGCCAAGTTCAATATATTTTTTTTTAATTTTTTTAAAATATTTATTTTTTAGGTGTAGATGGATACAACACAATGCCTTTATTTTTATGTGGTGCTGAGGATCGAACCCGGGTCCTGCCCACACTAGGCGAGCGCTCTACCGCTGAGCCACAATCCCAGCCCCTATTTTTTAAAATTTTAATTGAAATTTATCATCGGAAACAAAAACTGTCAGTTGTTTTCTTTGGAGACACTCAATGCGCTCATCTTCATGGGAGGGTCTGCCACATTCCAGAGCCTGAGTAACTGGTTTTTCAGCAGTTCCTTCAGGGGAAGATGAGTGAAAAAACCACTGTGGATAGTTTAGCTGGCAACTCGAACCATCACCGAAGCACTTGTCTCCGAGACAAGAACCTCATTGCGCCTGTGGCAGGAGGGCCTCTGTGCTCTCCTGGCCTGTCACCCAAACAGCCAAGGACATGAGCTTAAGGGCCGACGTTGAGCAACATTCATTATTCTGTATAATTTCAAATATTCTTAAATAAAACAGCTTCCTTTCATGCCTTCTTTTTTTTCTTCTACTTTTTTACTGCACATGCACAGCAGTGAAGGATCCAATGGCTGCCATTAAGTGTGGTACCACGGGCTTTGTTCAGGCTGAGCACTTTACCCACTGTGTGGTTGACATCACCTCAGGCCCGCCTGCATGCCCAGCTGTTTGGCCAAAGATCAGTCTAGATATCACTTTAGATACTGCTGTTTCTAGATGAAATCACTACTTAAATCAGTCGACTGTGAGTAAAGCAGATGGCCTTTATATTCCAGGCTTCAACATCATCTCTTTCCTGGGTCTCCAGCCTAAGGGTCTGCCCTGCAGCTTTTAGGCTTGCCAACTGTCACAATCACATGAGCCAGTTTTTTAAAATGTATGGGTACCTGTCATAATTATCTGTATGATCCTAATCTCCGCCCCCCTCATTCTTCTCTGGCACTCCCCACTTTATTGTTTCAGTCTGTCTGTAGAACACTGACACACACACCCACCATCTCTTTTACACCATCAGTGCAAATGCCTACATGGGACAAAAACAGCAAAGAGCATATTGACATGATATCAAGAAAAACTTTTTATGAGATGACATTATAGATGTGTTTTTGACGTCACAGTCTACAGAAAAGATCTCAGGAGCACCAGAGGTATCTGATTCACACTGGGAAACCCGTGACCTAACCTTTGCCTCCTGACCTCTCTGCAACCTCAAGTCAGGCAAACACCTGGACCGTCAAACCTGATTGGCAGGGGGACCCTGGCACCCTTGAGAAGACAGCGGGGCCCAAGTGCCTGGCTTCCCGGATGGCTGTGTGCCGCTCAGCCTGGGCTGGCTCCTGACACCATTTCCCCGAGTGCCCTTGGATCAGAGGCTTTTCTGATAATCCTATTTGGTGACAACGTCTTCACAGTCCCTGCTCCTGCTGTTCAGGTGCAACAGCCATGCATGTTCTGTCCCCATGCATTAGGAGAAATTGAGCCATCACTGGATGTGAACGAAACAGGACATGTTCTCTCTGCCCTGTGTGCCCTCAAGACTCAGCCCGGGAGGCGCGGAGCTGGGAAGAGGCCGGCAGGTCCCCCAGCCTTGGCTGCCATCTCAGGAAGCTCTGGACCAAAGCCAGGCCACCTCAGGAAAAAGGAGACAGGGAAGAAACGTTCCACAGTTGGTGGTAAAACTGTCTCTTTGCCGGAGGGGACGTTAGCATTCAAGTTATTAAACCGAAGCAGCCCATCTGGCAGTGGCTATGAGAAGCAATTCATACCATCGTGAACGGATTAGTGAGATGTGATTCTGCTCACATTTCAGTTTCAATTATTCCAAATGAGTGCACGATTTTTAATGTTCAGGAATTGTTTTGAATGTCTCTAGAAATGCAAGAAGTAAATACGTTTCCCGTCGGGGTCTCTGAAGAGGGCTTCCCATTATCTTCTCGTCTTTTTTTTTTTTCCTTTCCTTTACTGCCAGGTTGACCAGCTGCCCTGTTCGGGTTTGGGACTGGTGACTCCTCTGTGTTTATCAAGGTGTAAAATTTTGAATACCAGGGAAGACCCGAGAAGGGCCTGTTGTTGTTCTCGCTCAACCTTCTCAGGTGTTAAATCCTGGGAAAAACCTGGAGCTGGAGAGGTGAGACCCTGTCCCTACAGCCTGTCTCCATGGGTTCCCAGGAGAAGGAGGATAATAGCACTCCACAGCGAGAGCTGCAGAGGTGTTTGCCCCTTCCTGGCTTCTACAGTGAAGCAGCCCAGCCCGACAGAAACCAACCTGCAGCTCTTGGGACGATCATGAACTTGGAATGCATCACAGTGGGCACCACCTGAGCCCTGCTGTCACCCAGGAGAGATCAGCTCAGGATGGCCCTGCCTGCTTCCAGGCACACACACCGGCAGCTTGGCTGGACCTGGGGATCAGCCTTTGCTGCCCCTTCACAGGAGTCTACGTTGAGAGAAGCAGACAGACATGTTCCAAATGTGAAGTCCAAATGCAGAAATCCTACAAGTTGTAGCTGGTGGGGGAAACAGACCTGCCTCTCAGACATGGTGTGAGGGGATGGGGATCCCTATTTCCTGGGAAATCATGGCTCCACACATCTCATTCACCAAAGTGTCAGGAAAATACTACAGACTAAGTACAGAAAGGGACGCCCGCAAGACATGGAGCCTGCGATCACAATCAGGGAGGGTTGTCTAAGAAAGACCAGGGCAGGGGTGGAGAAGGAGCAGGGGAGGGAGCATCCAGGCCCAGAACAAAGGATGTGCAGAACTGGACATTTGCACATGCCGACCACAGGCTGCTCCCATGAATCCCTGAGAAACACGACCTCCAGGTGTAGGGATCTGAGAACCTCCACTTCACATGTCACATCTTCATGTATCTATTCCTATCGCATTCCATGTGCCAGTCCTCACCACAGAATCCATCTAAAAGCCCAATTTAAACCAGTGTATTGGATATGTCACTGAGCACCAGGGCCACCCAGAACCTGGAGCTGAAATCCCCCATGGCTCCTCAGGGACATGGCTGGCTCTGAGCTTTATTTTAATTATTACACATTGCAGATGCCATACATGTGAAGAGATCAATGTGTGCTTTGGGGCACAAGCCTATGAAAATGCCGTCTCCCTCCAGTTCCTAGTTTCAGAGCCTGACTTAAGCAGATTTTGTTCTTTTAATGAGCTGAGAAGCATCTCCAGAAGTTAGAAGCAATAAGCAGACTGCTCCCTCGTCACTTCTGCACCTGAGTTTAAAAAAAAAAAAGTGTCCATCGTTACTCATTTTTTGCTCCAGGTTAAAAGACAAATTAGAAGAAGCCCCTTGAGATAGATTTTCACATTTTGGAAATCCGCACTCCTTCTAGAATGAGTCTTGTGTTGGCTGTTAAGGAGGCTCCACCCACTCACCTGGGCTGACAGGACAGATAGGGACGACTTTCTTTTTGCTGCAGGTGGAATCCTGCAGCAGAGCTCAATGGGGCTCCTTCTATGTGTATCTCAGGTGATGCAAGGACTCACGTTTTGGGAGAATTGGGAGACGTACCTGACCGTTTTATCATCCTATGTCCAGGAACCCAGGGCCCTCCAAGAAGAAACGAGGGAAGGGTGTCAGGGTTATCATCTTAGTAACTGTGTGGGTGTGAGGCAGAGAGCAACGGGGGCCTTCAGAGAGAAGACTGACTCACCCCAAGTCAGATGAGGGGCAACTGCAGCATGTTTTATCAACCCTTAGTTTTATATTCTAGTCTCAGCCATCCACAGGATCAGAGTGTCGTCTCCTGAGAATGGAGCCCACTGTGATCTCACCCGTAACCAGATGACCATACCTTGCTTATTCAGGAAATAGAAATGATCTAATTAAATGACGAGCATGAGCCACTGAAACTGTGCCACGACATTTTCTCTTCTCCCCCCTTGGTATACAGTAAGCTGTGTGCGTGTGTGTGTGTGTGTGTGTGTGTGCGTGTGTGTGTGTGTGTGTGTGTGTGGTGTGCATGCTTTCTGAGCATTAGTGTTAAAGTCAGTGGCTGCTCTAGATATTCGAGTGCTCTAAGGATTTTCGAATTGTTTTCCCACTATTCTGAAATGCAAATATTTCTCAAAACAAAAAAGAATCTGCATTGAATCCTCTGTTAGTGGATGTGGTAAGAGAAGGAACCTGTTCAATCAAATATCATGATTAAGGCCTGGTTATCAGGTTTACACCTAACCAGATTATCCACTTCTAATAATCTTAAGAATTTTTCAACAGAGTAAGCACATTGGAGTTCTGCTGAACCGGCACTAAATCAAATCCCCACCAGGCTCCAGGGGAGCCACGCAGAGAAGCCTGCTGTCTCTTCCTGCTCCCCCAGAACTACTCACAGTTCTTGGCCTGGCTTGGACCTTCTCCCTGGACAGACCCCGTCCACATACAGACTCTGGGTGCCCTCAAATGCTCTGAAGCAGATGCACTGGTCACTTAGAAAGTCAAGAACACTGGACATGTTCTCTAATCAGATGTGTATCACGCAGCTTTCATGAGCCAGTCCGAGGCCTGGTACCAACCTGCAGAGATCTGGGCAAAGCTACCTTGCTCACAGAGAAAAGGAGGACAACATGCAGATCAGCAAGTAATGACGGTCTCTGATCATGACTAGGGCTCAAGAGAAGCTCATGCAGAGTGACCCGTCCTGACCCAGGAACAGGACTACCACACTATACTAGTCAGCATTGTAAAAATAATACTTTGTTTTTTTTTAATAGAAAGCAGCTTTTAAGTACAAACATTGCCTCCACAGCTGCAAATACTATTCTAGGTTAATAGACTCTGCTCTGAAAGGAATCCTGAGCGACCCACAAAGAAGGAGCCCCATTTGGCTTCTCTCCATTGCACAACAGGCTCCAAATTTTTGAATTTTTTCAGGAAAGAACCAAGAGGATGTGACCTAACTGGGCAGTTGATTCCACTTTGAACAATCCACATCATGAGGTAACAATTGGAAATTTTGCCTTTTGTAATTTTCAATTAAACGAGGCTTATTCCTAAATCACTGAATGAGTTGCATGTGGTCTGCCCTCTCACAGATCATTCTGTGGACCCCTTGTTTTTCTAGATATTACTTTGCCAGTTTCCCCAGTAAGTCTTACATAATTTTCCATGATTTTTATCTGGTCTTTTAAAACACTTGTCTTGGTTTGTTTGTTTGTTTTTTGGTTGTTGTTTATTTATTTATTTTTATTTAATTGGAATGCATTACAATTCTTATTACACATATAGAGCACAATTTTTCATATCTTTGTATAAAGTGTGTTCACACCAATGCATGTCTTTACACATGTATACTTTCTTGTTGTTTTCAAGGTGACAGCATTGTCTGCTTCACGATGCTGTGAGGTCCAGTACTTTGTGGAAGGTAACGTCAAGTGCTGCAGCAGATGTCTGGCTTCAAGGCTGACACTTTTGGTGATGGCACTAAGCCCTCCACTCTCCCTACACTTCCCAATCTGTAATACGTTGTCATTAGCCATGGTCACCCAGATGTACAGTAGACCTCGTGAAATGTCGTTCTCTTGCCCAACTGTAGCTACCTGTCACTCAACCAGCCTCTCCCCCTCCGCCCAACCACTCCAGTCTGGAGGTAGATTGAGCAATGCAGAATTCTCAGTGGCAACCGCTGTCTTTGGCACCCAGAATTGTACTCATGTGAAGCCTTTTGGATGCTCTTCATTCACTCAACTCACTTTCCCACTGGTCCCCTGACCCTTCCATTAACTAAAACTACCTAAGCTTTTCTGTCGACTCTTCCTGATCCAAACTTCTCCTTCCTACTTCTTTACTTTTACTGTTTATCTAGTTTCTTGAACTTAATATTTAAATCATGCACATGTTCATCTTATTTAAATATTTATTGGGACTATTGTTTAAATAAGACAAAATTCCTTAAGTATTGAAATCAAATAAAAGAGTTTAAGGCTATAAATGTAGACCTAAATATTGCTTCAGTTGTATCCCACGGGTATTTTCAGACTTAATTCCATTGTTTTAATCATTGAGAATTTCTATTGTTATTAAGCAAAAAAGGTTAGCAAAATGTGTTCTTGCCGTATTGTCCGACAATGTCCAATTCTGCTATAAAGTCAAAGAAAAATAAAAATCCCATAAGAAGAGTTGAGCATGGATCTTAAGAAAACTAGTAGTTCATGAGACACAGCCACACCTTAGGGTAGGATCAGTATAGCTCTGAGTCATGAGGTAGTAAGTGGGAAAGGTGAAGTTGGTAAGATGCAGGTAGAAATTCAAATACAGAAAATCACCAGCTGTAAGGCCCGCCAACACTACAGTGAACATTTACCTTTGTTTTGGAGCTGGTGGTGGAACCCAGGGATTTGCACACAGAAGGTAACATATTAACACCAAGCCCCATCCCTAGCCTGAGAGAAGAAATTCTTAAACTATGACGCAACACAGATGATCACAGCTTATTGATGGAAAAGGGCGGAGAACAGCTCACACTGCCTCTGAGCTGATATTCATGTCTCCCCCAAATTCGTCCACTCACTGATGACTGACCCCCTCCATGGTCCAGTCCAGTGGGGAAGCTGAGATGGTAGGAGAGGGCAGCACCCAGGATCACCATGTCACCTAGGACCCAGGTCTTTGCAGCTCATCACTAGTTGAACTTATTGATGTATCTATTCCGACCTGTCCTCACCCTTTTGGGTTTGCCTTTTAGTCCTGCTTTCCGGTTCATTTTGGTTTTGCCGTAACATGGCTTAGTTACCTTTCCATCGGAATCTGTGATGGCGACCAACACTTCCGCTGCAAGAGAGGCTGAGAAACGCAGCCTCCTCCTCAGGGTACAGCAAACCTAATGAAAACTGGGGTCTTCGCCCCAGGGGAAGAGAAGGACACTGGGGATGACCAACTGCGGCCACAGACTCCACTGTGGACCCACAGACACTTCTGGACATCAGGAATGGAGGGATGAGAGGCAAGCGTTCATTCGCAAAGGGAAACCATCACCTGGAAGTCTGCTTTCCTGCTCGCCTGAACGCAGGATGGACACAGCCTACAAGGGCTCCTGCGTCCTCAGGGGACTCTGAGAATGAGGCGTGAGCCCACTACAAACTGGACAGCAAGAGGACTTTCAGCAAAAGAACCGGGCAGCATCAGAAAAGGAAGGTGCGACTTTTCCTGGTGGAACAAAAGGGACGCATGTGCCCCTGTCAATTTGTATGCTGAAGTTTGACCCCATACATCTGTGTGCGGAGATGAGGCCCCCAGTAAAGTCATGGAGGAGAGCTGACATCATAAGGGCCCCACGGCCCTCATTTGATAAGATCAGTATCCTCATAAGATCAGTATCCTCAGTATCCTCAGTATCCTCATACACACACAGTCACAGAGCTGTGTGTGTGTGCACGCTCTCATCAAAAGAAGGCCGGGTGAGGACAGAGTGAGGGCACTGTCACCTGCTGGGAAGAGAACCTTAGAAGCCATCTGCCAACACCTCCATCTTGGACGTCCAGCCTCCAGAGCTGTGGGAATGCATGTGTCTGCATGAGCCCCTCGCTGTGTGGTATCCTGCGTGACCACCCAAGCTGGCGAAGACGCTGACGTCACAGTGGCACTGTTAGAGGCGGGGGTTGACCTCTTCCTACCAAAAGTATCTGACAGTGGGGCCTTGGCCATTGCTCCCCGGGTGTGTTGGGGAACCTGAGCTTCATGGCATAAGTCGGGCAGAGCCAGAGAGGTTATCTGGGGACTCTTTTTCAGGCCACCTAGGAGGTGAAGCTGGCAGCATGGTACCCAAGACAAAACAAGATGGTGACCAAGTGCTGAGGCGGATGAATGATGATAGGCACAGACCCCTTGAGATTGGCAAGAAAGAAGTTTCTAACCCAGTGGAGGAAATCTATGCTTGGACCAGCGTCTTCTGATCACAGAGCTGGGGAGAGCATCACTGGATGAGACCCTGCGTCCTCTGACTTTTGCTTCACTAGGCTGGAAGAGGAGAGCACCACAGAAAGAACAGACGCACCATGAAAGGAATGTGGGGGGGGGGGGGGCTCGAGACAGCCAGGACCTGTGTCCACTGTTCCCCTGATGAGGCGAGTCATCCAGAGCACGTTGTCTGCTCGGCCCCCAGCTCTGGGCTAGAGGAGCCACACGGCTGTGCTGGACGGTCATTATTTGTCTCTCCCATATGTAAATTGGTGCCTTTCACTGGGGTGTGCTCTTAGAACTGCATTCTGTTAGCCAGTCCCTCCACAGATGGTCAGCAGAGGCCCAACGGCACCAGGCTTTGATGTACGGGGGGTGGGGGGAGACACATTTTCTGTCATTTATGTAAATTATATCTTCTTGGTTTGAAAATCAAAGAGTTGTTTGAACTGCCAATTCTACCCCCTCCATTTGGGATCTGACAAGTATTTGAAATACTCGCGGCATTCAGGAAATGACCTAGGCTCTCAGTGTGCTCAGTGGGCTGGGCCAGCTGCGGGCCCTGCATGCAGGCCCAGCTGGGCCTGTGAGGGTAGAACGCGTAGGTCTTATCTCAGAGAGAACTGGAGAGGGGGAGATGGTGTGCACACATTAGCTCTCAGAGACAGGTTCTCCAAGGAACGCTGGTGCTCATGGGGGATAGAATAGCTCTGCAATGGGAGGGCACTTGCCTGATGAGCCATGAGGGTATTCCAAAGGGTGAGGGCAAGGGGAAGCTTTTAAAGATGGAATGAGGGGCTGTGGTTTAGAAGTGAGGTGCCCCCAAAAGACCACATGCGAGACAATGCAAGAATGTTGAGAGGTGAGGTGACTGGGTTAGGAGAGGTGAGGTGACTGAGTTAGGAGAGGTGAGCACAGACCTCCCTCTGCTTCCTGGCTGCCCTATCCTGAGCTGCTTTCCTCCGCCGGCTTCTTCCTCTCCTAGGAGCCAGAGCTAGGGAGCCGGCTGACCATGGACTAAACCTCTGAAACCATGAACCAAAACAACTTTCCCTTCTCCTAGGGTTCTTGTCAGGCCTCTTGGTCACAGTGACCCCAAAGCTGGCTGAAACAGGAGGATTACGTCAAGTACTTTTAAACAATAACAATCCTTGGCTGTAAGGATCAATAACAAGGTAGCAAAAACTCAAGATTAAACAGGTAATTTGGGGGCAGATGTCCCTGCAGAAGTCTTCTGTGTAAGCCTGCGGTGGCTTTTGTGTTAGATGATAGTTTCGGCAACATTTAATAATAGTTCTTATTGTCAGGAACATCTTATTGTGATGTCCCCGTTTCGAACTGGTTTGGCATCTGCCCTGAGTGATAAAAAGTAGAAACCAGCCATCAGCCAGGCCTCAGCAGCCTGTGTCTGTGAGCTGGGGTTGGCAAAGGCTGGGCAGAGAGCTCACCGTGGCTGCTGGGAACATCATAGGACTGCTAGATTAAAGGTCCAAAAATTTTTAGGAGACGGTTGCAGCAACCGGGAGATGGCGGGGTGATGAGGGTGAAGGGACGCTGCAGGAGGGGAAGAGCGAGTGTAGGGTGCCCATGAACTCTGGGTTACGAATTGGTGATGACACTCATTGCCGGTGGGCCTCCAGGACAGGATTGGGCTGAGGGTACAGGTCAGATTTGGAGAGGCTGTGTTGCAGGGGACAGGGAGGTGGTGCTATTTGGTAAAGTGGAGTGCCCTTGGTTAGTGGATGGGATGATGGTGGCCAATAACACAGGCAGTGGACAGAGTAACAGGAACAGAGTGTAGGTTCAGTGGGTGAAGGGGTGGGCAGGAGTGCAGAGCAGGATAGAGGGTGTAGACAAGTTGACTTCCATGGGAAAGAGAGACAGGGATACGTGGGACTAGGGGAGGTTGGCGGTTTATTTGGCTTGTGCTCTTCTCCTTTATCAACAAAAGAAAAGAAATATTGAGGTTGGTTTAAATGCCAAGACAATGTGCAATAGAGAAGAGAGCTCCCCGGACCACCGTCCTCCTGAAACCACAGCCCACTGCCAGACACGCCTCTCTGAATGCTGTGCCAGGCTCTCCATTAGCCAGCCTGCCATGGCAGGCCATGACCCGCCCAGATATGTCCACACCCTGACCCAGGTACCTGTAAATGTGACCATTTTGGAAATAGGGTCTTTGCACATGTAAACCAGAATGAGATCAAATGAGATTCAGACAAGTCTTCAGTCAATGACCAGCAACCCATAAAGAGGAAATGGGATGCAAAGACACTCACAGGGAGAATGACATGTGACAACAGGGGGAGGTTGGAGTGCTGCCACCACTAGCTGTGAGATGCAAGGACACTGGTCACCACCAGCCATAGCAGCTGGAAAAGTGTTCAGGGAGAGGGTGGCCCTGCTGGGACGTTGACACTGGACTGCCAGCCCCAGGACCACAAGAGAAGCCACAGGTTACAGTTGCCTGGCACAGCCCCTCCCACCCCAGTGGACCCCTCCTTCATCTGTCCCTCCCTCCGGTGGGAGGTGCATGTGGCCCCGCAGCCACCAGAGCGCCCCCCACTCTGTGTTCCCTCCTACTTGTTTCCTTCCTGTGTTCCTACTGGAGTCTCCTCTCTTCCGGAAGCTTCTTTGCCTACCTTATTGCCTCCAAACCCTCCCCATCCTTTTAAATCAAGTCCACAATAGACTTCAGGCTCCACAGAGAGCCCACCTCTAGGTGCCCGCCACCCACTGTGGATGCACTTTGCCACCCTGACCTCGTCATCTTCTGCACATCCCGGCTCATTCCAATGTGTCTTCAGTCATATCATTAACCTCTCAGAGTAAAGGCGGAGCCATCTTTGTCTCTCCAGTACTGTTGAAATGGTCTCTCTCTTGGGGTCTCACTGGGAAACAAATTCCCCGTAATAAAGACAATTTAATAAGGAAAATTCAATTTGGAGAATTAAATATAAATATTTTAAAGAAATCGAAACAGCCCATAGGCAAATAAAGCAGCCCAAGGATAGCAACACGAGGAGGCCCCCTCCACCGGAGGCCAAGGGCAAGGGGAAAAGAGTCGGACAGGCGTGGGGTCACCAGCAGGAGGGTACCACAGAGGCACCATGGCTGCTGCAGGGCTCCACTCAGCCCAGAGACATGGCGCCCTCTTCCTCCCACTGTCCCAGCCCAGCCTGAAGCCAGCTGGTGGGGCAGGATCCTGGCTATGGTTCCAGCTCACGGTCTTAACACAGAACACAGAAGGACCCAGGAGAGATCAAGAGCAGGCAAGTGGCCGGCACACACGCAAGGGCTAGAAAGTTCTCAGGTAAATGGGTGAATGACTGGAATGTCACATCACAGGCAGGGTCAGGCAGCTAGGAGGATGCACAGACTCTGGAGTAGAAGGGGTGCTGGATGAGGGGGATCTGGGGGCCCTGCAGGGAGCTGAATAATGATCCTCCTGCACAATGCCCACATCTAATCCCCTGCACCTGTGAATCTGCTGTACAAAGTGAAATAGGACTTGCTGTTGACCCTCACAGGTGACCTTGAGATGGAGACAGGTCCTGGATTCCCAAGTGGCCCCAGCATCAGCACTATAGATAGACAGGTGCAGGAGATCAGTTGGAGACATGGCGATGACCGCAAAGGAAACGAGTGGCCCCGGAAGCCAATGTAGCAAGGGAGCAGAGCCCCTTGAGCCTCCAGAACCATCCAGCCCTGCCAGCGCCTCGATTTCAGCCCCAGAAGAGGACTGAAGACTTCCAGCTTCCAGGATGGTGAGAGAATAAGTGTGCGAGCTAAGCCACTGGGTTGGGGTGATTTCATCACAATAGCAGCAAGAAACTCACACGTGCCCTCCAGAGCAGGTTGGACTGAGAGAGCAGAGGAAGGAGCTGGACAGGAGGTGAGGGCATGCAGTCCTAAGGAGTGCCCTGGGGCAAGCTGAGTGGAAAGACAGGGTGAAAGGAGGAGATTCTCCTGTTGATAAGGGAGGAAGATGGGTGGGGAATGGGAGGCTCCACGGAGAGCCCTGGAACTGCTGCCAAGGAGCAGGGATCGTGAGTGCTTGCCAGAGAAGCATCAAACCCAAGAAGAAACTCGCCAGTGACCACGTGGCCACGCCACACAGACCCAGCCGCTCTGAGGGGAATGGGGTCAGTACCGTGTGATGCCGGTACGTGGAATTAGATCGACTTCTTCAGGAAACATGGCCCATCTCTGGAGTAGATGGGTCGCTGTATGAGGGGGATCGAGGGCCCTGCAGGGCCTTTGTGCTTTATTTACTATTAGGAGGTCCTTTTTGTTTCCTTTCCTCTTGACCTGTATTGCCGACACTCGGATCTAATGGATCCAAGTGGATCTAATGGATCTAATGGATCCAAGGAGACCTAATGCAAATTCAGCTTATTTTTTAACTGATAATGGGTGACTTCAGTCCAGACCCACAAAACTTCCATCTCTTTTGATTTCCTGTGGTCTTAATAGCCACTTATCATTGTTGGAAGCTGATCCTCTCTGAAGCCACCTCCGGGCAGCCAGCATGGAAATTCCATCACATTGGTGTGTTTTGTTTAACTTTAAAAACTCCTGATGGGAACTTTCCTGAAATTAACCTTATTTTGTCTAAAATTACAGTTAAGTCCCCCTAATCCACATGGTTCTGGCAAAGCCATTGTCTGTCATTTATTTTAATTTTTTTAAAAGTGCATTTGCTTTATTTTGAAAGCACAGGTCTAACCAACCCCTCCTCTAAGGGCTCAATTTGGAATCGGGGCTGAAGGAGCCAACTGCAGGATAATTTTCACATCACACCCTTCCTTGTCCCCGAAACACACAATGTCACCATTGTTCCTGTTGACTGGTGTGTTAGTGATGGACGACAGGTTGGTTCATTACTCCAAACAGGCCCCAATTAGTTTGCTAAGCATATTATTGTAACTGTATATGATTTTTTTAATGTCTCTCTCCAACTACTCATTTTATCCTTTCAAAATTGAAAAGGTTTTATAACAGGTTCCCAAGGTCAATGTGCATAAGTTTTCTATTCCTCTTTTTCAATTTTTCTTGTCACATTTAGCCATTTTATATTAGTGATTTAAAATCTGTTGGCATTAAAATTCACTAGCAAGTTAAACTTTTAATATATTAAATCAGCTTGCCTCTTAAAATTACAACTAGAGTCACTGTAGCTTCAAAAAAGGGGGAGAAGTGAATTCATATTGTAACAAAATGTTTTTGTGATGAATAGAAAACTGAAGGAGACCATGTATTGAACAGGAGAGAACCAAGTTCTGCCCCTATGGAGTAGTGGCCAAGAGCACGCCAGGGGGACTGTCCAGCTCAGCGCACAGAAGCAGCTCAAGACACATGTGCTGGAGAAATGAGTAGGAATGAGCTGAACTAAAATGGTGATATGAAAGAGATCCTTCCTCCGGGGGATGAAATGGTAATCAGCGTTGTTCTTTGAAACCCTTGTTTTTAGGGAGAAAGGTAAAATAAAACATGAACTCCTCACTAAACGGTGCTGGCGTTCCGGGGCCATGAGATGTGTAGACTCTTCTCACTCTCGCCTTGAACACGGCGGCTCTGATGAGGCTTCCCACAACACACACCTGTCACCTCAGGGTTTCTGTGGCTCGGGAGTCCAGCTGCAGCCTAGCTCAAAGTGAAGGAGAGTTCCAGCCAGAGCGAGGGTCTCCCCGGAGCCTGGGACCCGCTCCAGGTGCCCTGGGAGTTGGCAGGATCCAGTGCCTGGAGCCTGTCTCTGAGGTCCCTGGGTCCCTAGTGGTCTCCTACACTTCCCAGTCCCCTCCACAGTGTGGGGTTTGTCCCTTCACTTGGGGACAGAGGACTGTATAGGGCAAGCTCACCAGCAGGCAGGAATCTTGGGGGTCTCTGAGAGTTCACTTGGGGGAATAACATAAGTTCAAGCCCCTCAAAGAGAGAAATTAAATGTCAAAGAACAAGATTTGTTGGATAGTGGTGAGCTCCGGAGTCCATAAACCATGGTGACATCTAGGGTTCTTTGTTCTTCAGCAACTGATTTTCCCCCCTTCAAAGCCAACATCGCCCTCCTTGACAAACACGTCAAAGTGGGCGTTAGGATAATGCACCCCCAAGATATATCCTGGTCCTAACCCCCAGGACCTATGAAAGTGACCTTATCTGGAAACAGGGTCTTTGTAGGTTATGGCCTCAGGAGGACATCATCCTGGATGTAGAGTGGGCCAAGGTCAAAGACTGGTGTCCTTTTAAGAAAAGAAAAAGACTCTGAGATGGAGGGAAGAGCCCACGTGAAGACAGAGGCGGTGATAGGGGTCATGGTCTACCAGCCCCAGGACGCCAAGGACCGGAGGCCAGGGGAGCAGTCTGGAGCCCACCTGCCAACCCTGATGTCAGTTTCCTGCCCGCTTGGGCAGTGAGAGGCGGGTCTCTGTGGGCTTGGTTGCCCACCCTGTGATAATTTCTTATGCAATCCAAGGAAACAGACACGGTGAACCACAAGCCTGAGGTGAGGGCCCAGGGGATTTGGCAAAACTATGCTGCAGATCTCCCTAGATGAAAACCTGTTTCAGGTGTTTCCAGCTCCCTCCATGGTCCTCAGCCCCACACCTCCTCCATCTGAACACCTGGAGGCAATCCCTTCCTGACATCGTGTGCCCCCCCCCCGCCCCCGCCCAGCTACCGCTGCTGCGCCTTCCCTGGCAGGGACACCATCTGCTGTGAAAACAGATTCTGTGGCCCACGACCATGAACGACCAACCCTTCCCACAGGGCTGGTGGCCTCCAGCTCAGTTCTGACAATGTCCACTTCTGTGCTGCTCACGGGCACGTGCCCACCTCCTGCAGCAGGGCTGATGATGGTCACAGTGTCTAGCCATGATCCCAAAGGAGGCCCAAGCCCCCATCAGTCCCTGGGAGGGGGCTCTTCTCTCTACCCAGGAGAGACCCCAGGCTAGCTTCTTGAGAAATCAGTGTCCTGGAGCCTGGCTGACTGCTAATTCCAGAGGGTGGTTTCCAAATGAGGGGTCTCAGCTTTCTTCCACTCAGAGCATTCAGAGAGTCCGTCATTCTTCCGGTTCTCCTAATCCATGCTGACCCAGCAGTCTGGCCTTCGGACGATTGCATGCCCAGTTCAATCCATTTTCACAGTGGCTCTGTGGGTCACTCACAACCTCCACGGCTCACCTGGGTCAACCTATGCGTTTGAGCTGGGTCCTACTGGCTCTAGGCTGCAGGCCAGGTCTGCATCTTCAGTGAGGATCACAGGAGCTCCCCTGTGAGTGACCCTTGTGAATTTGTGTATTTTGGTCCTCACCTTAGGATAATGCCACATTCAAGACTAAGTGTCAGTTCCCAAGGACAAGGGTCTTTGTAATCTTCTACGAGGGGTCAAATGCTAACTGCCTCCATCAGTCCCAGGCAGAGAGTAGGGATTTAAGAAACATATACCACAGAATACGTGAGGGTTTTCCCCCACCACCAAAGCTTGTGTTGGAAACCTCATCCCTGGCGCCACCATGGGGGGAGGCGGGACCTAATGAGAGGTCATGGAGGCCACCATCATGGTGGACGGACCCTGAATATGGAAGGGTGCGAGCTGTGAGCTGGGTGTCCTGACCCTCACTTCTCTGCCCTTTCTCACAGGGTGCTTCACCTCAGGCTGCGATACAGCAAGAAGGTCCTCCCGGCCCCTCCTCCTGGACTTCCCAGATTCAGAATCGTAAGAAACCCTGTTACTCATAAGTAAGTTGTGCATGGTGTTCTGTTACCACAGCACAGCGGACTAGAGAACACTGAAAAGAAACACATTTTAAAGGGTGGGATCTCTTTGGCAGATATTCCTCCTCTCACAGTTCTGGAGACCAGAAGTCAGAAACCAAGTGTGGGCAGGGCTGGTTCCTTCTGGGGCCTCTGCAGGAGTCTGACCAGGCCTCTCTTTTAGCTTCCGGTTACCACTGGCAACCCATGCTGTTCCTGGGCTTAGAGACGCCTCCCTCTGGACTCTGCCTCCATCCTCACACCATCTCCCTCTATCCTGTCTTCTAGTGACATTTAATCACTAATTTAGGGCCTGCCTTATGCCGGGATGATTACAGCTTGAGATCTTTAACCTTGTTTTAGCCACAAAGACTCTTCTTCCAAATAAGGTTGCGCTCACAGCATCCAGGCAGATACAGGTTTGGGGGACCACCGTCTGACCCACCACATGTGGTGTCCATCACCAAGCAGCAGTGAGGCCATCGCCAGCAGCACAAAGGCTCATTGGCTCCCAGCAAACTTCCTCAAAGCCTTCTGAACACCATCCAGGCCAACTCTTCCTTTCCTCCTCCTCCTGATTCTTGTCCCTCCCCACCTGATTCTACGTCCCGACTGCTATGCACTGATTCACAGCATCTAGACTCTCGGCAAAGGACCCTTTCCTCAGCAGGCTTAAAAACCAACAGACCAACAAACAAGACTATGAAAAGCTCCCTGCCAGGGAAAGACTGTGAAAACCCATTCTCCTCTGTTAGCAGCCTCTTTGTGCGTGCACGCGCGCACGCGCGTGCACACACACACATACACACCAATACATAAGTAATTCAGAATAATATTTTTCTTATACTGATGACGAGAAAAATTCACACTCTAGCTTATTTCATCGGGGAACCTGGGATGATCTGATGTCAGTATCTCAGGAATTACCTGGGATGGACTTCGCACTGTGATTTGAAAGTCCTCCTGGATCTTGCAATGCAGTGATGGGCGTCCAACTGGATACAACCTCTTGAAGAATGAATGATGGTCTTTTTCTGCTATTTTGTGGCCAGCTACAGATTCAGCTCAAAGTGCCCTAGGAAAATAACAGAACAAGTGTCTGGTTATGTCTATAGTGACATGCACATGGGACTCTATATTTGTATGAGTGCACACATATGCTTACACATACCATTTGTTACTCATTTATTGAGATCCCAATATTTACTCTTGCATTTTACTTAATTTGGCTTATATTTTATTCATCCTCCAATTATTTTTTTCTCCAACCTTTCTTGCTTTCAAAGAATTTCTGATTAATTTCATCATATTTATTCAAAGGCCAACTACAAATAAATCCATCTCATGTCTACCTAATTTATATGTGCAGTATTTTATCATTTATCTTCAACCAGTGGTTCTTGAAATGGGATGGTGAATAATATTTTGTAATGTTCTTATTGGTAATATGAAATAACCTACAGTTGTGAAAAGTAAATAGCAAATGAGCTACAGGGGTTTGTGTCTGCAGTAGTGTCCAAACTCTGGAACCACCAGAGAAAAGGGAATCAAATTACTTCCCTTCCTGTTATTTTCCTAAAATCAGATTCGCAGAGATCAAGTTTACTTTGAACAAATGAACACCTGTGTTCTCATTTTACGTATTGATTTATGGACTAAAATGTTACAAAAGAATAGGAAGTCTTCTAAACAGGAACTCAGTGACAGTACTTTTGCAATGACAGGTGCATGCTGGCATGGTGCATCCTGGACGAAGCTGTGGCGTCACAGAGCCCTGCGAGGTCTGCAGACCCTCCCCTCAGCAGAAGCACTTCCAATTTGGACCAAAAGGGACACAGAGAGGACAAAATGCAGGAGGGTTCTCGACCTCTGGACTTTCTGTTGGTGGGAAGTGGATAAAACTGATGGCTGAAAACAGTGCTACCTTTCATGAAATAGCGAAGGTGGCTGGCAACAGCACAGAGCTGCAGAGAGCGACTATCACCCCTCAGAGTCTCCTGGCTGCACCCCAAAGTTGTTTTGGGTTGGTGGCTCCTTCTTACGTCCCCCTCCTGCCATTTTGCCTGGGAGTGGTGGCTGTTGCTCTGTGGCTGTCCCATGCTGTATGCAGAGGGCCCGTGGATGGGTAAGAATGGTGCCCAAGAGCTGTACTTAATTCCACATCTGCTTCCGATCTGGGTGATGCGGTGTAAATTTTGAGGTGATTCTGTCAGGGAAGAGGCTCCTGAGGACAGCAGGAGGCAGAGGGTGTGAGTCCTGAGGACTGGAGGGCAGAATTTGGGCAGCCAACACTTTGACCCTGGTGTGGTGCCGATAAACATTACATAATATGGCAAAGAGGTTTTACAGATGTCATTAAGGCTACGGAGGAGGTGACCTCAGGATAAAGATTACAGTGTATTGTCTTATGAGATCAAAGCATTCACAGCCACCCTTAAAAATAGCAGAAGGGGAGTTAGAGAGATGGGAAGCACTGACATAGGTCATTGCTGACTTTGAAGACAGAAAGCCATGGGCCACAGAAGGAAGAGACTAGAAAGGGAACATTCAGTTCTTATAACCACCTGGAACCAGATTCTTCAGACACCTGCGTGAACCTGGCAGAGAATTCCTCCCTGTGAGTCTCCAGATAACAGCCCATGCAGGCTAATGGATTTTGGCCTTGTGATGTCCTGAGCAGACACATGCCATGCTGGGCTTCTGATCTACAGAACTGTGTGGTAATATATTTGTGTTGTAAGCTGTTATATTTGTGGTCATTTGTTATTGCAGCAATCAAGAACTAATACATGTCAGCCTTTCTCACCGGCCAAGACAAATCATGGTGCTCTGGCCATTGCTGATCTGATGATAGCAAATGGAGCAAGCAGGGTTTAAATAAAGACCCTGCTGTATGAGCCACACTTTGTATGACCTAGCCATGCAGTGCAACAAGATTGTGCCTTCTTTGTTCAAAATATATGCACCTTTAGTGACATTTGAGCTCACCCCAGACACTTCCCCTCTAGCACTCGCTGTTGGGTTAAAAACTTGAAATAAGAATCAGGCCCTAGATTTTTAATCAGATTCTATCCCCGAGCAAATGATAAGCCTGGGGCTGTCACCTAGGCCAGTTCTCCGTGGCTCAGTGGGGACCTGGATGGGAAGAGGGAAAGGTGCCTCAGTGTAGGGTTGGGAGACTACAGTCAAGGTCACACAAGATGAACGGCTGGGCTCAGGTGGCACCAGGAGGCAGAGGCCCATCCCAGTGGAATGCAGCCACTCTCCGCAGCTTTTGCGATCTTGGCTATAGCCCTGTAGCCTGCGTTCCCAGGTATCATGCCTGCTCTGTTCTTCTTTATAGAATTTACTGGTTTCTAATAAGGACAGGGATTTACTCTGTGTCAACCACCTGCTGTGTCACCAGAGCAGCATCCATAGTTGGCTCTCAGTCAGACCTCCCAGGAGAAAAGGACTGAGGGTCACTTTTCCATTTCAAGAAGACCGGAAGGGACAAGAGTGAGCATGGGGAGGCACTTGGAGGTCCAGCATTTAAGAAAAGAACAGACTACAGTAGTTGCCTTGCTCTGGGAGGATATGGGCATCTCTGAGGTCTGAGGGGCATTGCTCAGCAGACTCCTGTCATGAGCATGGCTGGGTGGTGACCACATGCCATGGTGAATGTTTAGCTACCAGCTCTCAGGGGAATAGAGAAGTGTGTGTGTGCATACGTGTGTTTGAACATGCGTGTGTGTGTGTGCGCGCGCGCGCGCGCGCACGTGCACATGTGGTTGATATGCACAGATAGAGTTCACCTTGAGTTTTATTCAGGATGGACTGTGGCCCCCAATTTACAATTAGCAATACCATCTGTGATACTTTTTTTACCTATTTTGGAATTTTTGTCGGGACTTCTGCTAAAGAAGTAGACTTCAGACACTTGTGACACAAATCAAGAGTAACTATAAGAAGATAAATACATTAATTGACTTGAATTACAGTCCCCAACTTAAGACGATTCCACTTTTGATTTTTCAACTTTCTGATGTTTCCAAAGTGCCACACACAGGTAGAAAGTGTACCTGGAGTTTTGATCTGTTCACAGGATTGTGATGGGCAGAGTGATACTCTCCTGTGATGCCCACTTGTGAGCAGGCTTAGGGCAGGCTGGGCAGGCTCTGATGTCCTCTTCCTTAGGTGGTGCCAGTCAGCTTCTCGGCACCATGACCACAGGACCCGACTAGAGCGACTTAGCGGAGAAAAGGACTGTTTGGGCTCACGGCTGCAGAGTTCAGCCCTTGGTCAGCCCCAAGGCAGAAACATCGTGGCAGAGGGCGTGGCAGAAAATAGCGGAAAGCTGCGGGACCAAAACTGCCAGGAAGCAGAGAGCGAAGCAGCAGGAGCCAGGGAGAGGATACGAACTTCCGGTCACGCCCCCTGGTGACCTACTTCCTCCAAGTCGGCCCCACCTCCCAGCAGTCCATGCAGCTACCTGTGGATTGAACCATGAGGTCAGACCTCTCAGGATCTGAGCATCGCCTCAAAGTTCGCCTCTGAACGTCGCCGCTCTGGGCACCATGCTCTCAAACGAGTTTCTGGGGACATTCCAGGTCCAAGCCACAACTGGGATGTTATTGACTTAGGACATTTTCCAATTATAATGGATTTATCCAATCAAGGAGTCAAGGAGCATCTGTATATGTGGATAAAAACATGATTCTTACAGCTGCAATGTAAAATGTAAAATATCATTTTAACAAAGGAATGAACTTAACAAGAAATGTGCAAGCTATAGGAAGAAAATATTAAAATTTTAAATATTTTAAAATTAAAATTTTAATTTGGGGGGGGGAGAACGTGGACAATGAGTGGTCTATAGTGTCCTTGGATACAAAGACTAACCTTACACAGTCACCAAAAAAAAAAAAAAAAGTTCAGGGGAACTTTCTGTTAAATGTTTCAAAAATTCATATGGAAAAGGAAATAAGGAAGAATAATCAGTTACATATTTAAAAAGTAACATTGAAATTTCACTAGGAGAATAAATCCATATTATAAACTTTATAATATTAAATTATAAATCCATATTAAAACTTTATGGCACAGACACATAGACAAACTTACAAAAATCTAAAAATGCATCTAAATGCAAAACGGACCTTAATGTACATTTATGGAGACCTTTTATATTGTAGAAGAACCTTGCTGGCCATCCAGAGAGTATGACTCCACCTGTAGAACCATAAATCAAAACCATTTCTAATAAAGTGTCTTCAAGCTTTTAAAATATAGAAACCAAGTGTGATCAATAAGCATGGGTGATTTTTTTTTTATTATCTTGAAGTTAAAAAGGCTTTTTACCATGACACACACCTAGAAGCTATAAGTGAGAATATGAATAAATTTGACTATATAAGGAGAAAAAATTTAATCCTCTTAGCACAACTCCATAATCAAAGGAAAAAAAATGGAGAATTCAAAAAGAATTTGTAACTCAAATCATAGTCAAAGGATTAACTTTCTGGAAAAAAATAAAAGTATGTATCTATGTAAAAAGCAACCAGTCCATAGAGGGTAGGCAAAGAAAGTAACCATTCTCAGGAAAGAAAAGTCCAACAGCTGCTCAGGAGTCATCAGCATCAGCATCTACGAAAAAAAAAAAGCAAAATGAAACTACACGGAGGTACTGTTTTAGCAAGTTTGTGGAACACTGAATCTGACAAGATGCAGGGAGAGGGACATTTCTTGCCTTGGCTGGTCCAGGTGTAAATTGACAGAGCCTCTGTGGACACCGCAGGGTGGCAGAAAATTAGAGGTAAACCCACATTTTAAACTTGCGGCCATGCTCCTGGGAACTGTCACTCCTCCTCACAGAACAACATGCTCTATCTTATCAGTTCTCAAGACCTGTCTTAAAAAGTGTGATGAGTTGTACAATTGATGCTCTAGCATGCTTTAATTGGTGGCATAAAATAAGAGTGTGCCTTTTACTAAGAAATTTAAAATGACATGACATCACTTGGTAAAGTTTTTCATTACAGCAGGATTCAGGAAAGACCAAAATCAAAGCATGGGGAATGTTATAGTTGCTGTTATTAATGCAAAAATATAGAACCTACATTCATGATTCATATTTTCACATTGTATCTATGTTAACAGACGCATATATTACATGCCTGTGCACATAATACCCACACATGCGTGTAACTGTTGGCTTGCATATGAGAAGGACAGCTGCGTGGGACTCTGTAACCTTGGATGCCTCCAAAGAAGGAGCTGGATGCTGGAAAAGAGACCTGGAGGGAATCTCATGCTCCACTTTGAACTCTGCATACATCATGCCTTGTGGATATATCGCCCAAACATGGGTACAATTAGAAATTTCTCCAAATCAACTACTAATGCTGTGAGCCCTGCCAGGGTTCCTTAGGCCTCACATAGGCCTTTTGATGGAACACAGACATGCATAAATTTTAGCCACTGGGCTGGGAAATGAGGAGGAAAAGAAGTTTGTGCCACAAAATCATCCTTTATTCTGAGTCTGGTGGGACTCGTGCAATGATGAGACGTTCTTCCCATACCCTCTGAATATATTTGAAGTCACAAAGAGCTTTAAAAGTACGGTTTAGACAGAGTGGACTGCCTTTTCTTAGAAGTGAATCCAATTTTATCAAGCTTTTTAGAATTTTTTGCTTTTCTGATTATAAAAGCAAAACTTTTTTTGGGGGGAAGAAACATTATAAAAATGGTTACAATAGAAAATGGAAATCCCTTTTGCAAAGGTGAGAGAGGCGTGGTCAGGGCCAGGAATGCCTGTTGGAAGAAGCTCTTGGTATTTCAGAGAACAGTGATGTTACTTGTTGACAGGGTCACCCTGACCCAGCTAATGCCAAACAGTGGCATCAGATGTCTGTGTCAAAATGTCCTGCAAATAAAAATAGCTGTGTGGAACTGTGCTGTGTGCTGTGCAGATGTAGTGCTGCAGCTGGACCCACAAGAGGGCTCGGGTCTCTACGAGCTCTTGAGCTGCCTCCAGTCCTCCTCTCCAAGCTCAGACTAGACGCGGGAGCCAGGCACACATCAGTTTCAAAGAAAAGCCTTTCAAAGTGGCCATTGTAACACTCTTCTGCTGTGAAAATGTAATTTTAAAAAATCTTTTCAAGGGGAGGGGGGCACAGCTGCAGCAAGAAAGCAAGGGCACACACTGAATTGTAGTTACAATGACAACGGAGTTCAGACTGACGGGGCAGAGACCTGGTGCACAGGTCCCTGGGGAGCTGGGGGTGGTGGCACTAGGTATGGTGGTCTTCCGGTGGGCTCCACTCAGCCACCAGTCCACCACAGTGGGAGACTGTACATGCAGCAAGTCGAACAACAAGCTGTGTTCTTTGAGTTTGACTTTGTACAGAACGTAAGTTTGTATACGTGTGAATATATTGTAGATGAAGGACTAGGAGAGAAAATTCTAAATCAGAGAGCTACACTTTAATTTTATAATTAAATAATGGAATCATATATCAACAATAGATTATTAATAAAATCAGTATATGGTATTACACATTTTATATATATATATATATATATATATATATATATATATATATATATTTATTTATTTATTTGAATTAAATACAGTTAAACTCCATAACAAATAATTGTGTTAACTTTCCATTACTATAACGAATACCTAAGATAATCAACTTACAAGGAGGAAAGGTTTATCTTGCCTCACACTGTTGGAGATTGCAGTCCAGGTCGGTTGCCCTGTTGCCTTAGCCCTGGGGCAGTGCAGTGAATCATGGAGGGAGAAAGCTGCTCACCGCACAGCTGGGACCAATGGCAAGGGAGATGGGTCCAGACAGCACCTTCAAGGGCATGTCCCCAATGACTGGAAGACCTCACACTAGGCCCTATCTCTTAAAATCTCTACCACCTCCAGTAGCACCACACTGGGGACCATGCCTTTGCACATGGGTCTCTGAGGGACATTTCAGATCCAAATGGTGGCAAGTACTAAGTGCCATGTCCTGAGTAACAATTCCCCTGCCTACTTCCACTGTTACTATTTCTTTCTCCTTTGGTCTTGAGACCTTCTGTGGGAAGTGATCATGAACCAAGATAGACAGCTGTAGCAAGCCCTGGCCAGCTGGTGCAGGATAAGGTCAGGTGTGTCAGTCAGGTGAGATGCAATGAGGAGGTCAAAACCCAAGTTCATGAAGCAGAACAGACTTATTACACATTTCCCAGAGAGATTAGACACGCTGGCGGGGGATCACAGGAAGACTGCAGCCAGTGGGGAATTCTGGGGAGAGACAGAGGGAAAGGAAGGAAAGGGCAGGAGGACTGCAGCCTGTGGGCTGTGCTCTACTGAGGTCCCTGGGTGCTGTCCATGCACCCCTCAAGCTTTCTTAGGGGCTTCCCTACATAACTCAGGATTGACCACGAGGTTCCATTGTGGTCAGCCACTGTGGGATGTGCTGGGCTTGGGTCAGTGAGCAGGCTACACTGCTAACACCACCCAGGGAGCGGAAAATCTCACCGGGTCGGAAGTGACTGGTGCAGCAATCTCGGGTTTCAAACAAGGATGCCAGCCCAAAGTGGGATGCCCAGGCAGCAGCCACTCCAAATGTGTGGGTCCCCACCAGCGTCAGGGCACGTCTCTTCCCAGGGTCTTCCCCAGCCAGGTGTGTCTTGATTCACGTTGATCCAACGCGTGACCAGCAGCACAGTGATACTGTTCACATTTCCAGGTATTGTTTTTACTTGAGTGGCGAGGAGCATCTTTTGTGTGTCTGATAGAAGCTATGAGTATTTGTCTTTGAGTTCAAAGGAAAGACAGAAGCTATACATATGTAAATACACACACCATTTGCTTACTTTTGTATTACTGTATTTTATTTTTTGTTTTTCAGAAAAAAAAATAATCTACTGATCACAACAAATATTGTAATTTTTTGCTGGATTGTCATTTAACTTTTGAATTTGATTGTGATAAAGTTTTCCCCCCAATTCAGATATTTATGTAGTCAGATTTACCAATCCAATTCTTGTGCAATGCTTAAAGAGGAATTTTTCATCCCATGTTTTCCTTTAATTTTTTATTATTTTTTAAATGTATTCATAAATTGAGCTATTGAAAATTGTTTTTTACAATTTATTTTTTCCAAATGCTACCTAGTTATCTTCGTGTATCTTATTTAATAATGTTTCTCTCTACTTTAAAATCATATCTTCCAATCCTTATCTGATTTGGTCTACTTATTAATGTCTTCCATTCATGTTTGTTTCTAACACCAACATTGTGTTGACATAATTCTTGAAATTTTATCTAGAAATTATTTCCCAGAAACCTTGTTTGGCTCTCTCTTCGAAGAAATTCTATGAGCCTCTATTGAGATGATATTGGATACGTGGATTAAATAGGGGGTATGGACACTTCCATGAGGCTGCTTTCTTGCCCAAGTAGAGTCCCCTCCAAGGGTGACGCCTGCACTTTAGTGCTGCACGGTGTTTTGCTGTCTTCCCTGCGGTGACTGTCAGCACCTCACATCCCCAGCGGTGGTATGCCAGTGGGTGACATGATCTCTCTCACAGCTACCTCCTGCCGCCGTGTGCACAACACCAAGGGCAGCAGCATGGTCAGTGGTCAGCTATGACTATCTTGTTCAGCTTTTGGTCACTGTGATCAAAATACTGGACCCAAGCAACTCAGAGAGGAAAAGGTTTGTTTTGGGCTCATGGTTTGAGAGGGTCAGTCCATGGCCTGCCGACTCCCTTGCTCTGGGCCTGAGAGGAGGCAGAGCATCAGGGCAGAAGGGCCCAGCGGAGGGAAGCTGCCCATCCGTTAGATGGGTTAATTAGGTAGCAGTCTCATAGTCAGGCCATTTCACCTCTGAGCATTCCTGCACTAACAGGGGCTTTGGGGACCCCAGGTCCAGACCATAAGGGTGACATCTGTGGGTCCTCTTACTGCAGTCGCTGTCACTGTCCCTCTTTGGTTTTCCACTTTCTCCATAACAAACATGTAAATTTGCCCACTTATTTCTGCCTCTCTTCTGATGGAATTGATGATTTGTTCCAGGTTAAGGTAAATAAGAGTGGTAACAGTTGATATTTTTTGACATGCTTCATGGAGATGTTTCTAGTCTTAAAAAATATTAACACAACTTCCAACTTGAGTTGGGCATTTCGAGGTAGTTTACTGTGAGCATTTCAACACATACTGAATGTGTGTGTGTGAACTCACTAAGTGATTTAAAGCACAAAAATCATGGATCTCAATAAATACACAATATCATCATCACACATAACAAAATTAATAATTACCCACTTTAAAATGTCCAACTGACCTAAGAAATGGCTTTTGGGGTTGATTCCAAACCAAGGAGTAATCAGAGTTGGATGTATTTCAAATTGTCAAGAAAGCTTACATTGATTCTTTTTTTAATACTTTAGTGTTAAAGTTATCAATGTTTCAGCAATGAGTAGGAGGCCATACATTTTTTCCCTTTTTTTCTACTAATGTGAAAATGTATTACTTAAAAATTTTTTCTAAAATTAAAGGGACTTTGCATTCTGATAATAAGTTATTATTATTTTTTTCAAAGTATTATTGGATATTGTTTACAAAGTAGGATGTGATTGGGGTTTTTCCCCCACATCTTTTTTTAACCTTGGCTAACAAAGTCATGCTTATTTTTTTTATAAAATGTAGAATCTTCTTTTTCTGTGGGCTGAGGTGGCTTCAATGGTCCTGGGGACAATTCCTCCCGCAGCACAGTGGCACACTGCCCCTGAGGAACAACCCCACGCTGGCGACCACTGTGAATGCTGGGGGGTACGCTCCCCTTTCCCCGTATTACATTCCCATTTCACCTCCCCCCTTACTATCCCTGAGCTCTAGCAAGTCTGATTTTTCTCTTTTGCTTCATGATATTTAATATTTCATGTATTTTCTGAAGATATGTTTAGCCTCAATTTCCACGGGTTCCATGAAAACTTCCTTTGGACCTGCCAGTTTTCTCACTTGTTCCTGAAGTACCCGAGGGTAGGTTCTACCATGTTTATTTCTTATTAATCTTTCTGCGTGAGTCCTTCCTGGACCACCTGGGAGGAGTTGACTACAACATGTTCCAGGCCAGGGGGAGGCCCCTTCTCACCCAGGGTCAGGAATGTGGATTAACTTGTCTGCTTCTCCGGGTCTGATGGAGGCTAGAAGGCTTCTCAAGGGAAGGAGATGGGAGAGGGCAGGAGAGAGTGCTAGGCTCGTGGTGCACGGCCCACGGCTCAGGCTTCAGTCCCTGAGGTTAGCTGTCCTCTCACAAAACCAGGCAAAACATTTGTCCAGCCCCACTGTGAGGTTGCCGTGAGCCTCATAAAAGATGAGAAGACATTCTTCAAGCTGAGGCACACTCAGGAATGCGCTTTCCCACTAGTGGTATTGTTGCAATGGATAGTCATAGTGTAGCCGGGAGCGAGGAGACCCTCATCATTTACATCAAACAGAGGCTTGCTTGACCTTCAGCAGCAGGGCATCCTGAGGGTGGTTCTACAGTCAAGGTGTCAGAATCCTGGGACACTTCTGCCTACCTGTGTGGCTTCAGTCTCTCCAACAGTAACATTTGTCCTGGTCTATGTACCTATCAGGGAAGGATCCAGCCAAATAAGCCTTCCATGGCACTCAGCATGATCCTTGGCCAATGAGCTATAGCTGGTATTGTGACTGCTGTCACGTTTAATGGATCAGAGTCGAGTAATAGAACTAGAATGGTCCTTAGACCCTTCCTCCACAGCAAACTGAGGTCCTAAGCCATGCGGGTCCAGAAGCTTCACCTAATGGCCCATTCTCACTAGTTAAATTGACAGAAAATCAACTCAAAACCAGAATGTGGGATTTGTAATCAGCAGTGGGTCCAGGACTGGTGTGTAGATGGCAATGCTTAGTGAGCCTTTGAAGGTCACCTCCAGGCACACAGCTGTTAAGGGGAAGAGAGAGTGGCCAGGTCCTGGGAAATGCCTGTGTATGCAAACACCCAGGAAAACAGAAGGACTGCGTTCCCGGACATGTGCCCTTGGCTGGCATTTCCCATAAGACATGGACCAACTCTCACCTAACGGCTCTAAATCACCATGGCTGCCAATTTCACACCAAGGGCTGTTCACCTCACGGAGACTCTTGGACCTTCACAAGAGCTTGCTTCGCAACTGTGTGCAAAGGTCTGCAGGAACAAAATGATTTCCACTTACCTTGATGTGCACTGCCCTAGCAGGTTCCTTATGTCCACCTTTGTTAAAACACAAGGAAAAAAAAAAAAAAACCTTGACTTGGCCTCCTTTTGTTCTTTCTCTGAGTTTTACACTTAAATCTAATTTACCTCTATTTTTCCCTAAGAACATTTCCAGTATAAATCGTGGCCTGCAAAGTGGCATGTTTCCTCTGGTTGCAGATAAGGAAAGCTGTAAATAATTTAAATTTCCTGCTGTGCAAAATTACCCAAACAGAAAGTGCATTTTTTTATTCCTGGCACTGAGGACAGCAAAATAAGAAATTGTGCCAATTTCCCTACAGGTGAAATTTTAGCTTCTTTATAAGGTAAGCACTTTGAAGTAAGAAATGCAAAGCGATTTCTTGCAAGGTATGTGAGCATAAGTGCAGGGCCACAGAAACAACAGCCCACACTCACCTTTCTCACAGACACACAAAGAACACAAAATCACCGATTGCAGTCTGTGCCTGGGACCATTAAGCCAAACCCCAGGCTCAAGGACTGTGCTCACCAGTAGCAGGGTCACCACAACTGGCAGCATAAGCACATGAGATATTCATGAAAGGACCTTGTTCTGTAACCCAGGATTCTGACGTGCATGTTATTTGAACCTCTGTAAGCCACTCTATCCTGAAGCACCCATGTGACCTATTCCTCCCCTTTTAATGAACAAGTCATTGCAAAAGGAGGCCACGTCTAGGTCCAGCAGCCATGGGCACTGTGGGGACTGCAGAGGAGCTTGCAGTCATGCAGGATTGCAGAGCCTCCTTTATGACCAGTTCAGCACTGAAGCTGGCAAAGCTTCGTTCGCAACAACCAGAAGGTCAGAGAGCAGGAGGAGGCAGAGGGAGAAAAGGAGAGGCAAGTTTTAAAAACTCCTCCGGCCAAACAGCCTCTGCAGGTCCAGCTGGAGGGTGCCACGGGACCCCCCCTGGAAACAAAGAATAGACCCTCAGCTATTCTGGCTGTAAACATCCACCTCTGCTCAAGGTCGCCCCTCTTTGAGCTTGCCCCAGGTCTGCCACTGTCAGGGGCCATGCAGGTGGCATGCTTCGCCATGCTTCAATCCAGATGGTTCTTGTCCTGGGAGACTTCTCGAGACCCTCCAAGCAGGATGCGTCTTCCTCTAGGTTTTCGACCCACTTTGGGCTGCACCTTCTTCTCGGTGACTTACGTAAGCTCTGTGGGGAAAGGGATTTCACCTGCCTTGCTCTCGGTTGCAACCCTCGGAAAGTTCCTTCCCTCAGGGAAGCTCCGTGAGTACTTCTAAACTCATTTACAGGCAGGTAACGCAAGCCCTGTGTCCTGCTGAGTCCCAAGGGGATGGCGTAGCCCTTTCTTGGACTCTTCGTGGAATGGCCTTAGATCTAGCTGTCACAAATGTGACTGGCTTTGGGTGCTCAGGATCTTAAAAGGAGGCTGGTGACCAGTCCACAGGGGGTCCTCAGTTCCCTGCTCCAATGACTTCCTCAACCCTGAGGCCCGGGAGATACAAGGTCAATGGAGAGTCTGAAAACTCTCACCAACAGCTCAGGAAGGGCCGTGTCCACCAACCTGGGAGCTCTAGTCTTTGAACTTTTCCAGAGAATACATTTCACCTTCCGACCTGGAAGTGGTCTGGTGTGACCAGAGGGGGCTTGGCTGGCCTTACTTTGGGTTGTGGCGGGAATATCACAAGCTCACAAGTGCCATTCGACAATAACTGGCTCATGACTCCACTGAGCTGCCCATTAAATTCAGTCTACTTTGAAAATACCTACTTATGACCCCCCCCAAAACAGGAACAACAACAACAAAATCTCCAGATGGGTCTCTTGTCACATGACGGAACCACAGAACAGAGCACAGAGCAGCCGTCTATAAAATTCACCATCCTTTTGTCACTCTGGACCAAAGGGGCGTGGCATGGTGCTGTCACCAGCCTCCTGAGAAACCGACTTGGCGTCGGTGGCCCCCGGCAGTGGCGTGCTCAGCACGGATGGCAGGAGCCAAGCTTAGCTGCTGGTCCTCATCATCAGCTCCTCCCCAGTGGGTAGAGAGCTCCACGGCAGAGGGTGAGCGCGCAGCTACGTCCGCCTCAAGCTATTCCATATATCACCACCACCTGCTTCAGCTGCTGCTATTTGGTTTCATTGATTTAGTTCCAACTAGTGCCCTGAAGGAGTTGGAGAATGGCTTCCCCTTAATTTTCAGCATTACCTTCACCAGGCAGCTTCATTAAGAGGCCCATGTCTCAGCGAGCCCTGTCGTCTCCGGCGGAAGGTTAAAAACAGAGGGAGATGAACTCCTCCCAGCCAGGGCACAAAGGGGACCTCCATGCAGCACTTTCCTGTGCAGTGACCCGTGCTCAAGGAGGAAGCGGCCACAGGATTCAGTGAGCTCCTTCTCCTCCTGGGGTCCTCTCTGCGCAAGGTTAACTGGTCTTATTGTGCAGGTGGGAATCATTCCACCTTCATTCCCGTCCTGCGCACCCTACACTGTACAGTTCTTCTCTCACTTCGACTCTTTTATTTAAAAAAATCATCGAGTGTTTCTTCCATGTTGGCATCATGAATGCTAAGCCTTGCGAAGGTCTTCAGAGATCTCAGGCCCCTTGTCTTAAGAGTAAGGGCAGTGGGAACAAAGCAGCTGCGGGTTTGTCAAGGGTCACCGTGACCTTGAGGGGACAGGGTCTAATGATACGTGAGTCCTCTAGGGTACCGTGAGGTTCAGAAGCCCCTCCTGCTCCCGCTCCTCCATTGGTCCAATGTGGCCCCAGACCTGAATCCATGTCCCATCTCAGAGTCCATGTCCCCTCTGCTGCCCCAACACAGCATCCTAGCAAGTCTTCCACCACCTAGGACACCGCTGGTCTCAGATACTCTGTGCCTTGGGACCCCGACATACACATCTGTGTACATGGATTTAGTCGATATTTGGAAAAGAGAACGGGTACCTGTGTGTGAAGCTTAGGACGCGACCTTCACCCTTGCTTCAGTGGGCACACACACACACACACACACACGCACACGCACACACACACACACACACACACCTGCGCATGTGCACAATACACCTCCACCTTTGGCAACCCTAGGAAATCCCCAAATGAGCAAAGACCAGTTGCATCAAAGGCTCACACCGTCCCTGGCTGCTGACGGCCTGGCGCCCCCAACAGTCTCAGCCTGGTTCTGTGTCCTCAGGCACTGGACAGCCCCCATCTGGGTGGTTTCTGTTCTCTGCAGCCTGCTGACCCACGTGGCGTTATACAGTGTTGAAACCTTTGAGCTGATCGTGAGGTTAACCTCTCTTCTCCTCTCATTTCTGAGTCTCTCTCCCCATTCGCCATTTTCGGCGTGATTTTTTTGGTACACCTCTAAGTGATGTTTTGTGGATCCACACTGGATATTCCCTGTTCACTGTCTTGTTCATAAAGAAATTGCAATTTTCTGGGCTCTCATTAAAGTGCCCCAGAGGATACTCCGGCTTTCTTTGGCTTCCTGTAATATTGTGCCATTTTTATTGTGCAGTGTGCTCCTCTCAGTGGATGCTGAAGTCTCCTTTACTCTGTTCCCTTCAGTTCCCACAGGAGCCACAGGAGTAGGGAGGTTCATCAGATCTTTTAAAGTCTGAAACTCAGACATTGGATTCCCCAACAGGCACTTAGGAGCAATTGCGGACCCCCAGCTGAGGCCATGAGCCAGTGAAGGTCAGAGAGTGAGGGTCTGCCAATGTCTACTACTAGAGATGGTGCCAAAAGGAGGGGATTCCATTGAGAAATTCTAGTCAACCCCTTCTTCTCCCCGGTAGATGTAACAGGGCATAGGAGACTAACATTACTGCCACAACAATGTTCTAAAAGTGGATTAACTACACCACTCATAGTTGAAGGGACTGAAAAACTGTGTGCTGAAGTTTGAATATGTCCCCAGGAAACGTGTCAGAAATTCTCCAATGTGGCCTGTGGGGAGGCGGAGCTCGATGGGCAGTGCCAGGATCATGGTGTTGCACTCTCAAGAATAAATCAACACCACCATAAAAACAGCTCATGGGGTGGGTCCTTCCCTTCTACTGTCCACTGTGGGATGAGACAGCAAGAGGAGGCATCTTGATCTTGGACTTCTCAACCTCCAGAAAGGAGAGGAAAAAATATTTCTGTACTTTTTAAATGATCTGTGCTCAGGCATTTTGTTGTAGCAGCACAAATAAAGTAAGACCTAGGAGATGGGGACGACTAGAAGAGCCAAAGCCCAGACAAGCCTTCCTTCCTGCTAAGACGGTAGCTGCCAATGCTTTCTCCTCCCAACATTGCCAATGTGAGCCTGGTGGGCTGCAGATCAGGCTTGGCTGACGTTAAAGGGTGCTACTCATAGGCTTTGAGACGTCACTTAGGGGTACAGTGACGTCTTGGAAGCTGGCATAGCCCACAAACATGTGCTGTGTCCCCATGAGAATTTTCTGAGCTCCATGGCTGTGCTGGAAACTGGAAGACCTGGACACCAGCACAAGTTGAGCTTTCCTGAAGTCCTTCAGTTCTGAGAGACCATCTCAGCAAAGTGAGAAGCCGTGAAGAAACTAAAACAAAGCTGCCCCCCCCAGTCCTAGGCCTGTGTGAGCCGGATCAGGGGGGACCGTGCTCACAGACCCAACGGGCAGGACCCTTAGAGCTGAACACTCAGAGACTCCTCAATAAAATCTAGGAAACCCACGGCCAATCAAGGGGCATGGCATAAACAGAGCCAGATCTTCCCCAGAGCCCCAGGAGAACACCGGGCAGGAGGGGCAGGGTCTGCAAGAGCGCTGAGTCAGCACTCCCCAAGAAGCTTGCCGGATATTGGAACTTGTAGAAGATAAAAGGCTGAAGAACTAAGTCCAAAATCTCCGAAAGGAAGAATGCAGGGCTGAGGCGGAAAACAAAAACTAGAAACTCTCTCAAAAAACTCTTCTTAAAAAGGGGGTTAATAGATGTTAAACAGATCTCACTAAAATTTCAATTCAGCTTTGACACAAAATAATGTTAACTGGATTAGGGAGATCAGTTGCTCCTCCCACACGGGGAAAGGCGACTGTCACAGATAGAAGATACTGTCTCGAGCACCTGTGATTTATTTATATGCAATGCCTGGGATATAATAAAAATCATTATAGCTTTGGGACCAATAAATAAGAAAATGTAAATACACACACACACACACACACACACACACACACACACACACACTATGGTTTTCATCCCTAACATGTAAAATGGTTGGAAGTTAAAGATCCATACTATAAAATCTGGACAATGGAGCAACTTTCTTTGAACTCACCAGAGAACCGAGGTCACCAAGCAAAACATCAACTCCACATCTAAAGAGGCGAGAACATACAGAGAATGTCAGCCCAGATGTGGTCATCTGGAGTCACAGGCAGGTAGGATGCTTACATGGCCGATCTCATGAGCTGCTGGAGGCTCTCATGATAGGTAGAATTCCTGGGGCACAGTCATGGGGGTTTCCTAACATTTATGGGGTTTATTTCCAAAAACATCATGTTCTCATGTTGAAGATTTGAGAAAGATGCTCCCCAGGCTCTGGCAGCAGCAAGGAGATCATTTTGAAATTCAGGGGAATACCTCCACAGCCAAGGATGACTCTCCTTTGGAATCTGTCAAGACACTGTCCCAGCTGGGGAAAGGGGAAATGGAGCTAGCCTTCTTGTCTGACAGGAGGGGAAGTACGTAACATCACAGGTCAAGGACTTAAGGAAATAGATTAGAGATATTGCAGCCAAAGTCAAGAATAAGAGCAAAGAGATAAAGAAAAGCACTTATGAAGTCACAGCCCAGAGACACAGGCCCACTAAAACACTGAAAGTTAATTACAAAATTACAGAGCACTTTCCCTCTCCCACACATTACCACCACATTAACAAGACCCAGACAAAAAAAATAATGATAGATCACAGCCAGAAAAGAGCTGCAGCATAAAGGCTTTACATAAGGAGGAACATCTAGGGAAGCCCACAATCAATAGAGGAGAAAAACAATGATGTTGAAGGAATATCAAGCCTTAGCACTTACAGCTACAGAAATCTTCAAACTCCCAATCAGATCAGCATAAAACTTAGCTCCACTGCCCACTCATTCCTATTCCTGTTTCCTAATACCACGTGTACCGCCTTCAGGGAAAACCCACAAGCCCTAGGAAAGGTACATAAAAGCACAGTCCAGCTGAGCATGGTGGTGCATACCTGAAATCCCAGTACTCGGGAGGCTGAGGCAGAGGGATCACAAGATCAGAACCCACTTTGACAACTTACAGAGACCCTTCTCAAAATAAAGAATACAAAGAGCAGGGGATATAACTCAATGGTACAATGCTCCTGGATTCAATCCCCAGTACCCCAAACAAACAAAAAACCAGACAGACAGACAGAAACAAAGAAAAGAAAAAAACAACCTGGGTTTAATCCTCGGCACCACACACTAATGTATCCACCTAAAAATCAAAGTTACATAAACAACCTGAAATGAGAAGGCCAGCATCAGAACCAGGCACATACATGACACAGACATTGGAATTATCAGACCAACAACTGAGAATAATCATGTACAGTATTTTAGTATATCTAATAGAACAAGTACACAGAAACATACTGGTAATGTAAACATAAAGTTGAAAACTCTAAGAAAGAAAAAAAATAAAAATGTAAAAAATTTAAAAAATCCTGTAAGAGAAATCAACGTTATTTTGATTATCTCATTAGTAGATGTGATATGGTAATTTATTACTCAAATTTAAGTCAATTTAAAACTTCCCAAAGTGAAATACAGAGAAAGAAAAAAGAATGAAAGAAACCACCTTGAAAGAGAACACCCAAACACCATGGGGTGGGTTTCAAAGGAGTAATGTGCATATCTAATTGGTACATCAAAGGAAAAGACAGAGCACTGCGCAAAATTATGATCTGAAATACTGATCTTCCACAATTAGTGATAGACGCCAAATAACAGATTCCAGAATGTTATAGAAAGTGAATCTCTTCTCTTCTAAAAATGTCATAGTTATTCATATAAATTCAAGCTTCAGAAAAAAAGTTCTTGAAAAAAGCCAGAGGAACAAAAGAATATGACCTATTGAGGAACAAGGATAAGAATACAGCAGATTATTCATAAAAAAATATCCACATGAAAACAATGTGAAGTGAAATATTAAAATATTTCACTTAAAAGATCAAAAAAGCTAACAAATTATTTTTGAGGCACAGAAAAATATTTATTTAAAAAAATTGGGCTGGGGTGGTGGCTCAGTGGTAGAGCGCTCGCATAGTATGCATGAGGCACAGGGTTCGATCCTTGGTACCACTTAAAAACAAACTAATATATCCACCTAAAAATTAAAGATACATAAATATATATATATATATATATATATATATATATATATATACACACACACACACATTCAAATGGAAAGAGTGGGTTTGGAATCCCTCAAGAGCAAGAAGCCCTACTTTGAATTATTTATCGAGCATTTCATCCATATCATTTTCTTTGGGATCTGATGCTGCAGAGCTATGACAGTCTTCTGGAGCTGTCAGGGTGCCTTGTCTTCATATTTCCTGTGTTTCTGCATTGAGTTTCGTGTATCTGGTGGGTCTGTTCTCTCCACTGCTTTCCTGGGGCAGACTGTTGTAGGCACCTCTCTCCTGATCATGGTCTGTCGCTGTTGGGTTAGTGTGGAACGTTGCCTTTGTGTCCTGCTGTGGGGTCTCTCTGTAGCCACTTTGGGTGTAACCGTGACTTTGGACACAATGCATATTGCAGCAGAGTCAAAGGGACCCACTGTCTCTGCAGGCCATGCAGGTCCAGGGGCATCCCAGCAGTTCAAGCAGGTGTGGTTCAGACATCAGTGGACGTGGGAGACTCGCTGTGTGACCACTCCTACAATGGGAGAAGTGGCCTCGGTTGGGCATGGAGGTTTCCTCAGGCACTGTTGAGGGTGCCTCGGCTGCTAGCCAGGGCCTCTGGTGCTGGGAGCCCCAGCAGGGGGTGCAGAGGGAACTGCAGTACCTGCCCCTCCATGATTCTTAGCATGCAGTGCCCAGATATAGTACCAGGGCAGGGAAGTGGCAGGAACCATGTGGGCAGAGTAGCAACAGGAATCAAAAATGTTCAATGAAATCTAAGAGATCACCCATCAACAGCTAAACAGAAGTAGGGAAAGAATGCATGATGTGACTGAGAACTTCAGCAAAGAGAGAAAAATCTTGAAGATCAATACTTCAGAAGAAGGGAATAGGGGAGGGGCAGGGAGAGAAAGGGGAAGTACCAGGTATTGAAATGGGGTAAATTGTATTTAATGTATTTATGAATATGTCAAAATGAGCCCCACTACTATGAATGACCATAATTCATTAATAAAAATACAAAAATAAAATGGCTTACTTATGTTTTTAAAGACAATAAAAAAGAATGAAACACATCTTGGAAATGAAGCACTCAACAAGTTAGTTAAAAAACTATAGTTGAAAACTCTAACAGCACACTAGATCAAGCAGAAGAAAGAATATCTAAATTTAAAGATGTGACTTCAGAAACATCCCTTTCAAATGAAAGAAGGAAAAAATTAGAAAAAAAGATAGCCTTTAAGACCTTTGGACACCATAAAAAGGAACAAATATCTGCATTTTTTAAGTACTCAAAGGAGAAAAACTTAAGGCAGTGAAAAACCCATTCAGTAATGCAATAGCTGAAAGTTTCCCTAATCTTGGGAAAGACGGACATTCACATACAGGAATCCCACAGAATTCCAAAATGTTCACCATGACATGTCGCAGTCAAGCTGCCAACAGTACAAGACAAATAGAACATTAAAAACCACAGGAGAAAAGAGCCAAGTCACCTTGAAGGGTATCTCTGTTTAATTATTAGCATATTTCTCAGCAGAAACCACACAGGACTGGAGAGAATACAAGGGGTCAAGTCCTGAAAGAAAATAACCACCAATCAAGAGTACCATACCCAGCAAAGCTATCCTTCAGAATTGACCAAGAAATAAAACACCTTTAAAATCAATTTAAAAACAGGGAATTTATCACCAACCAGATTAGCCTTTCAAAAGATGTCTAGAAGCCAAAGAAAAATAAATAACATTTCAAAAAAGGGAAATTACAAGACAAAATCTCATCACTATAAATGTGAAAAAAACTCATTTTTAAAATTAAAAAATTGAATCCAGCCCAGTATATAAAGGACACTGTACCATGACTTAGAAAGTTTATTCTGCAGATAAAAGGAGGATTTATCATCTGTAAAGCAATCAGATTAATGGACCATATCAATAGAATAAACGAGAAAAAGTGTAGCTTAGTAGATGCAGAGAAAACATTGATAAAAATCCAACATTCATTTATTTTTTAAAAAAAAGCTTTCAGTGAACTAGGAATGGGAAGAAACTTCCTTCTCTGATGAAGTTGTTAACAAAAAATATATATATATATATATAAACCTTACAGCCAATATATTACTCAACAATGAGATCCTAAAGCTGTTCCCTCAGAATTTATAATAAAGACAATTATCCCACTAACATTACTTCTATTCAACATTGCACTAGAGTTCTAGATAGTGTAATAAGACACACAAAGAAAGAGTTAAATATTAGAGGAAATGACACAAATCTTTTACTCATGAGTAGTATAATTGTATAAAAATCCAAATGAATCTAGAAAGGGTGTAAAAGCATCAAAAGGTGAATTTGGCAAATTTGCTGGAGAAATGGTAAATACACAAATTTTAAATGCTTCTTTCTGTACATTATCACATTACATTTCATCTGTCCCTTCAAATCTATCAATAGTTGTTCGGATGTTGGGTGCATATATATTTACAATCGTCATATCCTCTCAATGAATTGAACTTTTTATCACTGTGTCATGACTGTCTTCATCTCTTTTTTTTACAATTGTTTGACTGGAAGTGCCTTTTATCTGATACAGGGGTACCCACTCTGCTCTCTATTGTTCCCATTTGCATTGACTCGCTTTCAGTTTATGCGGGTACTTAAAAGTGAAGGGGGTCTCTCACAGGCAGCAGGTAGTTGGTTCTTTAAAAAAAAAAAAAATCATCCAGTCACACTATGTCCTTTAACTGTAGAATTTATCCATTTACATTTAAGGTAATTATTAATAGGTAAAAATTTACTATTTTCATTTTGTTAATTGTTTTCTGGTTGTTTTGTAGACATTTCATTCTCATTTTTTTCCTTACTGTCTTCTTTAGTGATTTGGTGTCTATTTTGAGTCATACATTTTGATTTCTTACTTTTTAACTGCATCTATTGCAGGTTTTTATTTGTAATTAGCCTAATGGCTTATATAAACATCTTAACAGTTATTATAAGCTACTTTATTTTGATCACTTTTAAAACTCAATATTTCACTCCATCCCTCACACGTTTTAAGTTTTGAAGCCAGAGTTTACATTTTTTATGTCACACAGTCCTTAACAAACAGTCGTTACAATTACAGTGATCCTTACTATTTTAGTGTGGTAGGGGGATTTTTAGCCTTCATGTTAAACATCATAAGAGAGGTAAATACCAGCATTATAGTATCAGCAGATTCTGAGCTTGGGTACTTTCAGGTACGTTTGTCATCAAGTTTTATCCACTTGCATATGTTTTTGTATTACTAATTAGATCCTTTTCTTTCAGCTTGACCTCCTATTAGCATTTTTATAAGACGGGTCTAGCGGGGATGAGCTCCACAGCTTCTGTTCATTTGGGAAAGCTCTGGCTCTCCTTCATTTCTGAAAAATGACTCTTCTGGGTACAGAATTCTTAGTGGACAGTTGTTTTCCTCCGTGCTTTGACCATATCATCCCCTGCTCTCCTCGCCTGTCAAGTTCTGATAGCCTCCGCTGGCCTTGTTGAAACTTGCTTATGTACGTGTGATTTGCATTTTTTTCTCGTTGCTTTCAAGATTTTCTCTTTATCTTTGATTTTAGACAGTTTAACTACAATGTTTTAATTTCTTATTTAGATTGAATCTGAAGATGTTTGCCCTTTCTCTGCCTGGATATTTATATCTTTCTCCAAATTTGAGAAGTTTTCTGCCATTAGTTCTTTAAATAAACTTTCTACTCATTTGTTTCTCTCTTCTCTTTTTTGAACTCCTGTAACTCATTTTCTCTTTTGACTCTTTCCCATGAAATCCATAAACCTTACTTATTCCTCTTCATTCACACTCTTATCTCTGCTTAAGTAATTACTCTCTTGATTTCTCTTGGTTGCATTTCTTAATTTCATTCATTGTAGTTTTAAATTATAGAATCTGTTTGATTTTTAAAATAATATTCATCCCTTTGCTAAACCTCTAATTTTAGTTGTTTATTGTTTTCCTGATTTCACTGAATTGTTTCTCTGTATTTTCTTTAAGTTTGCTGAGCTATTTTAGGACAATCACTTTGAATTCTTCATCAGGCTATCCATTCATCTCTGTTTCTCCGGGGTCACTTCCTGGAGATTATCATGCTGTCTTGCTGATGTTGTGTTCACTTGGTTTACTTGGATTCTTTCCTTGTTGCCTCACATCAGTGTCGGTGCTTGTGAAGAAGCAAGGATTTTTCCCCATCTTTGAGGACTGGCTTTGTCTGGGAAAGCCTTCACAGGTCAGCCCATGCAGAGTTTCTGATCAGCCCTTCTATCATGGCCAGGGGGTGGACTTGCTGCTCGAGACTTTAGGAAGGCTGGCCTGGTGCCTGAGTTATCGGGGCCTGCCCAGTCACTGACTGTGTGGACAGGCCTGGCTGTGGACTGATCTGACACCTGCAATACACCTGGAATCCGGGACTGTGGGAGTTTATCTGACATGAAATGGGCCTAGAGCTTGTATCTGCGGGGGCTGTTGTGGAGTCTAGACCCACCAACACTAGTCTGCTGATTAGAAATGCAGGGGTTCACCTGGCCCTTGGGTTGGCCTGAAGATGAACTGAGGAATCCTGCCTGGCACCGGAGCAGCCTTGGAGGCTCAGTCTGTGGGTGCCACCTTGAAATCCAGGGCCATCAGGATGTGACTCGATGTGACCCAGGATATTCTCTTTTTTGAACTCCTGTAACTCATTTTCTCTAGGGCCATGGGGATGTGACCCCCACTGGGTTTTATTGGGGTGGGCTCAATGTTAGGATCCAAAGCAAATCTAGTACTCACGTCCTCTCTTTTCCCCACTAAATGGTGTCTCTCCCCCCTCTCAAGTCTATAGGTATGGTAGGCATGAAGGAGGTAAAGTTAAACTATCCTTCCTACCTTCCTCAATAATCTTTTCTTATTGTTATGCTATAACCAGTTGCCATAAGTTACCCTGATGTCTCACTAGTTTCTTCAGCTCTTAGGAAGATAATTTTGCACATGAGTAATTGTTTGAATTGATGTTTCTGCAGGAGACAGACCTGGAAAGTTATAGTTCCACTGATGACCTTCCTATCTGTATGCTATCAAAATAATTAGACATGAAAATTTTAAACTTTATTTCATAAAGTATTAGAAAACACCAAATACTAAGAATAAATTAACAAAAAAGTACCATTATTTTCCAATGAATACTACACACTAAAAAAAAAAAAAAAGATTTAAATAAGTGAAATGTTTCTCTATTGGCATATTTAATATTGTTGAGTCTCCCAAATTTGCTATAGCATTGATAAAATTCAAATAAAATTCTCAGAAACATATTTGAGGAAATGAACACCATCAATAAAGTGAAAGTACAAATCCAGACTGGGATAAAATATTTTTCAGAAAAAAAAATTATTCACATGTCGAATATTTAAAGTGATCCTAATAATCAATACTAAAAAGATAACACCTAATTTTTTTAAAGATGAAAAGGATTGAACAGGAAGGGAAATCAGTAAAGAAAAGAGATCAGGAGAGGGAGGAGGATGGGGAGGGAAAAAATACTGGGGAACAATATTGGGTATTGTAATATCATGTGTATGCACAAATATGTAGCAATGAATAATATATCAATCTAAAATATGGAAAAAAAGAACTGAATGAGCATTTCTCAAGAAGAGGAAATACAAATCATGCTGAAAAGTGTCTAACATCAATGTTCAGCAGGGACATATAAGTTAAGACCACAATAAACCACCACGCCACACCACTAGAACAAAGTGGTAAACAGATTTTAAAAGGAATCTCAGGCTTAGCTCGACTTTTTGTGGTGTCCCAAGGAAACCCTAAGGAAGGAGAATGGGCTCCATTAATCCACACAGTTGTAAGAAGAACCTGGGAGTTGGGGATTTTAATTAAATAAACAGAAAAATACAAATACTAGAAATATCCTTAAACTCAAGATTGCATTTCTCCAAAGTGAGCTAGGAGTGGCATTCCTGACTGTAAGGCACAACTTTGGGCTTTCTTTTAGTGCTAACATGGGATAAGAGTGGGTTTCCAGAACGCGGATCACACCCTACAACCCACACTAGTCTTCAGGAGAGGCCCTTCCGCCTGCCTGTTATACTTTCTCCCCAAATCGAGTCCGTGCCTGATGAATTGGTTACAAGCTCGTGTCTCGGGACTGAGGCCGACTTTGAAATCGCTGTCTAGCCTCCTTTCCCCCCTTAGGTTTTCCTTTTAGAATCTCTTATTCCTCCAAACATCTTAAATCTCGGCTTTTATTACATAGAATCTGGATATTCTATTTGAAACTCTTAAAGAGTTTTAGAAGAGTTAACATCGTTTTTCTAATAAGCAAAGTTGCTTTTCTTGTGTGTGGTCTTGATTAATTGTGTGGGTATCAGTATTCCTCGGTGGGACACTTCCCCATCTCTGATGAACTAACTGAATGATCAGAGTTCTGCAGCCAGATGAAAAGTGGGTGCAATGTTTTCCCAGGACTCTCGCACTCTGCTCAGTGCCCGGTACCTACAAATCATCCTCTCCAACATGCCTTTGCTTGCCCTGGCGGGATGGGGGGGCAGGTATTGCCACACACACACATCAAAACAGGAAGCCATGCCACTGTGTGAACAGCTTCCCCTCCACTGTCTTCATTTCCCTCTCCTCTAAATTCCTAAAGTGACCAGAGGGTAGCTGAGAAAGGTGGTGCCCACGGCTGGCAGCTCTCCCCAGAAAATATCCATCCTTCCACCAGCATCTCTAGGTGGGTTTCTTGCCCAATTTACCAACCTTGACCAAGAGTCGGGCTTTAAATGTTTCCCCCCTTGCTACCCTGGTCCTGCTGTAAAGCAGAAGGCAGAGTTCGGGACAATATGCAAGAGCAGATTCCTGAAAGGACTCTGAAAAAATCCTTTGTTGCTTTTTTTAGAAGGAACTTAAATTATTCCATGCCAACTCTGTCAGGGTCTCAAGAGTCCCCTTTTCTAGGTAAAAGCATCTTTCCCTGCTCATTATAGACCATGCATTCAGGCAACAGCCCCTAAATATTTATGCAGTACATCCCCTAGGAGAAAGCTTATGGGGAAAATATGCGTTTGTAAAAAAGAAAAATCCTAAGGGAAAGATTCCAAATCATGGAACATTGTACAAAATGCACGTATGGACCAGAAGATGGGGCTTTTCCAGAGAAACTCATTCCCTTCGGAAAAGAGCAAGATTGGGAAATCATTCAACTTCTGCTTTCCCAGGGGAAATGACCAGGGGTGTGATGGTACTTTGTCTTTTCCTGCCTCCAGGCCATGACCAGGATAAAGAGGAACAAACAAAGAATCTCTTCCCTTCCACTTCCTGTTTGTGCTATTTCACACAGACGCATCATGGCACAGACTGGAACGGCTGAAGGAAAAATTTTTTTAAAAAAAATGTTTTGTTAATGTGGTAGAAGAGCAGATGATATTTTTATCTGTTTTTGCACATTCTGTAACATATTGTGTTCACAGTTCAAAAAAATATTATGATCACATTTGTTTAACTTAGAGGATCTGGACCTGCAATGCATTCAGGTCAAGTGCAATCTTCTAGCCACCACACTTTCTCTGCAATATTTCAGGAACCCTGGTCCTGGCAGCCTCATCTAGCTGACGATGTTGCAGTCTAGAGAACAGGAAAATGTACCAGCACAAAGAAGAAAACAGGACTTGGTCTGCAAAGCGCCCCATGGATATGGCTGCTGCGGTTTGAATGTGCTTCCTAAATGTTCATGTGGCAGAAACATAATCCCCAAATTCACATGCTAATGATGTTTTTCTTTCAATTGTTCTAATTAGTTGTACATGACAGCAGAATGCACTTCAATTCATTGTGCACAAATGGAACACAACTTCTCATTTCTCTGGCTGTGCACAAGGCAGAGTCACACCTTTGTGCAATCATACACATACATAGGGTAATAATGTCGTCTCATTCCAAGTCTTTCCCACCCCCACACCCATCCCCTCTCCTCCCTCCCCTTTGCCCAATCCAAAGTTCCTTAGTTCTTCCCTACCCACCCCCCCATTATGGATCAGCATCCTCATATCAGAGAATACATTTGGCCTTTGATTTGGGGGGATTGGCTTATTTCGCTTAGCCTGGTATTCTCCAACTCCATCACTTACCTGCAAATGCCATAATTTCATTCTTCTCTAAGGCTGAATAATATTCCATTGTGTATATGTACCACATTTTCTTTATCCAGTCACCTGTTGAAGGGCATCTAGGTTGATTCCATAGTTCAGCTATTGTGAATTGAGCTGCTATAAACATTGATGGGGTTGTGTCACTGTAGTATGCTGATTTTAAGTCCTTTGGATATAAATCAAGGAGTGGGATAGCTGGGTCAAAGGGTGATTCCATTCCAAGTTTTCTAAGAAATCTCCATACTACTTTCCAGAGTGGCTGCAACAATTTGCAGTCCTACCAGCAATGTTTGAGTGTATCTTTTCCCCACATCCTCACTAACACTTATTGTTGCTTGTATTCTTGATAATTGCCATTCTGACTGGAGTGAGATGAAATCTCAGAGTAGTTTTAATTTACACTTCTCTAATTACTAGAGATGTTAAATATTTTTTCATATCTTTGTTGATTGATTGTATATCTTCTTCTGTGAAATGTCTGTTCAGTTTCTTTGCTGATTTGCTGATTGGGTTACTTGTGGGTTTTGTTTATTTGTTTGCTTTGTTTTTTGTTTTGGTGTTAAGTTTTTTGAGTTCTTTATATATCCTGGAGAACAAGGCTCTGAGATGCATGAGGTAAAGATTTTCTCCCAATCTGTGGGCTCTCTCTTCACGTTATTGATTGTTTCCTTTGCTGAGAAGAAGTTGTTTAGTTTGATTCCATCCCATTTATTGATTCTTGATTTTATTTCTTGTGCTTTAAGAGTAGTGTTAAGGGAATTGGGTCCTAAACCAACATGGTAAAGACTTGGGCCCACTTTTTCTTCTAGTAGGTGCAGGTTTTATCTGGTCTAATGCTTAGGTTTTTCACCTACTTTGAGTTGAGTTTCATGCATGGTGAGAAATAGGGGTCTAATTTCATTTTGTTACATATGGATTTCCAATTTACCCAGCACCATTTGTTAAAGAGACTATCTTTTCTTCAGTGAATATTTTTGGCAAGTTTTTCTAGTATGAGAAAACTGCATTTATGTGGGTTTGTCTCTGTGTCTTTTATTCTATGCCATCAGTCTATGTATCTGTTTTGGTGCCAATACCATACTGTTTTGTTACCATAGCTCTGTAGTATAATTTAAGGTCTGGTTCTGTGATGCCTTCTGCTTTATTCTTCTTGCTAAGGATTGCTTTGGCTATTCTGGGTCTCTTATTTTTCCAAATGAATTTCATGATTGTTTTTTCTATTTCTATGAAGAATGACATTGGGATTTTGATTGGAATTGCTTTAAATCTGTTAACACTTTGGTAATATGGTCATTTTGACAATATTAATTCTGCCTGTCCAAGAACATGGGAAATTTTCCATCTTCTAAGGTCCTTTTCAATTTCTTTCTTTAGTGGTATGTAGTTTTCATTGTAGAGGTCTTTCACCTCTTTTGTCAGATTGATCGCCAAGTATTTTTTGAGGCTTTTGCAAATGGGGTAGTTTTTCTAATTTCTCTTTCAAAGGATTCATCACTGATGTATAGAAATGTGTTAGATTTATGGGTGTCGGTTTTATATCCTGCTAGTTTACTAGAAGTTTTCTGGCGGAATTTTTTGGATCTTTTAAATATAGATCTTGTTGCCAATAAATAGTGATAGTTTAAGTTCTTCTTTTCCTATTTTTATCCCTTTAATTTTTTTCATCTGTCTAATTGCTCTGGCTTGAGTTTCCAGGACTATGTTGAATAGAAGTGGTGAAAGAGGGCATTCCTGTCTTGTTCCAGTTTTTAGAAGGAATGCTTTCAATTTTCTCCATTTAGAATGTTGTTGGCCTAGGGCTTAGCATAGATAGCTTTTACGTTGTTGAGATATGTTCCTATTATCCCTAGTTTTTCTAGTGTTTTAACGTGAAGAGGTGCTGTATTTTGTCAAATGCTTTTTCTGCATCTATTGAGATGATCATATGATTCTTATCTTTAAGTCTATTGATGTGATGAATTACATTTATTGATTTCCATATGTTGAAACAACCCTGCATCCCTAGGAGGATAACCGGACTTGATCAGAGTGTACCATCTTTCTAATATATTTTTGTATGTGATTTGCCAGAATTTTATTGAGAAGTTTTGCATCTGTTTTCATCAAGGATATTGGTCTAAAGTTTTCTTTCCTTTATGTGTCTTTGTCTGGTTTTGGTATCAGGGTGATGCTAGCCTCGTAGAATGAGTTTGGAAGGATTCCCTCCTTTTCTGTTTCATTGACTACTTGGAGGAGTATTGGTGTTAGTTCTTCTTTGAAGGTCTTATAGAACTTGTCTGAGAATCCATCTGGTCCTGGGATTTTCTTGGTTGATAGGCTTTTGTTTATCATGGACGATTTTTATTTTGTCATCAAATCTGAAGCTTAATTTTGCTGGATATAACATTCTTGGTTGGTATCCATTTTCTTCCAGAGCTGGGTGTATTTTGTTCCAGGACCTCCTAGCTTTGAGGGTCTGGGGTGATAAATCTGCTGAAATCCAAATTGGTTTTCCCTTGTATGTAATCTGATAATTTTCTCTTGCAGGCTTTAAAATTCTGTCGACTTCCCAGTCAGGCACCTCTCTCTCCAGAGGTCCTGTGGGCTGAGTGCCAGGATCCGTGTGCTTGTTGTGGAGAGCTGTTCTGTATCAGGCAGATCAGAACCAGGCACTGAGAGCTGTAGCTGGCCATGTAGCTGCAAGCACTGGGCCAGGCTGGTGGCTAGGGAGGGGTTGGGAAACTGGGGATTGAGGAGCCGGACAGCCCTATTGATTGCCAAACCAGCAGGACCAGGAGATCTGTGAATGTCGAATTGGGGAGCAAGTAGGGGACCAGGCTGGTGGGTGCTGGAATGTTTGGCTGGGCAAGTGGAGAGCGAGATGCCCTCACACCCTCTTCCCACCTACTGACCCCATGAAAAGCTCTCTCCTGCCTCTGCAGTAAGATGGCAGTTATTAGCAGGGAGACTTTAGATGTTACCAACTTGCAGGTGCTGGGTGATGGTATTCCAGGCCCTGGCTGGTGTCCCAAGATGGAATCTGCCCCCACTCAAGATGGTGGTACCAGTAGCGGAGGTATCCCAACATGGCGGCAAAGTTGTCCCAAGGTGGAGATGACCGCTTTCAGAAATGAGGCAGTGAGGTTGGGCTGGGTGTGATAGTGGGTGGCCTTTTTCAGAGATGCAGCACTGTGGCAAGCAGCACTGTGGAGGGCAGCTGTCTCCAGGCCCTGCCCTGTGTACCAAGGTGGAGGCTTCCATCGAGGTCAGCAGCTGCAGTTCCCAAGGTGTGGGCAGCCACCTTGGGAGATGAGGCTGTGGTGGCAGGTGGCTCAGTGATGGTGAGTGGCCATGTTGGTAGATGGGGAGCCCACAGCGCTGTCGGTCGCTAATGGTCTTTTGAAGTGGGGGTTTTGGGAGGTATTTAGGGTGAGGTAAGGTCATGAGAGCAGGGCCTCTATGGTGGCCTCTATGGTGGCCTTATGGAAAGGAAGCGATAGACCAGCTGGCGGTTGGCTTGACTCTGTGACGTCCTCTGCACGTGACATCCTCTGCATGTGATGTTGTGGGCAGCAAGAAGCGCCCCACCCACATGTTGGCATCCTGGGTATTGAGTGTCCCAGCCTCCAGAGCTGTGAGAAATAAGTGTGTTTTCTCTATAACTGTCCTGGTCTGTGGCATTCTGTGTTGTAGCAGCCCACAGTGGACTGACACAATGATCGACCTTATACTGCAGAGTGGAAGGTCACACAAAGTTACATTCTTTTCAAGACCTACAAGTGACCCAAATAGCCAAGAGCAGCACATCTCCTGCTCCCAGATGCCCCTACTAATTCTTACGGTGTGACATACGTGTCAGAACTGAGGAGCCAGCCTGATGCCTGGCTATTAAATAGGCTCCCAGCCTTATTCAGACTTGCTTGGATTTTTACCTAAAATCTTTGTCTACTCTAAAATTCTGTTCTGGATACGCATGCCATTTAGTTCTCATGTCTCTGACGCTCCTCTTTGTTCGGACAGTGTCTCCATGACAGTGCCATCTTGTTTTTGATGACCTGGACAATTTTGAGGAGGACTGGAAAGCCACTGCATAGAATGTCCCTTGATTGGGACTTGTCCTGATTAGACCGGAGATATGAGTGTGGGGAAGGTCACAAAGGCCATTTACTATGGATGTGACCTGTCCCTGTGAGATTGGCCTTGATCACTTGGCCGAGGAAAGTTTGTCAGATTATGACTGCAGAGTTGTCCCCGCTCCACACGGCTCCATTTGGAAATAGGGACCAGCGAGTGACCCAGACTTTAGGAGTGGGGAGGGTGCGCCTCCTCCCTGACAGTGATCTACCGAAATCATCTACAGTTGCCTGCACCGGACAGTGTTTGTAACCCCCTTGGGTTTATTTGTTCTCCGTGTACTTATAGTACACACCTGTGGTGCCTTCCCGTGCTTAGCAGTTTACATCAGCATGAACAGATGGATACTGGTTTTGGACTTTAAGGTTTAATCTAAGGTTTTGTTGCTTACACAGTTTCGGCTTTGGCCATGGGCACTCTTTCAGTTGATGCCTGTGACGCATCTGTGTGTGCACCCATGTGGCCTTCACCTTCAGACACTACAGATGCCCGGGTTCGCCTTGTGTATTTCCTGCCCCAGTCACAGAATCATTTATTTTTGTAAGGCGCCCGGTTCCTTTATTGGAAGTGGCCTTAAGAACCAAGGTCTGGGTGCTTGGTGTGCTTGTCGCTACAGGCTCTGGGTCCACTCAGTGCTCAGAGCAAGGAAATCCGTATACGCACCCTAATATATGCGAACATCCGTGAATGTTTCTGTGTGTCACCATTTCTGTCTACCTTAGGCTAAACATGAGCTTACTCTGATGTCTCAGTCGCCAACCCATCATCACATGGATCATTCTTTTCTCTCCCGTTTCAACAGCGACAAGCCTGTCCCGACCGTCCACCACCCACATGCCTCATTTTCAGCTCCAACGTGGTACATGTGTGGTCCTTTCCCAGAGGTCTAGCCATGTCCCAGTGGAAAACAACCTCATCGGGCACAGAGCTCAAATACAGTCTCCTTCTCCTTTGGTTTTACAGTTTTAATAATTCCCAAGAACTTAGATCAGTGACGTTTTCCCCATCCTCCATTCACTGAAGATGTTTCATGATCGTGCTACACTGAGATTCTTTAGTTACAGTCTGCATTCCACCTTGGAATCTCTCAAACTTCTAAGCAATTTTTTGAAATTTGCATATGGTTCACTTCTTATGCTATGAACTTCCATGGGTTTTGACCAATGGAGATGGTCACGTACCCAACACTGTAGCACCGTAAAGAAGCATTTTGCCACCCTAAAAACTCCTGCTGTTTAGCGATTCCAACCCATCTGCTCTGCCTCAAACCACTGATCGTTTCACGGTCTCTTCATTTTGCGAGCCTGGGTAATTGGGCTCGCATGGATGTGGCCTTCTCAAAGCGGCTTCTCTCACTTAAAATACACAGTTAGGTTGTCTCATATCTCTGAGAGGTTTGGTATCACCAACCCTCTTTGTTATCACTAAATGAGATTCCATTACCTGGGCACCTTTGTTTTTCCATTCACCCATTGAAAGTCATCTTGCTTACTTTCACTTTTAGCTTACAGGGTTTCAGCTTTAGCATGGGCACAAAGCTACCACAGACGTTTGCATTCAGTTCTTGTGTGGATATGATTTTTCTAGTTAGCAGGATAACTGTACACAAGTGTGACTGCTGAATTGCATTGTGAGTCTGTTTAACTTGGTAAGAAACTGCCATTCTATCTTCCAAAGGAGCTCACCATTTTGCATTCCCACCCACAATGAATCATAGTTTCTGTTGTTCTATAACCGCACCAGCAATCAATATTTTCAGTTTTAGTTGTTTGGATTTTTACCATTGTAATAGGTATGTAGAGAGATCTCAATTTTAGTTTAATTTGCTATTCCCTTTTGATAAAGGAATATGAGTGTGTTTTCACTTGCCTAATTGCCTTCTATATATCTTCTCTGGTGAGGTGTTCAGGCCTTTTATGCATTTTTTTAAATTGAATGACTTCCTAATTTTCGAGTTTAAAAAGTTATATTGTATATTTTATATTTTTTCAAGTATGTAAAGAATATATATATATCCATACATTCAAGATATGTACACACACTTACATACACACACACATACATACATACACACACATATGCATATATACATCAGGATGGAAAGAATTGACTTCTTAACAATATTAAGCTTTCCACCCCATTGATGTGAAACACAACTCCCTTTATTCAAATCACTGGTAACTGAAGAGAGATCTGCAGTTTCCTACATATAGATCTTTTTCATTCTTTGTTAGATTTATACCACAGTGTTTCCCGTGCAGGTGTGTGTGTGTGTGTGCGTGTGTGTGTGTGTGTGTGTGTGTGTTGTGTCTCATTGGCTTGTTTTGTTATGGCTAGGTTTGGCGTTTTTGTGCATTTTTTTTACAACACTCTAGTCATATATGATAGCTGGGTTCCCTTTGACATAATCACACCTATGTGGGTTTTAATTTGCTACATTTCAGTCTCAGGTGCCTTCCTCTTTTCCTATCACTGTTATCCTTCTTCTACTCTATTGGTCTTCCTGCTACTTATGTATCTATTTATTTTTAATCGGTGCTTTATTGATATACATATATTGGGATTTACTGTGGTATTTGTCATAATTTGTCAAATTTATCCTGCATTTCCTCTCCTCGCCTGTCCCTCCTCCATCCCTCAATCTCCCACTCTTCTGGTCTTCCCTATATCCTTACGCTATCTGACCCCCCACCCGCTTTCTCCCCTTACTTTCCTCTAGCTTCAAATATGAGAGGAAATATTTGCCCCTTGACATTCTGAGTCTGGCTTATTCCACTTAGCATGGTGTCCTCCAGGTCCATCCATTTACTGGCCAATGGCATGACTTCATTCTTCTTTATGGCTCAGTAAAACTCCATTGTGTATATACACCTCATCTTCTTGATCTAGTCATCTATTGATGGGCATCCGGACTGGTTCCATCATTTGGCTATTGTGAATTGCCTGCTATGAACATTGATGTGGCTGTATTGACGTATTATGCTTATTTTAGTTCTTTTGAATAAATATCAAGGAGTGGGATAGCTGGGTCATATGCTGATTCCATCCCTAGTTTTTTGAGGAGTCTCCACACTGCTTTCCACAGTGGTCATATTGATTTGAAGTCCCACCAAAATTGTTTGAATTACGTTTTCCCCCACAACCTCATCAATATTTATTATTATTTGTATTCTTGATGATCGCCATTCTAACTGGGTTGAGATTATAGTTTTGTGTAGTTTTGATTTGCATTTCCCTGATTGCTATCTATTTGTATATCTTTTTTTGACAAATGTCTGTTTAGTTCCTTTGCCCATCTATTGATTGGGTTATTTGTTGGGGTGTGTGTGTGTGTGTGTGTGTGTGTGTGTGTGTGTGGTTTTTTGAGCTCTTTATATATTGTGCATATTATTTCTCTGTCCGAAGAGTAGCTAAAAAATATCTTCTCTCTTCATGCTCTTAATCATTTCCTTTGCTATGTAAAACTTTTAAATTTAGTGTCATTCAACTTATTGATTCTTGGTTTTATTTCCTGAGCTTTAAAGGTCTTGTTAATGAAATCAGTACCTGCACTTATATGATGGTGTGTTGACCTGTGTTTTCTTCTGGCAGTTAAAAGGTTTCTGATCTAATTCCCAAGTCTTTGATTCACTTTGATTTAACTTTTGTGCAAGGTGAGAGATGGGGATCTAGCTTCATTCTTTACATATAGATGAAAAGTTTCTCCAGCACCATTTTTTTAAAAAAGGCCATCTTTTCTCCACTGTGTATTTTTGGCACCTGTGTCCAGTATGGGATAGAGTGCTGTAAGTACGTGGGTCTGCCTCTGTGTCTTCTATTCCCTTCCACTGGTCTTCATGTCTACTGTGTCCCCGGTACCACCCTGATATTGTCACTGCAGCTCTGTGGAATAATTTGAGATCAGGCACTGTGTTGCCTCCTGCATAACTCTTACTCAAGATTGCTTCAGCTACTCTGGGTCTTTTATTCTTCCAAATGAATTTTAAGATCTTTTTTTAAATGGTTCTGTGAAAAATGTCATTGGTATTTTGAGGGAGATTGAATTGAATCTGGGCGATACTTTTGGTAGTATGGCCATTTTGACAATATTAATTCTGCCTATCCATGAACATGGGAGGCCTTTCCACCTTCTAGTGTCTTCTCCCATTTCTGTCTTCAGTGTTCTATAGCTTTAATTACAGAACTCTTTCACCTCCTTAGGTTAATTCTCAAAGGTTTTTTTGTTGTTGTTGTTTGTTTGTTTTGAGGTTATTGTGAAAGGGATCATTTTCCTGGTTTCTTTCTCAGCAGAATCACTATTAGAATAGCACAAAACTACTGATTCATGAATGCTCATCTTGTATCCCACTACTTTGCTGAGTTCATTGGTCAGTCTAGAAGTCTTCTGGTGGAGTTTTGGGGTCCTCTAAATGTAGGGAATGTCATCAGGAAAGGGAGATAGTGTGACTTCTTCTTTTCCTACTTGTATCCTTTTAATTTCCTTCACATGCCTAGTTGCTCTGATGAAGTTTGAAGAAGTATATTAAATAGGAGTGGTGAGACTGAACATCCTTGTTTAGCGGAAATGTATTCACTTTTTCTCTGGCACAATGTTGGCTTTGAGTTTGTCACGTAGAGACTTTTGAAGGTTGAGGAAAGTTTCTTCTATGTTAACATGAATGGGTGTTGAATTTTACCAAAAGTCTTTTCTTCATTTATTGAGATGATCATATGAGTCTTGTCCTTTATTCTATTAATGTGGTGAATTACACTTCTTGATTTGCATATGTTGAACCAATACGTCCCTGGGATAAAATCTACTTGACCATGTTATACTATCTTCTTGATGTTATTTTTAATGCAATTTGCTAACATTTTATTAAATATAATGTGTGTGTGTGTATATATATATATTCATCAGGGATACTGTATTGTAGTTTTTTTTTTTTTCCTTGATGAATTTTTGTCTAGTTTTGGTATCTGGCTTCCTTCACTATTGTGCCTTTCTTTGTGTTTTTATTTTTGGGCTCTGTGACCCTTGGGTCAAGGGATGGGTTGCTAAATCCCTCTTCTTTGTGTTGCTCAGCAAGCTTCCAGCCACTGTGGCCAGGAGCCAGAGCTGGTTGTAGTACCTCTCAGTTCCTGTCTCACAGTATGGGAAGAGATAAGCTGGGGAGTGCTGACATATGATGCATGTCCATCGTGGGGCTGGTGCAGAGATCTAAATTGGAAGTTTCAACAGCTGAGGTTCAGACTTGGTTGACCTTTGGAACTCTGTCGATGTGCATTTGAGATGTGATCCACACCCCTGTTGCTGGGCAGATGCCAATCTCTGCTGAATGTCTGTGTCTCGGGGGTCTCTTTAAAGTTCCACTCTTTGGATAAAGAATGGAACCCTTCACTGGCCTCCCCTATTTACCACAATCCATGTGAATTACCCAAGATCAGACATGGAGTGCAGTCCTTTCTGGCTGGTTACTGGTGTCTTCCCAGCTGTTCATGTGAGACTCCAGCAGCAAAGGGGGGCTCTCTCTCCTCAGTGTCCCCAACCTGGATCACCCAAGGCACAGTCCTCTCTGTGCCTGTTTAATCAAGCTGGGTCAGGCACACCCTGGACCCCAAAATAGCAATTGCTGGGTCAGGCTGGCAACCTCCTTCAACCTCCTTCAAGACTTCCTGAGCTCCTACTTCAGCTCACTGCGGTGTGGCCACTCAAAATAGTCCCTGCCGTGGCAACTCTGATTCCCACCAGACTCTCTGCTCCTCGACCAAATGATTTTGGTCACTTTTCACCCAACAACTCCCCCCACCACCTCTGGGTCAGTTAAGATCAGCTTCTCTGTCTGGTCCACAGCTGCGCCGCCCACCCAAAGTCAATTTTATTTGCCAGGCTCTCCTCTCTCTCTGCCTGTGTTCCTAGTCTCTCTGCAGGGAGCTGGCGGGAGCTCAATCTGGTGCATTTCAAACATATTCTTATTTTACGTTCAAAGTTCCTGACTTCCTGCATCTCCATGATTGTGTTACTGCCCAATGTTGAATTTCAGTGAGTCCCCTAGCCACCCACCTTGCTGGGGAGCATCTTCTCACTGTGTAGTCCTGTGGTCAGGAGCTGCTGGGGAGCGTGCCGTCCCTCTGACCTGACATCTTTCTCCTTCTAGGTTGCCTTTAGACGCTGTTGAGTATTGGTTTTCCAGGACTCAGATAGCAAAGTACCACAGACTGAGTGCCTCAAACAGCACAAGTTTGTTATTCTTATTGATCTGGAGGTCACAAATCCAAAAGCCAAGGTGACAGTGCCCTCAAATTCTTCTGAGGTCTATGAGGGAGGGATCTGTTTCAGGCTTCGTCCCATTTCTGATGGCTTTCTGGGGTCTTTGGCTTGCAGATGGTGCACCATTGGTATCATCTTCTTCCTCCCATGCATGTCTCGGTCTCTCCACATGATGTTCATTTTATGAAGACACCAGTCAGATTATATCAAGGTGTCATTCTGCTTAATATAAAATCATCTTAACTAACTAATTCTATCTGAAATCAAGATATTTCTAGATAAGGTCACAGCCCTGATGGCTGTGCCTGGGTGTTTCTGCAAAGTCAGAGGCCCAGGAAGTCAGGCTGACATGATTTCCATCACAAAGGGCACAGCAAACAGTGTGCCTCGGGGTTCAGAGTTATTTTGTCCTTTGGAGTTACCCAAGGGAAATCTTGGTAAAAATACTTTTCAACTGCATAATTTCAACAGTGCTACTATAAACATATCCCGCTCCAAATAAGGTGCTATGTGGCCTTCAGCAACTGTGGGTTTGGGGTGCCCTCTGGGCTGCTTCCAAAGCCCCTTGCTGCAGGTCCTGACAGAGGCCTTCAGGAATGCCCACATGACGGAGACTCTGGGAATGGGCATTTAGTGGTGGAGACTTACGCCGAACTTACCCAGAAGCTACTCACTCATTTACGGGGCAATGGGACAAATTCAGAGTTTAACCCAGGTTCTGGACGAGGATGTGGCTTCTGCGCCTGTGCTGGTCATCTGTATGATGAGCTCGTCCTAAGGCCCTGACGATTGTAGGGTAAGCCCTGGGTCAATGTGAATTCGTCATCAGGGTCGCCTGCTGCAGCCTGCTCCATGGCTTGGTAGCAGTGAAACCATTGGCTCTTTCACTTCCAACCAGTGGTGGTTGGCTGGCCACGTTCCTAGAGGGCCCTTCTCTCTATGAAGTTATTCTCTCTGTATGAGATGGTGTGCGAACCTCAGTTTTATTTTAGAAACATTTCCATGCTGTGTCAACTCCTGCTAATGCAAAGGTGAATAGAATAGACATGGACCCCTGTCATCTGTAGGGGAGGGCAGACTTCACCCCAGTCCACCAGCATGCCTGCAGCAAGGGTTAACAGGGGAAATCTCCCGGTGGGCCCCAAGGACACCAGGACATAGCGGATGGGTAGCTGGACTGAGGGCTCAGTGGCTTCTCAGAGGAAACCACTCTGGGTTGGAGATGATAGATGGGACAAAAGCTCAGCTGACTGGGAGGCAAGACAGACCCCCAGGGAGGGTATCTTATGTCAGCAAGTCATCAGCAAACTATTCTACAAGTGACCACCTGGAGAGCGTGGTGCTACCCAGCTCCACTGTTAGTGCAGAGCCAGAGACAAAAAGTGAAGAAGTGGGAGTGGCCAGCTTATTTATGGAGGCTGAGACTTTAATTTCATATGATTTTCATGTATCACAGTTTATTCGTTTGGTACTTTTTTAAAAGGTTTAAAGCACCATTCATTCTCAGCTTACAGAGTTAGAAAAGCACAATGAACTAGATTGGACCCCAAAGCCATGTCTTGCAGACTCCTGAACTAAGCCTGCAGTGGGGACCTTGGGCAGCAGGACTCTGTCCTCAAAGGTGGACCCCCATATAATTAAGCATCCTGAGAACCCTTCCTTCCCTACTGTGCATGCTGCACACTGGCTCTGTGATCACGTAGGCCATGAAAAGCTGCATAGACACAAGGCACTCTGCCGCAGTCTAGCTGCAGCAAAATAACCGGGGGGTGACCAGCAACTTGTGTAGATTGATATAGCAGGAGTGGGAGCCGTTTATTGTAGGACAACAGAGGTATTTATACATTCCACACAGCTTATCTTAATTAGCATAAACTAGATACAGCAGTCAACCAATAAGAAATTTCCACACTTAATGGCATGTTCGCTGGCTCCACCTCACAAACCACTCCCCCTGGCAAAATGCCAGGCGCCATCCAGACTTGTTTACAGACTCTAACATTTGCCAGGTGCCATCCTGACTTGTTCACAGACTCTAACAGCACTCCATTACAGTGGTTTATGATCTTACCAAATGCTAAGGTTGGGGTCAGGAAAATTTACCTCGTTTGCATATAAAAAAAATCCCAAGTGCCCAAGGTCAAGGGAGCTATCAAGACCAAGTTGTTCTCCTGAGCCCTCATTTCAACTAGGAAGGAGTAATTTCCTCTCCTCTGCTGATGAACACACCCTGCAGTTCAAAGTACCCCCTGAAATTCACCCCCAGCTGCTAATGAACATCAGCAAAGTCAAGTGTGTGCTGAGCGTGTCCTTTTCCTAAGGAGGGATTGGGATCTGCCAAGTGACAGTCCTGAGCTCTGTGAATGTGTCTACTGTACAGCTAGTGAGATGGCAGGCGTGGGCACCAGCTTAGAGGGAAACACTGACAGGGGAAGGAGATAGGACCCCTCCCTCAGAGAGGGGAGACAGATCTGGGACGATCACACAAGTTATGCAGCTTCTTAACAAGTGAGGACAGACCACCTGCACTGAGGACCAAGTTTCCACATCTAAACTGTAACACATGCTCATGTTGTAAACTTGGGTGCATTGCATGTGTGCGTGTGTCTGTGTTCATGTGTGTGTGCACATTCACACTTGTGTATATGCACACGTGTGTGCTATATAGGTGTACCTATGTGTATGCATGTGTGACTGTGTTGGATACCAGGACAGGAAAGGAGACATATTTTAGGTTCCAGGGAATGATACATATAAAGTCTGAAAAACTGAAGCTCTGTCTGAGGCTCAGAATATTTGAAGAACTCTGCAATGGCCTCTGGAACCTCTACTCTGAGGACAAATGGTCCAAGTTCAAGGCTAAGTTGAGTGGATCCCAGGACTTGCCTGGCCTTGATGAGCAATGCATGTCTCGTTCTTCATGCACAGGAGAGTCTTGGGGGGTTTTAATCAGGAGACATCACTGTGGCTTCTGTTTTAACAAGAGGACAAAGGGCAGGACTGGCACCAGGCTCTAAGGACAACAGGACCCAGCAACGTTCACCCTAAATATCACAAAGACTATCTGCAGGTTACTGGGCTTCACTTCCACTGCTTGTCACATTCAGAATAGCAAGGAGGTGGCAGTCACTCCACTTGTGTCTCACCAGTACAAGAAGCAGCGGCAATGCCTGCGGCCTGAGCTGTGGAGCAGGACCCTACTGGTGCCTGAGGACCTGGGAGATGGATGGCGTCACGGGCCCACCCTGTCAGAGGCTGTAGGACATTCAGGACAGAACTCCATGGTGTGGGGTCAGGAGTCTGTGCAGCTTGGAGATGCAGCATTTCATACTGCCAGACGTCCAGAGGGGCCTTCATTAAAAAGTATTTTTTCTTCAAGTAAAATCAATTAACGTGATATTACAGAACCTGCGAGTGTTCAGCTTTGCTTCTTACATCAACTATTTTCTGTACACAGCTGTCCTCTGCTTTTTCATTCTCAAAAGATAGGTCAAGAGGCAAAAATGCAGCCAGTAAAGGGCTGTGTCCCTTGAATTTAATGGATTTTTCATAATTCTGAATATCACACTCATTTTTCTCAAAAACAAAAAACGTGGAAACGTCTAACTGTGAGCACAGAATTCACAGCCCTTCTTACTAGGGTTTCACATCATTTATTAAGTGTAATTATAAGTACTTAATTAGGAGCGGGGTGGGGGAGGTGCTCTGAGGACGGGGCCCCCACGCCCCAGGCTCCCCCTGCATACTCAATGCTGATCCAACCCGGGAGCAGGCGAGTGCCGCTGCTTACCCACCTCTTCATCCTTCCCAACTGTGTGCGTGTGCGGGAGGCCAGGCCTGCTCTGAGCTACTCCAGGGCTGCAGAAGAGCCGTCCTCAGGTGGACCTCACCCGGGTCACTGCATCCTGTAAAGCAGGAGTTGGCCCTGAGCTGCTCCATCTGAGTGCAGGGGCCAAGGTTGTACAGGGTCACAGCCACCAGCTGCCTGCCCAACTATAACACACTCACGCACTCACAATAACACCCACTTGCACATTTACACTCATATGGTCACACATTCATACACTGGCACTCACACATCCACTCAAAGACACACAAAGTCACACTCATTCGCCCCACACACTCACACACATGTTCACACAAACATTACTAACACACTCACACACTCAGACATACACATGCTCACACACACATGCTCACAAATAAACTCTCACACTTACACACTCAAATACACAAATGCTCACACAATGAGATACACTCACACCCACAGACACAGACATGCTCACCAACACACACACCCACAGACAAGTACTCTGACACACTCACATACACATGCTCACACACTTACTCGCTCATAAACTGATGAACTCATAACTGATAAGTGATTCGTATATGAATGCAGACGTAACAGACTAAGTCAGGAGCACTGGACCCTGGACGTACCAGATCATGTCAGGAACACCAGACTCGGGACTGGTCAACCTCGTGAGATGCACCTCTCACCTAAGGCCCAGCCAGTGGTGGTGAGCCTCACCAGGGAAATCGCCACAGCATGAACCTCAGGTTTCCTGTCCCATGGGCTTCAGCACAGCTTGGCTTCTGGGCCGATGACGACAGTGGTGGGGGACATGCCATCGAGGGCCCCTTCATAGACACTCGAGGAGCCCTCTTGTTGCCAGTGTGCATCTGATGACACCGAGGTCCAGCTTGATCAGTGATATGCTGCTCCGTGAAAGGCTCGAAAGCTTCATAAACATTTTTAATTAAAAAATAAATCCATCCAGGTTTTTGATGTATTATTCTTGTGTTATATATGATTTTGTGTTATTATTTTTTGTGTTGGTTTAAGGAGTTAAAAATGCATCTGGAGGGAAGTGTATCATAAGAAAACCTCACCTTTTCCATATGATCCCAGGTGGACACAACATCTTTATTTTTATGAGGTGCTGGGTATTGAACCCAGCGCCCCGCACATGCCAGGCGAGCGCGCTACTGTGTGAGCCACAGCCCCAGCCCCCAATGGTTCTTTAAAAGAGCCCCTGAGTAGAGAGGGGCAGACACGGGTGCACAGAGGACTTGCTCCTACACACAGCAGAACCTGAGAAAGGCAGGAAGCGGAGGCAGCAGCAGCCTCCGAACCCCTGGTAGGAAGGGCCCACCCAGGTTTTGGGCAGCTTTTCACCATTGTGACCAAAAGACCTGGCAAGAACAGTCATTGGGGGGAGGTGGAGTTTATTTGGCACTCACAATGGACTCGACCCCATTGCTCTGGGTACGAGGTGAGGCAGGACACCACGGTGGAAGGCATGGTGGAGGACAGTGGGTCAGCTCATGCCAGACGGGGAGCTGAGAGAGTGAGAACCAGGAGCCAGGGACAGACTGTGATCCCAAGGCATGCCCCAGGGACTCCCTCCCTCCAGCCACGCCCCACCTACCTAAGCTACCACCCAGGAGTCCACCTGAATTATTAATCCATCAGATGGCTGATCCACTGATCAAGTCACAGCTCTCATGACCCCACCATGTCACTTTCTTGAGTTCCTACCCAACACATGAGCTTGCGGGGGCACACCTCATGCCCAAGCCATAGCACATGGCACGGGTATCAGATGTCAGAGCAGGCAGCCAGCTCAGGTCTCCAGATCTCTTCTTATAAAGGGCGCCCTCCTTCATGACGTCCTCTCACCGTCCTCACCTCCTAAAGGCCCTACCTCCAAACACTAGGAACATGAATTTGGAGGTTACATTTGCAACCTGTGATCTCATGGGGGACAAACTCAGATGACAGCCCTGAGCCAAAAGAAAAAAACCCTCCCAGCAAACTCAGGTGCAAGCAAAGCCAAGGTTCAGAGGAACATCAGGCTTCTTGGTCTCAGACCCCCAAGAGCACCCTCATCCAGGAACCAGCCCCAGGGCTACAGGGAGCTCGCAAGAAGCCACATTCTGGGGTCTCAGATGCCTTCAGGGCCCAGGGGAGCGGGGATGCTTTTCAGGTTTAGCCTGGTCTGGGCAGCCATCCAGAGCCCAGCACAGAGCCTCCAAATCTAGAAAAGAAAGAGCAATTGCTTTCTTAATCTACCAGGAGGCTCAATTTTAAAAGGGAGGAGTGAACAAACAAAACCCTTATGCATCTCAACAGTAACGTTTTGTTGTATTTATTGAACATGCATAAATTGTACCGATTACTGGGGTTCAGCGGGGTATTTCCATACACACACACAGCAGGCCTTGGTCAAACCCGGCACCCCCTCCCCAAGCCCTGGTCAGTGCTTCTCTGCTTTTAGGTGGACTTTTTTGCACCTGTGAGGGAAGACATGTGAGGCTTGTCTTTCTGGGACAGCAGGCACCATCTGAGCTTCCCCACTGTCCTGGCACCGGCCACAGGTGCTGACTGCAGACTGCTGGTCCAGGATGGACAGTCAATGTGGCTGCTGCCTGGGGGGGGAGAGGCGGGGAGCGCTGCCTGGGAGCAGCCCAGACTCCTGGCGGGAAGGATCCTGGAGCCCAGCCGGAGGCAAGGCAGGAGCATCAGTGGCTGGAGTTCTGGGTGGTGCCGGTGGAGGAGCAGCCCTGGGTGTGGAGCGCAGGACAGCTTCCTCCAGGAGGGATGGTGTCCCCACCTGGGCTCCCTGCCTCCAGGAGAGGCCTTCCTCCTCATATCCTGAGCCGTTATTGTCTGTCATTGTTCCCCTGGTCCCCACATTTTTATGGCATCAGACTTTGACATCTCCATTCAACATTTCTTAAAAACCACCATTTATTTCTTCCTTTTGTGTCATCTTTCTGCCTTGAGTGTCCACAGAACACAAAGGTCTCTCATCATACCGGAGCCTTTCCATTTTCTTTGTTAATCAAGTTTCTTCACCCTTAAAACTGCTCTGATCATTTTTAGTGATTTGTTGAACGTATGCTCTTTTTTGTTTTATTGGTGCATTGTAATTATACAAAATAGTGGGTTTGTAAAGCCGAAAGGGCGCGAGGCCAGGAACCACAGAACAAGAGTGAGGCACCACTATTGGGGGGCGTTCCTGGGCGCGGTTCCCGGGTCCACGGAAGGGTGAGGGCCGGGGGAGTGGGTGGGAAAGGGAGAGCAGTGCTAATGAGGGAGGCTGGGGTGGGAGGCCCAGGCCATCTAAACTGCAGGTAGGCCAGCAGGTTGGCTGAGTTTGGGGGCGTCGTGTCTGTCGCGGGCTGGTCAGGGCTGATGTGAGTTGACAGGGCGACTGCCTCAGCTGGCGGGAACCCATGGTGGTTGGGATCTGTTGCCATGTCAGCTTCTGATTGGCCATTTCAGGTGTCCTCAGCCAGGTGGAAAGTCCCCGGCCATGCTGCCATGAGAGGGGAGGGGGAAGGGAAGTGGGACAACCCAACAGGGTTCACTGTGTCACCTTCACACAGTCATAACACAGTTCTCTCCATTTCAGTCCCCAGCACTCCCCCTGGCCCCTCTCTCCTCCCCACACAGATCTTCTTCCTCTACTGGTGTCCCTTCTGTTTATTATATTTAATTGGTGCCATTGTAATTCTTCATAAACGTGTGATGTGTTCTTCAAATTGTCTTATTGTGGCCCACTTATAACTACATTCAGCCTGGTTATAATTGTGCTCAGTCACTATCAACCAAGCAATCTGCAGAGTGACCTTCTCTTCCAACAGTGAATTTGTTTCCATTGTACAGGGCTAGTCTTTGGGGGGACAGGGGATGGGACAAAAGGTCAGGATATGGCTGGAGGGACATGACATAATTGGTGGGTTCTGTTCCCAGGGCCTCCTCTCCCTCCCCCTCTCCCTCCCCGTCTGCAGTCTTCCCTTCTATCTTCAGGAACTACCTTCTTTATTCCTTTCTTTCTCTCTCGCTTCTCCATGTGAGAGAAAACATCCACCCTGACTTCCTGGGTCTGCTTATTTCACTTAGCTTGATGTCCTCCAGTTCCAGTAAAACAGTTTCCCAGTTAATAAAACCAGCTGCTTGAAGGAATGGCTGCTTCCAGGTTTCAGGGCAGGGCATCAGTTGAGCTAGGACATCTTGTCACACCCTGTCTGGAGGCTGAGAAATTACTAGGAACATGCCAAACGAAGACCAGCAATTTGAGCTTTGATAGAGAACATCATGGATTAAATCCTATCAAGTGCATTTAAATCTATTCCTTTATAAAGATATTTTATGAAAAGCGAACTGGTCTCTTTGGATAGTGATTAGGAACAAATCAATGCTCTCAAAATCTGGCACATTGGTAAGGAAGGAGAAAGACTAGAGCACTTAGCTGGAGAACTGGTAAGTATGGGAGGAAATATAGCATTTATTTCCATTTATTGTTTGAACGAAACTCCAGGGTGACAGAACGGTGGTGGCGGTGAGGAGGTGTCGGAGAAGCGCTCCAGCTGCCGGGGGAGAAGAAACCACCACTCTGCAGCCCTCCTCCAGAACACACAGGGTGAGCAAAGGGGGCAGCATGCACCTCTGACAACACCAAACCACAGTGGAGGACGCCAGATCTAGGGTGCTTGCTGGTGGCACCCCCAAGAAAGGGGAGGGGCAGGGAAAGCTGCAGACCCAACAGGGTTCATGGTGACACATTCACTCAAGCTCATGACACAGTTCTCTCCATCTCAGTCCCCAGCACTCCCCCTTTCCCCTCTCTCAGAAGACCTTCCTCTACCCCCCCAGGGTCTTGCCAAAGGGACCACACCTGAGCCTCAGCCCCAGCCTCAGGATATGGCTGCTTTTGCAGGGATCTTGAAGGAGAAGGCCTGTGGGACTCAATGGGGAAGTGTGTTCCCTGGGGAACCTTCTGCACCAGCAGCTCAGTGCCTAGGCAGGGGGCTTGTGAGGAGGAGGGGGGAGGAGGAGGAGGAGGAGGGGAGGAGGAGAGGGAGGAGGGGGAAGAGGAGGAGGGAGGGAGGAGGAGAGGGAGAAGGAAAGGGAGGAGGGGGAAGAGGAAGAGGGAGGGAGGAGGAGGAAGGGAGGAGGAGGAGAAGGAGGAGGAAGGGGAGGAGGAGGGGGAGGAGGAGGGGGGAGGAGAGGGGGAGGAGGAGAAGGAGGGGGAGAAGAAGGAGGGGAGGGGAGGAGGGGGAGGGGGAGGGGAGGAGGAGGGGGGAGGAGGAGGGGGAGGGGAGGAGGAGAGGGAGGAGGAGAGGGAGGAGGGGGAAGAGGAGGAGGGAGGGAGGAGGAGGGAGGGAGGAGGAAGAGAAGGAGGAGGAAGGGGGAGGAGGAGGGGGAGGAGGGGGAGGAGGAGGGGGAGGAGGAGGAGGGGGGAGGAGAGGGGGAGGAGGAGAAGGAGGGGGAGGAGGGGGAGGAGGAGGGGGAGGAGAGGGGGAGGAGGAGAAGGAAGGGGAGGAGAAGGAGGGGAGGGGAGGAGGAGGAGGGGGAGGAGAGGAGGAGAGGGAGGAGGAGAAGGAGGAGGAGAAGAGGAGGAGAGGGAGGAGGAGAGGGAGAAGGAGAGGGAGGAGGGGGAAGAGGAAGAGGGAGGGAGGAGGAGGAAGGGAGGAGGAGGAGAAGGAGGAGGAGGACAGGAAGGGAGAGAGGAGAGGGAGGAGGGGAAAAAGGAGGGGAGGGGGAGGAGGGGAGAAGGAGGGGGAAGGGAGGGGGAAGAGGAGGGAGGGGAGAAGGAGGGAGGAGGGAGGAGGGGAGGGGGAAGAGGAGGGGGAGGAGGGGGAGGAGGGGGAGAAGGGGGAGGAGGGTAGAGGTGCTGGGTAGAAATTGTACCTTGAAAGAGACTTTGGCAATTGGGGGTGGGGGATGAGACTATACTGTCTAGGGATCCACATGAGGGAGATAAAAACATGAAGAAAGTGAGGAAGTCAGTTCTATGAAGAACAGGGGAAGAGTTATTTGGGGGAGTCCGTATGATGGGAAGGGTTGCTGAAGAGGCTGCTGGGTAGTTGGTTAACTGCCTCCTTCAGCTGGTTATAAGTGGTGACACAATCAACCAAGCAATCTGCAGAGTGACCTTCCCTTCCAACAGTGAATTTGTTTTCATTGTACAGGGCTAGTCTTTGTGGGGGAGGACAAAAGGTCAGGATATGGCTTGAGGGAAGAATGTAAAGCAAAAATAATTAGCGCTATTTATGCAAGGCTATGTCCAGAGAATTTCTTGGCGAATTGATTTCTTTAGGATACATGTGTGGGCGACAGAGCGGCTCACAGCCGAGGGGCTCTGGGGCTCCATGAGGCAGAAAGAACAGTAGGGGATAGGATGCCTAGAGATTTCCAACCACGCAGAGTTGTGCGCTCCCAACAGCAGGTCCAAGTGCATTTCGCAAGTCAGACTCCATATTCCAGAAATGTGAGTCGTCTACCAGGACTGCTGATAGAATTGCAAATCGTGACTGGAGAGTTACAGCCTCACAGTGCTGAGTCCAGCTGTGTGAGTGAATTAGCCTCCTCTATTATCAGGCACGGCACAGGCTTACTTGATTTCCAATACTCTCCGTTTAGCAATCAATATTTGTTCCTTATACATTTCATTCAAAATAGTTATGTGAAAGGTAACATACGATACCATTTTACTCCAAAGGTTTATGCCCACAGTAAAAAGCACTTCTGTGACAGGATCAGGGGCCCACTCCTATGCACAGCTGTGGGGCTTGCATGCCCCTGTGCCCTCTGAGAGGAGGACAATGGGACCCTCACGTGCTCTAGCCACCAGCAATCCAATTTACTCCACTGTCTCCATGGATTAAGCATCAGCTGAGCCGGACCAAGCACGCAGTGAATTGAATTAACAAGGTTATTCAAAGCCTGAAATCTCTATGAAAGAGGAATGCTATTCACAGGGTAATCTTATTCCTTATTCTCAATTAGATTTTTTGTTTGTTCCAAGGTAAATTAAAATTCTCTCTTAAAATAAATAAAACTTTCTTAAGACCCTGCTCAGACTACAAATGCAGCCCATACACAATGGGCCTGAATTTCCGGGCTGTCCAAAGGCCAAACAGAGACCCTGAAATGTGGATGTCTAGGGTTCTGAGATTCCAGACCAGCTACACCCAGTCTGACCCAAAGGTGAAAACAAAGACGTGGAAATGGGAGGGCAGAAGTGGAGATGAACTAAATGGAACAGGAAGGGCAGTGCAGAGAAAAATGTCGGGAAGTCTCCCACCGCTGGATCAAAAGGCCTGAAACACAACAGGGGAGAAGGAATGTTATCTTGACTCACGGTTTCTGAGGTTTCAGTCCACGGTCAACTGAAACCTTGGATTTTCAGTCTGAGGCAGAAAATTATGGCGGAAAAGCTGCCCACCCCTGGCACCAAGGAGAGAGACAGGAGGGAGGGACTAGAGAAAGCTAGACCCTTCCAGGTCGCAGCCTGGGGGACCTTTCCTACTACCAAGCCCCACCTCTACGGTTCCCACCACTCCCAGCAATGTACCAAGTTAGGAACCCACTGGATTACTCCACTGATGTGGTGGGAGAGCCCCCAGGGCCACACTGCCCCAGAGCCCCCTCTGCACGCCGCTGCTCGGGGAGCAGCCTTCCACACAACAGCCTGCAGGGAACGTTCCAGACCCAAGCCACAACAGGGAGCCTGTAGGTAAACCCTTCAGAACCCCAGGGGAAACCCTGCCTGCAGATGCGCTTCCAGGGATGGGTTCTTCATAGAATGGAACCTCTGGAGGGCAGGGGTGAGGCAGGCGCAGAAGCAGGAGGAATCCTGGCGGTGGTCCAGCCAGACCCGCCCCATCCTTACCACTCCTGCAGGGGGCATGCTGTCCTTGCACAGCCACAGCGTCTCAGACAGGCTCTCCGCCAGCTGCCAGGTGTGCCAAGTGTGCACAGGGAGAAAGGATGGAGGAGATGGGAAGACAGCCCCTGAGCCAGCTCCCGAGGAAATGATCAATGAAGTCCAGCTTCTTGGCTCCCAGATCCCCTGCTGCTTCTCCTCTACAGAACATTTATCTACACTTCTTCACTGCCCCAGTGACCACTGTGTCCAGGCTATGGAGCTTTGCAGTTAATCTGGGCTCCGCAATGGGGTGTGCTGCTCCTGTGGTGATGAGATCCCTGTCACGGACAGCCAACAAGCAGAGCTGCCCAACCCTGAGCCAGGAACACTGAAGACACATGCTGGGTGGGGAAGCAAGACCAGGCCCTCCACCCACCATAGCAGGAAGCTGTGTGGCTGGGCTGTGTGTATTGATGTCCATTCTAGAGACCTTCATTGATCTCCTACAATAGGCAGGCACTGCACAGAACATTCCCAGGAAACCTCAAATAAAATCAGCCTGCTTTATTCATCATTCCAGACTCAGACCATTGCCTGGAACAAAGGAGGTGCTCAGTATTTGTTGAACATGTGGATGGACCATGGAGAGATGGACAAATCTCTGAGACCATGCTGAATAACTTTTAGCTAAGTTATGTGATCTACGCATTCATCTTCTGAACATTTCATTTCTGAACAGCAAAATGGGATTAATAATAATACGGATCTCTTGGGGGTAACCATAAGGATTAAATTTTAAAATCTAGATGCGTGCTTTTGACCATGAAAAAGTAAGGGATGTACCAGGCACCACAAGTTCTCCTCTAGTTATCCCAGCAGCTCAGGAGGCTGAGGCAGGAGGATATCAAGTTCAAAGCCAGTCTCAGCAACTTAGTAAGGCACCCTGTCTCTAAATAAAATATAGAAAGGGCTGGGATCAGTGATTGAGTACCCCTGGGTTCAATCCCCAGTACCAGAAAAAGAAAAAAAAAATAAGTGATGATATGGTACTTGTCCTCCTACCATTAAAAACAACTGAAGATACTGGGCAAAATACATGGCATGAAAGTTTTCAAGCAGTGGGAAAAACGTGCTGCGGGACTGTGGTCGGTCTTTGATGAATGGGAAGCAGAGGAAGTAGCTCCCAGAGAGAGTCTCCAGACCAAGGCAGGAGGGGAACCACGTGGATCTCAGCTGGTTGCTTGGCCCAGGAGAAGGAGGTAGGTCAGGAAGGCAGGGCCTGGTGGCACAGAGTGCAGGGAGGGAAGCCACAGGAAGACAGCTCAGGAGTCAGAGTCTGCAGCAGGGTCCCCAAGTGGGAATCCACCTGGGTCTAGGGTGAAACTCCACGGGACTGGATATCAAAAACAGTGCTGAGAGAGGGAAGTTATTTGTGGTAACAATAAACTGAAAAATTCCCAGTGCTCCTGTATGGGAGTCATCAGGTTCCCACAAAGCAGAGGTTACCCATTACCTCAAGGGGCGCTCTCTACAGGCACCACCAGGGAACCCGCTAGCCCTTAAAAATGCCCCAGACCCCATCCCATATATAAAAGTAATTTAGCTGCCTGCTAGACCACAGTCCAGTACTCTTTAAAATCCAGCATGCAGCAGCATAAAATTCGATGTCTAACTTCAATATATTCCTAAGACATGAAAACAAGCAGGAAAATATGACCAAGAGCCAGGAACAAGAATCCATCAGTGACAACATACTCGGAATGATGTAAATAGCAGAAAACAACATAGATATTTTCAAATATCTAAAGGAAAACTGTTTTTGAGTGAGATGAAAAATGTTTTTAAAAATCAGGTGGAACCTTTAGGGATAAAAATGCAAAACATGAAATAAAATCTGGACCAAGCGCACAGGAGTTGGAGCCACTAGACACTGCAGAGGAACAGATCAGTCAACTTGAAGATACGGCAAGAGAAGCTATCTAAAGTCAAGCAAAGGTGGGGATAGGTTAAAACACGCGCAAAACCTCAGTGGTCTGCTCGGTCACATCATGCAGTCCCACACACACCTGAATGGACTCCCAGAAAACGAGAGGCTCCAGAAGGGCAGGAAAACATTTGAAGAAATAATCCTTACCCAAATAATTAGTATTTTCTCTTATTATTTATTTACTGACTTATTTTGCAGAGCTGGGGATTGACCCCAGGAGTGTCCTACCACATATATATATATATATATATATATATATATATATATATATATATTTTTTTTTTTTTTTTTTTTTTTTTTTTTTTTTTTTTTTTTGGTTTTTGAGACATGGCCTTGCTAAGTTACCCAGGCTGGCCTTGAACTTGAGATCCTACTGCCTCAGCCTCCCCAGTAGCTGGGATCACAGTTGTGCATCATGGTTCCTGGCTTTGATTACCAATTTTTTTTCCTGATAAAATTTGAAGGGGAAGAAAACTCAAAGTTTTACAAATCTCAGAACTCAAATAGGAGGGACATGAAGAAGACCACAGCAAGGTATGTCACCAAAAGAATCAGGAAAAGGGTGATGTTAGAAAACCTGGAAAAGCAGGCAGGGGGAGAAGGAGAAAAGCCCGCGGGTCTCACCAGAACCCAGGACGGACGCCGAGGGCCAGCCACAGCTCCAGGGCTCTGGTGAACCAAGGGAGGTCCCAGGGCCGCAATGCTCAGCCAAGACTCTTCCAATCAGATGGTGAGATAAAAATGTTTCAGGCAAGCGGGGTGCGGTGGCCACACCTGTCATCCCAGTGGCTCGGAGGCAGAGGCAGGAGGATTGAGAGTTCAAAGCCAGCCTCGGCAATTTAGCAAGGTGCTAAGCAACTCAGTGAGACCCTGTCCCGAATAAAATACAGAATAGGGCTGGGGATGGGGCTCAGTGGTCGAGTGCCCCTGAGTTCAACCCCCAGTACCCCCACCCCAAAAAAAAAAGTTTCAGGCAAACAAACCTGAATTAAAATTCACCTTCAGTAGACAAAAAAAAAGAGCACTCCTAAGATGAAATGAAAATGTCACCTGGGGAAACCACCACAGGAAGGGATGGCCAGCTCTAGAGATGATGAACAAGTGGATGAGTGTCAGATAAACCTGTGTTTTAATTTACTTTAAAAAACTGCAGAAATAATAGCAGTGCATTGTGGAGTTAGAGCATTTAGAAATATTATGTGAACCACAGGAGGAGTGATAGGAGGTGGACAATGAACATGTGGCTCCGAGTTTCTTGAATTATGGCAGGATTTGTGTAAAAACAGACTGGGATGACTTGAAGACACATTTCAAAGCTAAAACGATAGAGAATGCTCTATGTGGGTGAGGGTGGGTGAGGGTGGGTGAGGGTGATTGAGGGTGGGTGAGGGTGGGTGAGGGTGGGTGAGTTGCAATACTCCTCTCTGCCACTGCTTTCAAAATATCAGTTCCTGGCACAGTTAGACATGCCCTTCCCAGACAGCCCACAACCACCGTCCTGATAGGTATCCAAGAGAGGAAAGATGTCTGTTGGCATGAGAACTCGCCCACCAAAGAGGATGGCGTGTGTCTACTGGAGCCGAGATCCAAGTGTCTAAGATGGGTGAATGGGCAAAGCCTGCATGGTGGATGCACATGGTGGAATACAACACAGTAGAGAAAAAGAAAGAACAAAGGATCAAACTTGATAAATGCACAGCTTGGATAAACCTCACAAATATTTGCTAAGCAAAAGAAGTCCAACCCAAAGAATGCTTTGGATGATTCCATGCTTATAAAATTCTAAGGAAAACAGGGCCTCTGTCCAGCCTGTGTCTAGATATTAAAACTCAGGGATGTCCAAAGTGGAAGTCCTTCCTGAGTGAAGTCCAGCTGGGCATGTGCAGCCTATGGCTGGTCTCTGTGTGGGCTGCCCTGGCAGCAGAGGCCAGGACTCGCCTGTGTGGTTGGTCTGTCTTGGGTCCACCCACCCTGCTGAGCCTCTGTGTTGACAGCTCCAGCGAAATGTTCTGAATAAACGCCCCTTCTCTCCCTCTGCACGCTGAGGGGAGTCACTGTGTTCATTGGGAGCTGGCTGAAACTGTTTTTGGAATACCCCTCCCCTGCCTGGATGGGCTCCTTCAGGGGCCTTTGATTCCTGCTATCCAGTGTGATGGGCTCCAGGAGGCCCGATACCAGGTGGAGGGCCTCTGCTTGCTTGGGGGCCAGGCCCAGCACTCAGGTGTCCAGCTGAGCCCCGTGCCAAGCCCTGTGCCCCCCTCCCCTCACTATCTAACTCACTATTTTTCTGGGTGGCTCACCTCTGGGAGAGCACGTGGCAAGCAGGAGCACAAAACCAACAGATGCCCCGGCTCTGACCAGCTCCTGAACCCCACGGCCTCCCTGAGGCAGAAGAGGAATTCTAAAGAAAACAAAAAAGAAAAGCGAAGGCTACCTGGCTGCCCGCCCACCATGGGTCACCGGCTCCGCAGCCAGGGCCGACCTCCCGGGCCATCCTGTGGGAACCCCCTGCTGGCAGAGGCTGTCTGGGGGTGCGGACTTTGTTTCTAAGGACTGACTTGCCTTAATTCACAGACAGCCTCTGGTGGTAGTGGGGCTGGAGATGTTTTGCTTTTAAACTGCAGAATGGATGTTCTTTATTTCCTTTAAAAATATGCAAGTGTTCTGCTTCTGTTTTCCTCCACGTGCGTGCGTGCAGAGTTTGATCCAGTTGCTCAGCCACAGGTGGCTCAGGACTAGAAAGATCTCAGCCAGGTGGCTTCCCAGCCCCCCTGGGGTCAGGCCTCAGGGGATAGTTTCAGATCCTCCATGCAGAAGGCAAAATAACCCCCTCCAAGATGCCTACCTCTAACTCCTGGAAGCCTGGCCCCGGGAGGTGAGTTAGGAGAAGGGGATTGCGGGTGTGGTTAGGGATACTGAGAAGGGAGGCAGGAAGGCCCCCCAGGGTGGCATCCTCCAGTCCCCCGACCCAGTCTCTCTGACTCCGACCCCTGTTTCCGTGGTCATGTCGTGAGAGGAAAGGAGATATGGCCACAGAGACGAGACCACGGAAGCAGAGTCGGACCACAGAGATTGGAAGACACTTCCCCACTGGGTTTAAAGGTGGAGGAAGTTGAACAGGTCCAGGAAACAGAGTCTCCCCTGGAGACTGCTAAAGAAACCCAGGCCTGCTGACACCCTGGGTCTAGGGCTTCCAGGGCTCATTGTTATGAGCCACCGGGCGCAGGCAGTTTGTTACGGTAGCAGTAAGAAAGAGGCCACTCTGAGGCAGAGAAGAGGCGTGCAGGCCCCACAGGAGCTCAGCCGCATCAGCTGATCTCCACTGCCCTTTGAATGAGGAAGAAATGGCTTCCCACTCACCAGGAAAGTGGACTGGACCCCACCCTGCCCCAACCTTCTGGCTTTCAGGTCAAACAGTATATTTTTGAAATGTGGTTGTTTTTTTTGGGTCCCCTCCCAATGCAGGCCACCACAGGGGGGTCTCCTGCCTAGAAACCTTGCTGCTCTGCCCTCCCGCAGGTATCTCTGGGGCTCTGGACTTGCAAATCAATGCGGTTGCTACAGCAGCCTCTGGCGAAATCCTCGGGGTTCAGGGAGCTAACCCGCACAGCTGCTGCCCACTGGACAGCATCCCAGTGTCCAGAGCCCCTGCTGGAGCCGCAGTTTCCCTCCCATGTTGGACCGCTGGCTGTGAGGGAGGAAGGGCACACCGACTGCGGCTGGGGACAGAGAGGCAGGCCAAGGGCACCGCGCACTGCAATTGCAGGAGACTCTGGAGGGGGTATTACAGTTCAGCCCAGAGGCACCTGCTCTGGCCCCACCTTGGGGCTGAGGGAACAAACAGCAGAGGTTCCTGCAAAGGAACAAAGGGCCAAGGAAATCCTGCTTTGAAAACCGCGTGCCCACCCACCTGCGCTGGAGTGCCTCCGGCCCCCTCCCTCATCCTCTTGACATCGTAAATCAAGGCAGAGTTTTGGCCTGGATCATTCATCAAATTGTAACCATATTATCTAATTCATTTCTCAGATTGCAAAACTAAACAAATAATAGAAAACCGAAGAGGGGATTCAAATTAATTGTAGAACACCCTACGAGACTGCAGATATGGGCACCTCTATAGGACCACTTCCTCTATAGAAGAAAACAGTGTAAAAGCAGCTCAGGAAACTCTGTAATAAGGTCTGATTTTTTGGTCGATTTATGTCTATATAAAAGTTGAGAATTATATACACAAGGTTGCCTATGAATGGGAGAGAAGTGTTTGTTATTTTTTTTCATTTGTCCTCATTTTCTGATTTTTTTCTGTTAAATAGATGTTTTGCTTTTATAAAAGGAAAAAATAAGTTCTTTCATGTCCAAAAATTTTTTAGTAAGTCCAATAAGCCCATTGACAATAATAAACCTCTTATACCATAATAATAGGCAGAAGAAAATTGACGAAGATATTCTTGGCTTCCCTTTATTGCACTGACACTCACTGCCCAAAACAAGAAAATATGTGAGGGACAAACTCAGAGGAATGTGCGTCCTCACACAGTTCCTACCCAGCAGGGTCTCATCACCATCACTGTCATCACCACCACCGTGACCTCAGGGTTGTCTTCAACGGGCCCCCGCCTCTGCTGGGTGCTCTGGTTTCCAGGGTAGCCCTTTGGCTCAAGCCCGAGAACTGAATCTGATTCATGGGAGAAAGCCGGGTCCACCCAAAACCAGGAAAGAGGATGCTGCTGTGTGCAGCTAGATGAGCAACAGTGATGTCTCTTCCCCTTTGCTTCTAGCACTTCTTGCTGGCACAAGGAGGACAAAGGGAGAAAATTAGAACTGCAATTAGGCAATAAATAGCTTGCTTTGAAAGAGGAAGCACATAAAAGTGTCCTCAGTGCTTGGACAGAAGCAGGTGTGACATTGTGGGGACTAGAAAGGAATCTGGGAGGCTCCAGAAAGGGTCTGCATGTCTGGAAACCCCAAGCATGTGCTTGAGCTCCCAGCACAGCATCCACAGCCCCAGGGGCCCTGCCCTGCCCAGGGTCTCCATGGGTGAACCCAGAGATGGCCATTTCGCTCCGTCTAGCGCACAGCACTTATGAGCATGATGCACTCTGCTCTATGCAGACATGACTGCTCAGCCTAGAAAAAACAGTCTCAAATACCAAGGAAGACAGCAGGCTTTCACCCAAGGATCCCAGAGTCATTGCACACACACGAGCAAATGAGCACCCGTGCACACTCGCGCTCCCAGACTGGGGCTGCCTTCCTGTAAGAAAGCCGAGCAGCAGCGCCGTGTGCCACCCACTTGGAGGTGAATAGACATCGCCACTGGGCAGCACCCAGCACACTGCTGACCTCGGGGAATTGTGGGGTGCTGACCAGAGCCCCAGAGCACAGTGCCTAGGGGCCAAGCCGGTCATGGTAAAAGGGGCTAAATGGAGACCTGTCTTAAAGCACGGGTGAGAGGTCATGCGGGGAAGGGGCCATCTACAGATTTGGACATTTTGTCAATGGCAAGAATACTATAGAACAAAAACAGGAAGTCCCAGAACCCAAACCTCCAGAGGTGCACCCTGAATGATCAGGGATTCCGCCTACTGTGCACGGCATTTGCACTTGCATATTTTGAAAATTAATAGGAAAAATCCACGTGTGCGTGTGTGTGGAACTGTGTGAGCCTGCCAGGTCCACGCTCTGCCCCTGCGCATTGACTCCCTCCCACATACCCCTCACTCCCCACTGCACAGTGCCACCTGCACCCCAGGGCCAGGAAGAGCAGGAGGAGCCAGTGGCCCCTGCTCAAGCCCCAAGAAGCCCTCACCAGATCCAGGAGGACAGTGGAATGTCATGCAGCAGTGAGGAGGACACTGCCCCTCCTGAAGGTCTGTGGAGGTGTCCTTCAACCATCCTCAGGTTTGGTCCCTGGCACTCCCCGCCTCCTGCTCTCGCTGTGGGCTGTAGTGGGAAGCAGAACGAGCCGCAGGGTCTCCATGGCTGAACTAGAGATGCCGGTTTTCACTCCTGCTAGCCCACAGCAATTATGAGCATGATGCGCTCTGCTCTATGCGGACATAATTGTTTAGCCTAGCAAAAGCCAGTTTCCAATACCAAGAAAGAGGATTTGAGGGTGCAGGTAACATGGGACAATAAAACCCAGGGAAATCCACCGGGCTGCACTCCTGCGGCAGAACAGTGTGTGCCTCTGTCAGTACACCTGGACAGCCACCGCCTTTGTTCTACTTTGAATGACCCCCAGCCTGGACCATCAGGTGCTGCCCCATGTTGCTCTGGAGGCTGAAGCCAAAGATGGAAAAGGCGCTTTCTTACAGATGCAGCCTCCACTCTCTGCGTGGGACGAGCCCTCACTGGAGACCCAGGTCTGCTGGCTCCCAGGTGTGCCTGGGAACAACCGAGAAGCCCTGTGGCCGGGACACATTGGCTGCTCACTCCAGGGCAGCCAGGGCAGCCCGGGCAGCTGGGCAGGAAGAGGCTGGTTTTCCGTTGGGTTTTGCTCTGAACCCTGTGGTCGAGGTGGCTGGATCCACCTAGGGTGGTGGTATTCCAGGGGACCTGCTGCAAGGTGGGGGCTGCACTCCTGTAGGTTCTTGTCTGTTTCATAGAAACCGTGACTGGGCTTTGGAGAAAGGAAGGATCAGAAGGCCCCCTCTGGGGGGCTCATCTGGTAGTGATGATGGAAAGAGTCGGGGTGAGAGGTAGTGCAGGTGGGAGGCCAGAGAAGAAAAGATCTGAAATGGCCGAGAAGCTCCTTTCCCCAAGCTTTGATCTAGGAAGCAACAGCAGGTGCTGTACCTTTATTTCTCTCTGATTGTGCTTATGGGGTTGGCTGGGCGGAGGTGGCTCCTGCTGCAGTGGCCACCTCTGCTCCCAGCAGGCTAGCCTGGGCTGGCCCAGCTGCAGACCACAGAACTCCCGGGGAATGCTACAGGGAGCTGAGGCTTGAGCTTGTCCCCATCCAAGCTCCGGCACTGCTGCCGTGTTCCACGGTCACTGCATGTCCCAGCCCACCCAGATGCCAGAGGAGGAAGATGTCCACCTTCCAGTGGGAGGAGCGGCAGTCACAGGCAATACAGGTGCCCACATGGGAGTGAAAGATGGGCCACAGTGATGACAGTCAGGGTGTCTGGAAATCGTCTTCACTCTGAGCAACTCAGCTTGCCCAGGAACGTGGCTGAAGGGACCCAGTGGAAAACCCACGGGGCTCTCTGGCTCCCTTGTTGGGGACCATCAGCCACAGGTGTGCTCAGCACTGATGGGCTGCATCTCCGGGAGGTCCCAGAGGCTCTGCATACACTCTAAAAACTGTTCAATCCATCTTCCACAGGATTCTCTTAAATATGGACCCAAACAGGAAGACCCTTCTCTAGGCCAGAGGCCTGGCTATCCCTTAGAACTGTGCCACCCAAGGCCTTGGCTTCTGCTGAACGTTCCTACCTGGGAAAAGACGCACACAGAATCAAAACCAAAGGGGACGACTTCGGGGAGACTTTTGTTTTTTCTGAATATGCACATGGTTAAAGTGTCAAATGGTAGCAAATAGCTTTGGTAGTGAAGAGTAAGAATTCTTCTTTATCCCTAAACCTGCCTACAGAAAAATCAACTTTTAACTTTAAAAATGGGCTCATATTTAGTTCTTTGTAGAGTTACCTATAAATAAAAGCCTTATTTTTTATATGTCATCAAATTTAGGTGTTATCCAAAATAAAGGAGTTTAAAAATAAGACGATTAGTCCTTATCTACTGGCCTCTTGCAGTGGAAGATAAGGACTGAATTCACCAAAGCATTTAAGTTCTTTTTCCCCTTTCCTCTCCATAGCCTTTTATCATGGGGTTTTGAGCCTTTATAAGTTGGCTTTACCATTTTTTAAAATAATTTGTGTCTTATTTGATCAACTGTGGGCAATAGTCCCCAAATGAGTGTATGCATGTCCCTTCCCACCTCCATCTGTTCTTTCCTTTTCCTTCTCTATCTTTCACAAACTTGCTTTTTCCTTGCCTATGTTTATTGTTACCATGTTTTTTTTTTCCTGTAATCATCGTTTTGTTTGGTGTGTGGCTGATCATAAAGGATAGAAGTTAATTACTTGTAAAATAAGGCAGTAATTAGTTTCCATTTTGCATGAATTTTGTCTATCCTGGAGCATGTGTTTATTTATTTACCTATCTATCTTGCAATGTCTACTTTAGCAGAACCTTACCATCATCTAATACTTCAAAGACATTTTCAAATACATGGTCTAATCTTTCTTCACTTCCCCCATCTTTATTGAGCCCTTTTTCCCTACTTGTGATTCACAGTTGGCACCCTGACGTGCTCAACTCTTACCCTACCCCATGCTCTCCTGTTTTCAATCACGCCCTTATTTTGCTGGAGCACATCCTCAAATAACTTTGCCACAAAGGTTTCCCAGGAAATAAAATTTAGGGGTTTTTGCATAATCTGTCTTCTGTCTTTACACCTGGTGGATAATTTTGTTGAATAGTCAATTATTCTAGGCTATAAATCACTATCTCTGGAAGAAATTCCTCCTTGCCTTGTAAAATTAAGTGTTGCTGGTCAGAATTCTGCAGCCAGTGACTCAGACACTTCCTGGGCATGGGTTAGGAAGTGCCTACTGTCTGGATGCTTTCAGGGTCTTCTATCAAATCGAGTCTTCCATACAGTCACGGTGATGTGTCTCCGCGTGATCTCTCCCTCACATCATGCCAGGACCACAGGACCATTTCAGTTCATTCAGTTCATGCTTGTTCAGCCTGCGAAAAGGGTCTTCTGACATCCCTTCGTGTTTGCTTTGGTCTTTCTGGAAATCCCGTTACTTGTGTGTTAGGTTTTCAAATGGGCATTTGCTGCCTCTTAGGAGTGCGCACGTATTTTAATCCTCTGTCTTCTTGGTTCTGTTTCACTTAATAAGAAATGTCCTCGATGTCCATTGTTAAACCGTCTCCCAATTTTTTCAGTTTGAATTTTTCTTCTTTCCAAAAGGTCTTTCTAGCTCCCTGGTGATCTTTTTCTTCATAGCACCCTGTCTGTGTATTGTGGAATTCCCATGTTCTCATACCTCTCTGGGGACACCAGTGAGGAGTCTGTTAAAACTCCTTTTTTATTCCCGATCATTGGTCTCCTCCTGGGTCAACTCCTTCTGTTTGGTCCTCTGGGTCTTTCCCCTGTGCTCCTCCTGGGCCCATGACCATCAAGGAAGGCTGTGAGCTTGGCATCTGCAAAGGAGCCCCGCCGTCCAGGGGCTTCACTCCAACTGGGTCCAAGGGCACGACTGTGGGCGCCAGCCCTTGGTAGCTGCCCTGCTGGTTCTCAGGCCCCTTGTTGGCTTCTTCAGTGAGAAAGTCTTTGGTTTTTGTTTTGTTTGCTTTGGTTTTTTAGCCTGAGGAGTAAACATCTTCCCATTGGCAGTTCTATGCTCAAAGGGAGGAAGGAGTTTAGGAGTTTGTCAGGGTTCACATCTTGCTTGGCCCTCACTGGGAGCCTCAGAGGAAGTCCACTGTACACAGGGGCAGATGTGGAGCCGGGGTGCCTCCTGCTCCGTGCCCCTTCCTTCCCCACTCACGTCTCCATTGCTGCTCCCACTCCTGGTCTTCAGGGATGGGTGGGAACTGTCACCCGCGGCCAGCTCCTCGCCAGCTCTCTGGATGGTTGTAAGCTAGTGCAATTTTAAAATCTCCTTCTTCTTTAGAGGACCTTGAGAGGAAGAGAGAACAATACACAAAACATGCCTGCCCACCCTGCCAGCGGGAAGTGGAAGACATTTTTTAACAGAACCAACACCCCCTACAAGAAGGAGATTTGATTTTTTTAAATGAATTGAAATGAGAAAATTCCAACCAATGACATTTTCTTGGGAATTTACTTTTCTTTTTGCTTGACTAATGAGGGAATTTTCAACATAGAAGGATTTGGTCCTTGCCCCTAAGGAAAGGTGTTCTGCTAGAAATCACAGACTGTTTCAACTGTACAATGGACCAAATGACGATTTTAAAGTGGCAAAGTCCATCTGGACACACCTGGTCGAGGCTTTGCGGCAACGTCCCAACTTGGCCAAGTGTCACAACTAGCAGCAGCTTTGGACCCACAGCCTCTGCACGTGTCCCACACTTCTGCCTTCCTTACACACCAAAAAAAGGCCTCCTTTTCCACCTGACATTCTTATGGCAACGAGGACTCTGGATATTGTGAGATAAATACTGGTTAATGCCGGAACCTTCTGTGCCTCTCTTAAGACCCAGCACAAGGCTGGCACCCTCCCCTTGACCACCCTACAAGACAGAATGCCTCCTCCCTCTCCCCGTCCTCTGCCCGCCTGGCTTCTCCTGCAGCGCACCTGTTTTCTCAGACGCGGCTAAACCAGCGCTTCTCCTGCCACCCTCTCCCTTCTCCTGTGCTCTCAGACTCCTCAGGCGGAGGCAGGTGAGCACCCAGTCATGAGATATCACCAACCACTGCCTGCCCGCTGGCTCCTCCACCCTTCCCAGCCACCTCCAGTGAGGGAGGGACGTCGGGATACTCCTGGCCATCCAGTGTTGAGCAGAAGTGACATGAGTCACTGCCCGGCCAAACACTGGGGGCTGGTGCAAGACTCTCCAGTGTCCTCTTCCCTCACCCCGACCTGGAAACCATGTTTCCATAGGTGCAAGAAGCCTGGATCCCTGAGTCCCCATGTGGAATGGAGCCGTCCTGGTGACGTCCGTGCTGGGTCATCAGCAGAACTTGTGGCGAGATAAATACTGTCAATGGCAGAAACTTCTGTGCCTCTCTCTCCCTCCCTCCTGCCCAGTGTGGAACCCTTCAGGTACGAACTTGTCCCAAAGGACAATAGTGTTACAAATCAATAAGGAAAGACCAACAAGTTAACTGAAATATAGGCAGTAGACTTGAATGGTCACTCACAGAAGAGGTGCATGAGAAATCAGCAACTTCATTATGATCAGGTGAGTGCAAGTTAAAACCAACGAGCTCGCTACTGATGGCCAAAGTGACGAGGTTGGCAATGCCAGATATCGAAAGGCCGTGGAACAACTGCGACCCTTACACCACCCTGGTGGGAATATGAACTGATAGAACCACTTTAGGAAATGGAAATTTCCACTAAAGCCAAATATACACGTGCGCCCAGGCTATTCTCCACCTAGGAATATGCTCAGGAGGCATATGTGTGTGTCCACAAAAATCCAAGACTACAAGGATTTCATACCAGAACGATGCTTATTAGTCAAAAACAAGAAACGACTCAGTAGTCCCTCAGTGGTGGAAAGGGTACTGGCATGGTGTGGATATGAGGTGACCCCAAAAGCTCATGCTGAGACAATGCGGGAATGTTCAGAGGAGAAATGATCAGACTATGAGAGCAGAAACCTAATTGATGGATCAGTTCATTTGATGGATTTGTGATTTGAATGGATCAATGGGTGTTGACTAGGCAGTCTGGGCATGCTGGGGGGAGTAGGTGACTGGGAGTGTGCCCTTGGGCATTATGCTACCCCTGGCTCCTTGGACTCACTGCTTCTTGGCTGTCGTGAACTGATCTGCTTTCCTCCTCCACACCCTTCTACCATGATGTTCTGCCTGACACAGGGCCCAGAGCTATGAAGAGGGCCAACCACAGGTTGAACCTCTGAAACCATCAGCCAAAAATAAACTCTTCCTCTTCTACATATTTCTTGTCAGGACTTTTGTCACAGTGATACAAAACTGACTAAAACAGGTACATATCTTACACTGTAAACTTGCAATGAAATATTATATGGCAAAGAAAAATTACTGATTTCTTCCACAGATGAATCTCACAATGTCAGGCAGAAGAAGCCATTCTTGCAAGTATCTGACTATAATCCTCTTTTGTGAACAATATGATTTTATATTCAAAGGTGAATTATATAGTCTGTAGATGTACCGAGGGGGAGTATTGGGGGAGAGTCCCAGTGAAGTGTGGAAAATGCTTTATTTCTTCATCTGGGGGTGTTTTCAGAGTGTGTTTAGTTTAGGAAATTTTGTACAGCTGTATATGTAGGTTTCTGATGTATATTTAAAAAATACATGTATTTTAAAAAGAAGAAATAAAAAAATAAGGAGAATTAAATAGTATAAATGTCATTCCTAAGGAGAAAATCTGGAACGCAGACCATTAATTCTTTGGAAACAGGGGCTGCTCCCTATGATGTTCCTGACCCCTAGCCCAGTGTGTGAACGTACTCAGTGCATGCTTGGGAAGAGAAGAAAGGAGGGTGGGAGGGAGGAACAGAGAGAGGGGTTGGCTTGGTATTAAGCCACTGAGATGGGACACTGGTTGTCGTGCCAGCATGGCCACACAGATCCTACTAATACACCCTCAATGTGCTCACACGGAATCTTGCACACAGCCGCATTAGCACCCAGCACTATCCTGTCTCCCTCCCTCCTGCCCAGTGTGGAACCCTTAGGTAGGAGCTTGTCCATAAGTACAACAGCACCTTCTCACAAGTGCCCTGAATGTATTTCAAATGAAGAAACTGCTCACTCCTCTGCCAATCACAGGGGTGTGTAAATAGTAGACCCGGAACAGCATAATGGTCGGCTGTGCGGGGAGGGATTTCCAAGAGATTGCAAACAGGAGAGATGCTCTCAGTGGATTTTCTTGGGAATTGGCTGGAAGCCCACCAAACACCTCAGCTAATCTGCCAGGTCCACAATACGCATGTGGGTGAGAGTTCCTTCCAGAAATACCCCAAAGGCCGGCCTCCTTCATCCCCTTCTAGCTCTGTCTATAGCAAATCCCACCTTGCACAAACCCGCAGCCTCTGCGGTAAGGACAATGAGCAGGTGAGGCTTGATCAGTTCTGTAAGATGCGCTTCCCTTAACGGTTCCCAAAAGGAATGTGAATTCCACTCCTCCGGGGCTCGTGGGGGCCTAGCAACCTCTGCACCTCGCCTGCCAGGGCTGGAGAGCTGGGAGCGCGCCTTCCTGCCTGTGCCCAGGGAAACAGAGAAGGTCGTGTGGAGAATGAGCAGCTGGCGTGGATTCCCTGAGGGGGCAGCATCCTTGGGCCTGTGGAGAATTTTGCAGCTTTTCTTTATGCATTTTTAATCAATTCTAAGCTACTTACAAACATGTGCAATTACTTCCTGCACTTCTCTGTGTAATAAGATTTAGTGGCTCTGCTACGATCCTCCGAGTGAACATTGATAATCTGACTCTGTGATTTAAAATTTAGCACCGCTAGGAGGGGAGGGTACAAACTGAGGAAAAGGGCTTTTGATTTTTTTTTTTTTTTAAGGAATCCATAAGCTGGAATTATTTTAACATTCAAAGAAGTCCCCAGTACCAGGGGACAGAGTGGTTGGTTAGTTGGTTGGTGGGTTCATTCTTGTCACAGCATCTGATTCAAATACAGGGGGAAATAAGGCACTGGACCCCATGAACTCTCTTTTTCTTTAAAGCATTTTACTGGTTGCCATAACAGAGCAGCCAAGAGGCACAGGGAGGTCGTCTAGTTCGCCCACAAGTCTTGACACACCGGGTGTCCTCCAAGTGTCCTTGACCAAGCCCCTCCATGCTCCTGCTCCTTGGGAGGACCCCCTGCTCCCATCACCCTGGCACTCGCCAACCAAATGATCTGTAACAAGTGATGGCAAATGCAGCCGGGGGTCAGCTGGTGGCCAGGGTCCACACATCCTTACCCAAACCCTGCCTGCCTGATGGCCGTCCTCCACCACAGAGGGAGGGTGAGGCATGGCAGGAGCTGCAGCTTTTGAGAAGAGGCCATGGACACCCAGGACCCTCTGGTGGTTGCTACAAGCCCTTTAACTGGGCTTTCTGCAGATAGCAGGACTCCACCCTGCACCTCAGGGCCACTCAGTGGGCTTCTTACTGCCCCACTGTGAAGGTTTGGGACACCAAAGTCCCACAGGAGACACAACTCACCCTGACCCAACCCACCCCATGGCATGATTCCCTTCTGCCCAGGGCTCTAAGGGGCTGCGAGGCTGCCTGGGAAGGGGGCCTGGGCCAGAAGTTCCCAGCCTGCCTGTCCTCATCCAGTTGCTAGGCAACCAGGCAACCAATTGGGGCTCAGGCTCATCCCCTAGAGGCTGCACTGGTGAGAGGGCTTGGGGAGCCGGCTCAGCCCTGCCACGTGTCATTCAGTGAACAATCATGTACTGGTCATTATGGGCTGAGAGTTCAAGACGGCTAAGGCCTTTTCCAGGCCAGAAGAAATGTGGACGTTTCTGAGTGCAAGGCCAACCTGTGGCGGAACACTCAGGCGCAGCGCTTCCGGGAGGGGCCGGGAAGTAAGGCCCTCATTCCTGCCTCCCTGTGGCCCAGTAAGACACCCGACTCACACAGCCTCCTCCTCCTCCTCCCCTCCACGTCTTCCTACTTTGGGAGGAAAGCTGGGGGCCTCTCTGCAGGGAAGGACCAGATTCGCCCTAGGACCCAGAGACTGAAGCAAAGGGAATCTGATGAGGACCTGTCGGCACCTGGAAGGCCAGGCCTGCTCTGTGGGGCACTAGGGAGCCTCTGCGTGGGCTTCACGACCCACCCGCAGAAAAGACTCACAGAACTTTGTGACCACAGCCTTCAGCTTCCCCAATGGACAAGCCACCCCAGGCCTCCTTTGGTCTAGCAGAGGCAGCATCGCAAGCATCTTATAAGGGCGGCCTGTGGGAGCGTGGTAAATAATAAGGAACCCTTTCCAAATGCTGTTTCCATTTCTAGAAGCAAGACACGACTTAATGGGATTGCTCACTGCATTCTGACTTGCTGAACTTCAGATATGAGGGACCTACGTTTTCCTATTAGGTACAGAGCACTGGCACTGGGATCTGAAAAGTAGCTACAAAAAAATAAAATAACAAAACTCCTAGCAGTAAATTTAACCAAATAAGTGAAAGACCTCTACAATGAAAATTATAAAACTCTGATGAAAGGAACTGAAAAAGACACCAAAAAATGGAAAGACTTCCCATGTTCATGTATTGGAAGGGTGAACCTTGTTAAGAGTCCACAATCCGCAAAGCAACCTATAGATCCACGCACCCCCATCAAGATGACAATATTCTTTGCAGAACTATTTTTTAAAATCCTCAAATTCATATGAAAGCACAAAAGATCCCAAATAACTACAACATTCCTGGGCCAAAAGAACAAAGCTGGGGGCATCACACCCCCTGACTTCAAAATACAAAACAAAGCCACAGTAACCAAAGCAACAATGTAGCGTTGACATAAAAACAGACATGTAGATCATGGGAACAGACCAGCCAGCCCCCTGAGTAACCCACACAGCTACAGACAACCAGCTCCCAACAAAGACGCCAAAATAAATGGTGCTGGGGAAACTGAACACCCACATGCAGGTGACTATGGTCTCACCTAACAAAGCTCAGCTCAAATGGATCCAGGACCTAAATGTAAAGGCGGAAACTCCAGAGCTACTGAGAGGAATATAGGGGAGATACTTCACAACAGTGTAGACAGCAATGTCTTGTTAGCCCCCAAACACAGGTCAGCCCAAGCAAAAGTGAACAAGTGGGATTATATCCAACTCAAGAGCTTCTGCACAGCAGAGGGAACACTGGGAAGAGACACCAAATAATGGGAACAGTTGGCAAAGGGTGACTATCCAAAGTATGTAAAAAACTCAAAGGGCTCAGTAACAAACAAACAGATGATCCAATTTTTTGAATTGGCAAATGATATAGACTCAAAAGAAAAAGTTAAATTGAACAACAAATTTACGAAAAAATGATCCTGAACCATGAGTTAATGCAAATCGATACCACAGTGAAATATCATCTCACCCAGGTAGAACTTCTACAATTAAAAAAGACCAAAAAAGAAAAATCACAACTACTGGCAAGGATGTGGAGAACAGGGAACTCTCAGACACTGTTGGTAGGAATGCAAATTATTAGGATCGTTGTGGATAATGGTATGGAGGTTCCTCAAGAAACTAAAAACAGAACCACCACATGGTCTAGCTGTCCCACTTCTGGGCATAGATCTAAAAGAAATGAAATTGGTATGTCAACAAGACATGCTCATGTTCACGGCAGCAGGATTCACAGTAGATAGGACATGGAGTCCACCTAGATGCCCGTCAACAGATGCATGGATCAGGAAAATGTGGCATATGCACAGTGGTAGGTCATGCAGCAACAAAAGGAATTATAAACTGTTATCCACAGCAGACGAGATGGGACTAGAAACATGTTAAGTGAAATAAGTCAGACAGACAGACCGTCAACAGACAGATGCTGCATGGTCTCTGTTATAGGCAGAAGTCCCTCTGAATGCACAGTAGTGATTTCCAGAGGCTAGCAAGGGTGACGGGGAAGGGGGCGCAGGGTGAAGCCACCCAGCTGGTGCCCCAACACAGCTCAATGGGAGTGATCAGTTGTAGTGTCACACAGCACAGCGGGGGACTATAGTTCACAACAATTGATTACAAATTTTATGGAGAACGAGAGGAGGAGCTTGAAGGCTCCAAACACAGTAACAATGGGAATGCTAACTCCCCGGCCTTGGTTGGTACCTGTTGTACACACGTCTTTTCAAGACATGTGTACAACAGGTTCCCTGTGAATAAGCACAATCACCTGTGAATAAGCACAATCACTACGTGTTAATCAAAGGCTTTAGAAAACTGAATACGTGTATTAAGTTGTTGTTGTGCACCCCGTAAATATGTACTACTAAAATAATGGCAATCATGAAACAGAAACTAAAGCTGAGCAAAGGTAGAGGTGACGGGGTGGGGAGTGAGTGTGGCCAGGTTGCAGGACTTCCTCTGGCAGCTGCAGGGCAGTGGGTGTGGGGCCCTCGGGGTCCATGTGGGAGGAGTCCTCACAGCCCTGTGGATACCCATCCTTGGATGCTCGAGCCCCTTACAGGAAGCACCCAAGTTGGGCACAGAACCTTTGCACATTCTGTACGATACATCGTCTTTAGAGACTGTGATACTTGACATGAGGTCCAGGCCACAGACACAGCTGTCATCCTGGATTATCTAGGGACATGTCAAGGAATAAAGCTGCCCGTGTTCAGTGCAGGTCAGTTTTCCCAAGTGCTTCCGCCCACGGTGAGTCGAGTCAGCAGACGGAGAGGCCCACTGTGGTGTGGAGGTCCCATGGGCCCGGGAGGGAGAAGAGAATGTGAGGACGGGAGGTGGACGCTCTCGTGGGCACCACAGACCCTAGTGTGTGTCTGCTGGGCACCAGGCCTGCGGGGGGGAGAGGGTTTCCCCGCTGCTGGGCAGGTCTGAGCATGGAGGGGGAAAGATGCTTCTGGACTGGACCAGGGAAATCGGGTCCTGGTGTGTCATTGCCTCCATGGCCAGAGCATCCCAGATGGTACACTGCAAAGTGGGCATGGAAAGACCAGCAGGAGCAAGCTCTCTACGCGCACAAAGCCACAGGTGCTGAGGAACTGACTGGCCAAAGGGCAGCTGAGCTGATGAAGCTCAGTGTCCATAACCAACGATCTGCCAGAAAGCCCAGCTTCTCCATCGATGTCTCCCTGCTCTGTGGGTGTCCACCAAAAGCACACTTTCCAAAAACCCTTTAAGGGGGTTGGAGTTTCAATTACTGTGATCAAAAGGAAACCATCTCCTTAGGGACATTTGGCACTAAGTACGCCCTAAATGGTGGAGACCAGGCAGAACCCTTCTGCAAATGGCCACTGCTGGGTTCCCATTAATAGCATCCTGGTTAGGAACTGCAAAGCCTGCAAAATCAAGAAAGCTGTTCTCTCCTGAAACTGTGAACTTCAGCCAACAACATGGATGCACCGGCAGGCTGAACAGCTGACAGCCCAATTCTCTCCCAAGAAGAAACCAGTACTGATTGAGTCTTCTTAGACCTCAGCCTCGGAAAGACGCATGGTCACCTAAGGAACAGCACCAGAGAGGCAGGGTTTGTGTATCTGTGCGTCTTGCCCTGTGGTCCTGTTGATCCTCCCTGAAGCATGCTGATTGATGTAGCACCTGCTACATCCCAGTTTCACAGGTAAGAATGAAGGCCAGGTGGGTGAAGCAAGGTGTGCAAAGGTGACAGAAAGTAAGAATCTGACCTCAGGACCAGGGCTCTAAAGCAGCAAGAATTTTTAAATGATGCTTTAAAATCCTATTTACATTAGCATCAAAAGATATTAAACACCTGGGAATAAATCTATCAAGTCTCTGAAGGCCACCAGAGTCCCACAGCAAGAGCTGAGATACATTACTAAGAAATCCAAGGAGACCCAAATCATGGCCAGACATTCCATGATCACAAATGGGAAAGCTCGGAGTGGCTGATGTCTACTCTCCCCAGAATGACTCATGGATTCAGCACATTGCAATAAAAGTACCAACAGGTGTGTGTGTGTGTGTGTGTGTGTGTGTGTGAGTGTGTGTGTGCGCGCGCGTGTGCGTATTGACAAGGGGATTCTAAAATAAATATGGAGGAACAGAGGACCTAGGAGAGGACAGACGATCTTGAAGAACAAGGTTGGAGGACTTACGCTAACAGACTCCAAGACATTGCTATAAAAATCCACTAACATTGGAATTGGCCCAAAGAGGGACAAATAAGCCAATGGAGCAGACTAGAGGATCCAGAAACCGACCCCCATCCCTGTACACAGTCTCCTGATTGACAAGAGGCATAAACACTATGCAGAGAAGAAACAGTGATTTTTTTTTTCAAAAAATATGGGAAGAATTCATTAGCAATGGGAGGGGGGAGAGAAAACAAACCTGAACTCCTGCCTCATGCCGTACACAAACCTTAATTTGAGATGGCAAATTGTCAAGTCTACAGCTTCGAAGGTGATAGGAGAACATCTATGAGAAGCTCTTCACGGCCTTGGTGTGTGCCGTGTTTCCTACCCCTGACCAAAGCACGCAGACCACCAAACAGACAGCCGCAACATGGTACTTCCAGCAAACTGAACAATCATCGCTCATCAAAAATCTCCATTTAAAGAGTGGGAAACAAGCTATAGGAGGAGAGGCGATGTCCACAAGGCACACAGGCCATGGGAGGAACCTGTCAAGATACTTGGAGACACCTATGATTCAATCAAAAAAACAGTGTTGAATGAAGAGTGAGAAATGCCCTTAGTAGATACCCTCCCCCCAAAAGGACAACATTGCCAATATTTAATTCACATGAATTTTGCAGGGTAGCAATACTTTCCAAGGGTATAAAACCAGAAGGAGTTACCACTGCACATCTGTCAGAAATGTGGCTCTTAAGAGTGAAAGTACTAAGTGTGGATACAGATTGCCCATCTGCTGCTCATGCTTGGCAAAGCAGCGTATAGTAGACAGCACTTTAGAAAATGGCCGGCACCGTCATTAACAGGTAGACACCCCTCTCGCTGTGAAAACCCAGCACTGCACTCCTGGGTGTGTGTACACCAAGAGATGCGAGTGCACACGTCCACACAGACCTGCAGCTTTTCAGAGTAGCCCAAAACTGGAGACAACCCAGTGCCAGTTAGGAAGGGAATGGACAGACCAGCTGGGGTTGTCGATAATGAAGAACCACCAGCCGAGACTCAAACAGCATGCATAAATCTCAGGTATCCCCCCGAGTGGGAAAAGTCACAATCAAAAAGGTGGCCATAAGTGACTCCTTTCTTTAAATGATAAATAGAACCATTAATTGTATGAATTGTGTGAGATCATAAAAAATTCATATTGCATAAATGTGTTAATGGGGTGCCATGTAATGTTTAAATCAGATTAAACATATCCACTTCCTAAATCATCTATCATTTCTTCATGGTGAAAACATCCAATAGCTTTTCTTCTAACTTTTTGTGATACACAGTACATAATTTTATCAAAAAGATCAAAGATAACAAGTGCTGGAGAGAATGTGGACAAACAGAAGCCTTTGCACCCAGTTGGTGGAATGGAAATTACTCTAGCTATTAGGGGAAAGAATAAATTAAAAAGATAATGGCCATGTGATCCATCAATCCAATTACACATATACATCCAAAGGAGGGCAATCTGTCAAAGACACTGCTGCACTCCCAGGTTCATTGCAGCACAGATCACAACAACGGAGACGGAAACAACCTAAGTGTCCATCAGTGCATGAACAGACGCAGAAAATGTGGCACATATACACGATGGACTATTCTTCATCCATAAAAAAGAACAAAATCCTGACCTGTGCAACAGCTGGATGAACTGGAGGACACAGCGTGGAGTGAAGTAAGCCAGGCAGGGAAAGATACGCACTGAGTGGTCTCACTCACCTGCGGAATCCAAAGAAGTCAATCCGATCTCATAGAGGTTGAGGGTGCAATGGTGGTCACCAGGGGCTAAGGAGAGTCTGCAGAGAGAAGGCAGGGAAAGGTCTAGCTTAGATAGGAAGGAGAAGCTCCACTGTGGTGATGCACGGTGGGGGATC